>NC_092865.1:30745153-30780153 GCF_032062135.1 Pyxicephalus adspersus | reverse complement strand
TTTTAATGTTGGGTCCTGCCTAATCCTGGCTGGGCTTTGTCTGTGCAGAATAGCGCTGCTGCCAGACGGTGCTCTCCGGTAGCCGCCAATGTCTTGCGCTCTCCACTCTCAGTGATCGACTCTCTCCAGCGACAAGAAAAGTAAAACTTCAGCAGGATTTGGGATGAGAAGAGCCACCCCCCTCCCGTGCCTCCACCACCATGACAAGAGAGGCGCATCATGCCCATTGTGCTGCACATTGCCAGTTCTCTGTACGGCAGTGCAGAAGCCCTTGTCACGCCCCAGGGAATCCTGACTGACGTTTGGGCATGCCTGGTTCAATGCAGTGACTTCAGCCCCCAGCGTGCTCACAGCACACTTGGCTGTTTGATATCCAGGACCGGATGCAGGACTCGGTCTCCAGGACTCTTTTAATCACCACCAAGTAAGCCCCAACCTTCCACTTCCACCTATTATTAACCTCTATCATCATCACTCACTAGCCCCATTGGGCTTCATTCCCCACAGGTGTTCGTACTCTACACCTCTTACCATCTTGAATACCTTTGACTACGTAAGCACCTGCCAAGGGCTAAGAACCACCTACTATCTGTAAGTTGATTAAAACATATTTTACTTTAAGGTCTAATATTTGCACTGCAGAAGCCCCCTCTTTAAAACCTTATCACCACACTTTACTATTTCGTTCTACTTATTTACTCAATCTTAATAGGCCTAAATTCTTATAGGTTGGGAAACCCATACTAAATGCCCAGGACATCTCCCTAGCGTCCAAGGATCCAGCAACAGACATCGCTTCTGGTTTCTTGTCTGACTACTGGTAATTATGGGTTTGTTCCTTTGGGTATGCCCCCCTTAAATTAACCCTTTTTACTATCATTATTTCTATCCTTTTATGCATCAATTTAGATTCTTCAAGATATAAACAACATAAACCGCAGTATCCCTTTCCATCTTATTCTCACCAGCCATACACCTGCTGGAATCTTTTCCATTTGTTTGGAATACCCCTGATAATATTACACTACATCCACGTGTCCTCAAAGAGCTGAGCTCCGTTATTTCAAAGTCATTATTTCTAATTTTTAAAGACTCTTTAGTCACTGGCAAGGTACCAATGGATTGGCGTAAGGCCAATGTGGTTCCTATTTTTAAAAAGGGAGCAAAGTCATTAACCGGTAACTACAGACCCGTTAGTTTAACATCCATAATTGGAAAGGTCTTAGAGAGTTTGATAAAGAACCACACAGAGGAGTTTGTTGGAAAGAGATTTGGAATTTGAAGGCGGGTTGATAAGTTCTTTTATCCGTGTTGAGTTTCAAAAACCTGTCAGCATTCTTATCCTGGATCATGAAACAGCATACAACCTTGCCCAAGACTGAGGGAGACAAATCTGGGGTGGACAGATACTGTAGATGTGTCATCATACTGTAAACCAAAGGAGGATATGAGACTACTGAGAGAGGAGTTATTAGTATAGTTTAGTATTATTTTAGTATATTATTATTTAGTATAGAGAAAAAAGGAACCGGTCCAAGGACTGACCCTTAGGGAACACCAACAGGGAGGAGAGTAGGAGTGGAGGAATTTAAATTAAAAGAAACTTGAAATGGGCGGTCAGACAGGTAGGAAGCAAACCTAGAGAGAGCAGTGTCACTGATACCAATCCAGCGCATGATTTGGATTAGAAGGAAGTGATCAACAGTGTCAAATACAAAGGAAAGATTTAGGAGAAGGAGAAGAGAATAGTTGCTAAGACTTAGCTCTGATGAGGTCATTGACTGTTGGGCTGTGGTCCGTGTAATGGGCAGCTTAAAAATCAGGCTGAAATGGGTCAAGGAGTGGATTGGTGTTCAGGTAGTTGGCGAGTCTTTTACTGACAAGGCACTCAAGAAGTTTAGAGGCATATGGGAGATAGGATAATAGCTAGAAGGTAGAGAGGGGGCCTAACGAGGGTTTCTTCTGGACAGGCAGAATATTAGCATGTTTTAAAGTATCTTTAAAGTATCTAAAGGATAGATACCAGTAGAGAAGGAGAGGTTAAAAAGTTATATTTGTGTATATTACAGTATATTTGTCAGTTGGAAGAATGTCACCCTTCCCAAAAAGAACTGCTAAAAAGATCAACATGTCACCTAAACTGACCTGAGAGGCACAAATTGCTAATTGTTCAAGGAACCCCAAGCAACCTCTAGTTCAGAAACACTGACCCAAGCTAATTTTCATTGGTTTTAGTTATGCCTTTATTCATCTTAGGGAGTTTCTGTTTAGAGATTACTCAAGGACAGGCACAAGGCCCCATAAAGTGTCAGTGATAAAAAGAGAACTCCGTTTGAGGTCAGTAGTACATGTGAACAATTAAATTGTTCAATTACCTAACACATCAGTTTTCTCTTGTCACACTTCTTCATAGAAAAATATGTTTATTAGAAAAAAAACACTCCATTTTTCCCAACCCATTCAATGTAAATTAAGGGTTAACCTCCCCATCCAGTTGCTTTTTCAACTTCTTCTAAATGGTAATAGTAATCCCCATTGTTAACAGCCCTATTCCTGGGATCCCTGCATAGGGTTGTGCAACACCACACAAAAGTTCTGGTAGAAGGCTGTAAACACTGGAAGACGCCAATGCCATCAGTAGAGTAATGTAAGAAAGGTTGAGGCTTATAATGAGAAATAGAAGAGTTGCAGGGGGAGGCAAGTGTGTCAAAGGGCTTTGGATATGATTTAAAACCATAAACTTGAAACTTAAATAACATTCCATAATTTTATCACTGTTACTTTGAAAGAAAAGAAAAAAAAACTACTTACTAAGTCAGAGCCTTTATAATCATTTCGCTTTCCATTTATATAATCATCCGCATTTATACTTTCACAAACAGCTGCTGCACATTAGTGTCACCATTGCAAATATAGCAGAAAAAACTAACTGTTGAAGCACATGCCTTATAAATTGCGGAAAATCAAATATTCCACTTTCTCTGCTACGAAATATGTCATGTTAAATTGAACCTGTTCAGGTTATGCATGGCTGTATCTGAATGCTGAGTGTTTATTTTTTTATCTTCTTCCAATGTCACTGCAACAACTTCTTTCAGCACGTAAATTTTAAACAAGCCTGGATTCTACTTAGTTTATTGCAACGGGTGCTTGTTGTCCCTCTGTCATAGAAAACTACAAATGCTTCTAACTGAAAAGACATGTTCAGAAGAAATATGCTATGTGTTATAATGAAAAAGGGGAGCACAATTTTGCTGTTTTGTTTCTAAATTATTTAAAGTATTTTGCATTGCTTTTCCATTGTCTGTCGTGTTTCCCCAGGATTAAAACAGCTTCATCCTTGTGCTGGTCGGAGACAGAGGAGAGAGCTTGGGCTAGCGCTATAACCTTGTTACTGCTTCCTATAAGTGCGTGTAACCACTCAGCATGACATCCTTTTCCATTTCCCTTTATGAATAATTTTGTTATACCTCATCCATTTTCAAGTGCTCTTTATTACAACATGCTCCTACTACATTTATTAGAGTTCCCAACAGAGAATTTGTATCCTTGTTATCTGTAATAGCACCGTGTACTGGCCTCTTTTGACTGTAAACCTGGCATTGATCAAACTATGTTATTAGTTTATAACCTTTTTCGCCAGCTTCGATGCCAGGAACTTTGCTGCTTGAAATGCCACCTGTTTTCTATCTGGCTCGCCAAGAAATTCAACTTCTAAGATCAAAATGCCTGAAAATGATTATCTACGAGCCCTTTTTCTTAGCCTTTAAAGAAAAGAAAAAAAGTGGTATTGTCAACAGAATTGTGTCATTGCTGTTATGTGTATACAACTTAAAAGCTTTTAGCGTGTTTCATGTATGAAATAACATATAGGAATTTACATTTGTTGTAATTTTCTATAATAAGATGAGGAACTGGCTTAAAGTTTAATCTGTTGAAATCGTGCCTTTCCTGGTTTTCTCCTTTATACCTTTAATAAAAAAGCTAGTTCAATTATTAAATAAAACCTTGATGTTTATTTGGATGTCTGATTTTAGATCCAGTAATGTCATTATTAGATCTCTGCAACGGAGACTAATCAAGGCAGGTGGAAGGTGGCTGACAGGGTGCTATGCCGGGTTTTTTTAATACCCATATGTGATGCTGGGCCTCCATGATTAAAAGAACTAAAAAACTAATGAATAAGAGGAGTAGACCGGGGACAGTACATTTGGATATGAAAGAGCTGGATGTAGCTGGAAGTCCACCAGCCAAGAAATGAAGAGGGCTCTATCTAGCGCCCCACGCAGTGAAATTAGGGTAAGTAATTTTAGCACTCAAGGGGAGCCTGTACAGTACTGTTCACGGATTTTAAGTGTATTCTCTCCAGCCTTGGTGAGCTTTAATAAATGAGGCCCAATATTATAGCATCCTAAAGCAGACCTTCTACTGAAATGAAGAGTATGGTAACGCTTGGCCCTATCCCCCTTTTCAAATCACCTACTCTTACTAACAAAGAAAAAATCTTAACAGTACTTTATTTCCATCTTACACATTGCTACTTGACTGTAATTTCTTAGAAGATTCCTGTGGAACAGAGAGCAAATGAAATCTTGTGTTCAACAGAAATCTACCCAGAAGGACAGCAGTAGCATCTTTGTTAGGCACTGTGGATCAAATCCAAGGCTAAGTTAAGTGTAATTATTACTTTTTTTACTTTCCAGAAGCTCTGAAGTTGTTAGCAGACCTTCCAAGAAATGTCTGCTTTAGGATCTCATGCTTTGCATAGTATGATAAATCTGTGTGAGATTCATTCATTTTGCAGATGAAAGCATCAGAATGTAGACATGCGTACGTATGATCTACAAAACTAACATTATTTTTTTTAAGCAATGATTGGAGACTGGCATAGCACAAGACTAGTCCACTAAAGGATTTGTCTAATCTTACTTCATCCTTCATTGGCAGTTGTGGAAGGTGAACTGTGATTTCGAATTACATAAGGTGCAGATGTTTCTATGTTTGGTCTTAAGTGCTTATTTTGTGGTCTATTTAATGTGCCAACTTTTTGTTGGCATTTTGTTTTACACCACAACATTTTTGCTGCAAATAGTGATATCAGCCCTAACATTGTGGTTACAAGGTTAGGCTTGGGGGGTTAGGAGTCTGCAAGTTAAGGTTAAGATGATGGATTAATGTTAAAGTGAGGGCCGAGCACTAGAGGTAAGGTAAGGGTTTAGATTTGGTGGTTAAGTTGAAGAGTTGAATAAATTACCATACTCAACACCAGAAAATGTACTTGTTCCAACTACAGACGGTAGAGGTAAATTGTCCATCATCGTTACTACTTTACCAAGTCTTCTAGGAACACAAAGAGGAGAACAACATGTTCTTTAGAACCTTTCTTTAGTTGTTTTTTGTGAGGGGGCCTCAACAAATTTTGAAATGATTGGTCTAGACTAAAATTATTGGTATGAACATAGAAGATGGGAACTCTACCTAAAACTCTTGGTACTGGTATATCAAATTGCAGAATGTGCATTATTTTTACATTTCATATTATTTAAGTTTGTGTATATTTTTTGGGGGGGGGAGCAGGGACACTCATTGACTCAAGGTTTGTTATGGGAACACTAACTTTAAATGTTTGCAATAATAATTATATAACATAACCAATGACAAAAGGGAATGTAGACTGCTTAAAAAGGATATCATCATTTACATGTTATAGGCTAACAGTATTTCTTATTATGGACAAATTAAACTCTGTGTAAACTCAAGGACTTTTTACATTAACAAGGTTCTTCTTAACCCATGGATTCTTATCCTTAAAAATAGAGTTCAGAGTCCACAACAGGGCTTTCTAATCTTTTCCATCCAACTACTAATTATCAGTTATATTAGAATATCTACATTCTGTCCAAGTCTCACATTTCTTTTCTATTCCATTAATTTAGAGACAATGTTAAAGTAATTAAAATGAAGCACAGATATGACGGCTATTGTCTGAATACTTGGGAGTTTGGGTTTTTCCAGATAAGATAATTTTCTGTAGCTCATGTCAAAAATATACTAAATTATCTCAAGGCTTTACCACTATAAGCCTAATATCCCAGTTCTCAATACATATAATAATGTACTTGTGGTGACTTTATGGGTTATTATTGACTATTAGTAAAGAATCTACATTAGCTGTATTGTTAAAAATCAGGTAATAGATAATATTTTTTTTTTCTGACTTCTTTGTCTTTCTTGTTAACAGATCAGGGGATAATAGATGCCATTTATGTACATTAGTAATGTACATGCAATTTATGTATATTGGTAAGAAAATAATTATTGTGCTAGGTCATGGACAGCTTATTGTGAATCCATTAATAGGGTTAATAGCCCTTACATTTAATACATTAGATAGTGCAATAATGAAGTAAAGAATTCTTTATTTTTCTATAGTGTAGACATAGAATAAATTAAATTAAATGCAGAGAGGCAATTCAAGCTGATGGACATTATACTATTACTGTATAACATGATTATATGAACAATTTATTCAGAATATGTTACGTTTGGTAAACAAAGCTAGTAGCAACACATAGTGACCTGCTCTACCAACTTCTGGTAGACCATAGGTGATACTAATAACTAATCCTTTATCCTCCGTTTGTCTATTTGGCACAATTTCCTATGTGAAGTTCCTCTTTAAAGTATGTCCAATTTTATTAGTGCTATGGATGATCCCCATATATTAGTGGTGAGCATGCCACCTTTACACCGAGCTAAAATTGTGTTTGACAGTTGGCTCTGCCAAGTGCTGTTGGCCCTGGAACTATGCAAACACCAGCTTATGATTCAAGGAACCCCTGGCAACTTGTGGAGGAACCACAGTATGTTGGTTGGGAATGGCTTAAAAACTGCAAAAAAATAAATTCAGTATTCCTCTACTTAAAATCTTACTAAGTTAAGTATTCCTCTACTTTAAATCTTAGATCCTAGACTAAACAAAAATTAAACCTCTGTGTTGGTGCGTTGAGAAGAATAAAGGGGTGATGGGATGGTTGGGCACAAACTGGAGATTTTATGGCTGACTGCAGTCTAGTTTTAAATTTACTATATATATATATATATATATATATATATATATATATATATATCTGTGGATGATGGATTTTTACAAAATGTTAGTGGGTTTAGGGTTTTATTACTAGTTTTATAAATTATTTCTAAATACTCCTAATACCTATTTCATAATAAATATTTTGTCAATGATGGTTATTGCCTGAAATAATATGAATCTCCATGCATTGCTATCTGCGTATTACAAACAGACAAACAATAAATCCACGTAAAACACTTAGAATGCACAATTTATATTGGAAATCTGCTTTTACATGCAGCAAAGCTATGTGTTTATCTCTCACTGTGTGAATTCATGTTTCATTAAGTTCTTGATCTCTCGGGTCTTATGGCTAATGAGGAAAAGTGCAGGCTACATAAGTCAAGAAGAAGGAAATACAGCAAATGACTTTGATATTTTCTATTCTTGTTATATTTGTACTTTAGATTGCTGAATAGATTGTTGGAAGGGCCTGCTGATGAAAAAAAATGTTTTATACCAGTTAGTATAGCAGTTTGTATTGGTGTGTGTTATAATGAAATAAAATACAAAAATGAAATAATTCCAGGTTTCCTGTGACAATTAGAATAACAATCTATTAATTCAATATATTGTTATAATTATTATAAAATATTTAAATAATTATTTGTGTCATTTATCAGCAACGTTTTTAGATTGCAATATACCTTAACTTGCTCAGGAGTACCATCTACACATACAACTTACAAAAAGGTGACTGAAAAAGGTTACTGAAAAGGTGGGTAACAATACATGGTCCACTTAGCACATCTTCCCACCCAGATTATATTTTTTTCTGGGGAGAATACTGTATGGACTACAATAACTCAAAGAAAGCCTTAATCTACTGCATAAACGAGCATTCATATTGATAGGATATTTCTAAATGGCTATTACCATGTCTGCCTGTGGTTCTAAAAGAACATAACATAAAAGAAGAAAATAACATAGACTATCGTGGAAGAACCTTGGTGATCCAAAGAAACTAGAATGGATTTCTTAACAAAAATTTGCAATTACTTGTCAAATTACTATCTTGTATTTATATAGCGTAGACATATTATGCAGTGTTTTACAAAGTCCATAGTCATGTCACTAACTGTCCCTCAAAGGGGCTCACAATATGTCATTAATACAATCTAAGGCCAATTTTGGGGGAAAGAAAATTAACGTAACTGCATGTTTTTGGAATGTGGGAGGAAACGGATGTTTCCCTAGAGTTTACCTGGAAAAAACCCGCACACACACAGGGAGAACCCGCAAATTCCATGCAGATAGTGCGCTGGCCAGGATTCAAACCTGGGACCTAGCCCTGCGACTCCCAGAGTGCTAAAACTTTGATAGACCGTGCTGTGCTTTAAAGCCTGTCCCAGATCAATTCCAGGTTTGTTTGGATCACCCAGGTTTTCGCATATTAGTCTATCTTCTCAAGTTTTGGAGAGGTTCAATAAATCAAGCCATATGTCTGATGCATGTTACTGCTGTGACAGGTTTGGATAACAAGTATACCCAAAGTGGCAACCATTTGCTCCAATCTATTCATTGTTTTTTATGTTCCTTTTAAATAAATTCTGATCATTTGGCCTTAGAAACCACACTTTACAGAGTTTGCATCTCTGTAAAGCGACAATGCAGTGTGGCTTTCACATATATTTGGAAGTGTGTGCATATTTGCATCCTGGCTGGTAATTAGGCTTGAATACCAGTCATACTGTTAATGGAGTGACAAAGATTGCAAAACACAACTTTAAAGACAGGGAACAGGGAAGTTATTGGCCTTTACTATCATAGGCAGCACGGTGGCTCAGATATTAGCACTCTGGCCTTTGCAGTGCTAGGTCCAAGAATCGAATCTTGGCTAGGACGCTATCTGCATGGAGTTTGCAAGTTCTCCCAGTTATTGCGTGGGTTTCCTCCGGGTACACCGGTTTCCTCCCACATTCCAAAAACATGCAGTTAGGTTTTTTGGCTTCCCCCCAAAATTGATCTTAGACTGTATTTAAAAGATTAACATACATAAAGACATTATCATATGTCTATGGTAGGGACATTAGATTGTAAGCCCCATTGAGGGACAATTAGTGATATGACAATGGACTTTGTATGCGCTGAATAATATGTTGGCGCTATGTAAATACTGTGTAATAATAACCATTAAGCCAAAATACTGTGACCTGTTTAGTTCTCTAAGTACATATGTGTCCTTACTGTATTGCTTATATAATATCTTACAATGCATTAGGTTAAGTTCACAAAGTCCTAAAACAAGAACCAAATCCTTATGTTGTCCTGCAACAATAGTTTTACAAATTTAAATTGCACATAGTTAAAATTCTTTTTTAAAATAAGGATTCTTGTATAGATATGTGAACTAAGCCTATTATGTTAAATAAAACCTCAAAGAGCACTGCTCTGCAAAATGGATTTCAACATTCTAGTCTAATCAGTCATCCTAAGGAAAACCAACATGTGAGTTCTGTGTTATGATTTCTGCACTGTTCATTTCCTTTTCTGTTTACGATCATGCAAATCCACACTGTGTGTTTTATAGAAATGATATCTAAACTACAGAGCAAAAATAAGCATCATGAAATTCAGATAGTAGTAGAAGGAATAAGTCAAAGGCAAAACTCAGGTCAACAAAACATTGGTTTTTAAAACTACCTGTCTTCCATCTACCTCTCTGGTCTGCAGATTTAACATATCTTTCTTGTCTGTTTTCATTAGGAAATTACTAAGGAAGACACATTAAAGGTATAGTGCTCTATCAAAATAGAGGCTTGGTAGCTCGAACAAAAGTCCAATGCTTTTAGCATTCCTCTGTTCCATACAGCATTGATATAACTGTGTTTTAATTTTTCCTAGGATACATTTGCCTTTTCTTTTTTTAAGATGGTGGCTTAAAAATACTTCTTGGTGAAGACATTACACAAATAAAGGGCACAGCCATAAATAATTCAGTCTGACTCCTTGCTTAATGTCCAGGCTGATTGGAACAGATTGTATCATGAACTTCTCTCCCTTTGGCTAATTAAATAGCAGTCTCGCTTACCATAAAGCATACTCTTATTAAAACAAGTATGTATAGTCACTCTCCCGGATAAATTATTCTCCAGTAAGTGCCATAAAGCCCATTACATTGCTTATCTTAGCAGTGGACTTGATCCAAACAGACAATCAAAGAATTTCTCTGGGATTATTCTAGATTAGAAAAGCAAAAGAGAAAGCGAGAGAGGAGACATCAACAATGACAAGATCATAACAAGCTCTTTGGCTTCCAAAAAAAGTTTTTAAGAGCTAGAAATGCTTTTTTTGAAATGCAAAAGGGCACTTCTTATGCATTAACCTTAGTAAAAGAAAAAGCTGTGTGCGTGCCATTAATAATTTCATAAGGAAATGTGTTCTCTATCAAATATATGCACTCAGAAATACAGGCTTGTGTAGCATAGACATATTTTCAGTTTTTTAGAGTAGCTCCTCCATTAAGAAAAGTGTGGGCTGCTATTGCTGAACTCTTCTTTATGAATGATGGTGCCCTGGCTGTAATGCTGATGCTTTAGCTTCAATGCTTTCTGAGAATCTGACCAAGAACAATCATAGTGATAACAAATTGTCACTTTTAGACACTGTTTTAAAACATGCTTGTACCAGGTCCATGACACAAAAATATTGAAGCCAGAAACAGCAAGTCAACACTCATTTTCGAAAGAGGCTGGACTCAATGTAATATGTCATGTAGTCAGACTCACTTTCTTATGGGAGAAAAAGTATGGCAACCCATAGCAGCAAAGATCTATTCCTGTTGTCTGTGCTAAGATAATAAAATGTAATATTTGATTGGTCACATTGAGTTTTGGCATTAGGCACATCATTCGCTATAATCTATTGTGTAATATTTGTTAATGTTTTTACATGTTTTAAACATGTTTTAAAGGTTTATTTTTTTCACTGAAATAATTGTTTTCTATATTTTTGCTTAGCTAAAGCCTTGCCAGAAACCTCATGAAAGGGCTGGTAATCTGCAACAAAATACATTTTTTGACATACTTGACACCTAAAAATGCTGTATTACCGACAAATACCTATTGACAAAATCAAGTGATCTTTTAACTTCTTAAAGGTAAGCTAACATCACTGGAGCTACGGCCCTGAATATACAAGCATTACTCTTAGCTCTGCCAAGTTCTCCTATACGGGATTACATAACACCCACCTCTTATCAACTTTGTAACATAAGAAGAATGTGTCTTGTAGTCGTGTGGGGAGAACTGACAATGCTGTTTAGGAATTCGGTGCAACAGCGGCAGTGCAGTTGGCTCACCACAGAATAGCAGGTCATTTCTGACAAGATACTTTTGCCTTCCCTATCACATTTATAAAACAATGCAACCTATAAAAATGGTAAAAATCAGTTTCCAGTACCACTACCTGTTTCAGTTTTTAAGATGAGGCTTTTTTGGACTTTTGAACAGCTTAGAATTGGTATAGCATAAAACCTATTGTTCCTCTTGAAAAATATATTTTTAAGACAGTGGCTGTTGCTCACATTACCATCACGCCTACTTGCATGGTCTGTGGTAGCAATGAAAAAGGTATAAATTGGTTTCCGCCATGTAAATCAGTCATTCTCAGCCAGAGTTCTATGAAACCCAAAGATTCCTCCAGAAGTTACCAGGGGTTCCTTTAGCTGTGGCTGACTGATCTCCCATTAGATGGTACCTGCAAAGTTTTGGGGACACCACCCATCAGAGTCAACTGCATGTAGCTTTGAAACTTTTAAGTTGTCTGTATAGGGGACATTCTTCCTACTGGCAACCAATGCAAATACCAGTTTTCCAATTGATTGATTTTTACAGCAGGGGTTGTCCTAACAGCTAAAAAATCAATAAAGGTTTCCTCAAGGGTAAAAAAGTTGATAAACGCTGATGTTAATAAATTCCTTTGCTAACTTTTTTGAAGTTAGGGGGACTGCAGGGAAAAGGTGCTACTTTTAAAAATCTTTTTTTGCAGAGCTGGACTAAGATATATTAAGATAACCATTACCAATGAAAGAGATTTTGAGAACATCAGGAACTCCTGTACTTTGGTAACTAATTGTTTTATAGTAGAAAAAGATGCTTGCTCTGTAGTTCCCAGTTTTTACCAAAACCAAGATATCGTCCTTCAGCAAACCAGTAAAATACATGATCCATGTGAGAAGCATTTTATTTGAAAAACTAGTCTTCAGTCTGCCAAGCACTGTAAATAACAGTATGTATTTTTACAGTGGGTACTATATCAGATGCAAAGTGATGAATAGTAGATACGTGAAGCAAAAAGACTGTATGTTTTAAGCTTTTTTTTGGAAAACTTTTTTTTGTAGTTTAGCTGTATTTAATGATTTCATACAAATAAGTACTAAAAATAAATGTTCACAGCCTATATTGCTCTTCCTGGGGGGTATTTTAGCTGTATGCCATGATTTTAGACATATGAGTACTAAAAAGGAGTGTTCACAGCCTATATTGTAGCTACCTTTATCAAGAAAAGTGACAGGGCACAGATGGAGCATAGATGTTAAATGAACTCCTGCGGCACTACCTGTATGCATGTAGCCTAATGTAATTACTGAGCTAATAGCCAAGCATTCACCAAATCTTATTAAAAAGTTTGGGCTTTCTGTAACTACTTGTCCTTGATCAGAAAAACTATACTTTCCCTGTGGCCACCAATTGGGTTTCAAGGTTTCACAGCAGGTGTGATGCTGATTGGTGACTGATGAGATGTAACTCCATTTCCTAGTGAGTACATGTTACTACATAAAAGACCTTTGTGTCTTGTATCATAGAGTCATACTATATTTATCTCAGGATCTGCACAGCATTTTGATACATGATTTAGATGGATAATTGATTAGATTCATGGTAAACTGTTATTACATGGTCATATCTTTTAGATTTTTCTTGTTTAATAACGCTTATTTCTACAGAAGGAAAAGTTTTAATGGGTACATTTTCCCTAAACCATCTGTCAGTAGCACTAGGAATCAAAGTATTAAAAGTGCTCACAGGCTTATAGTTTCCTTTTATATTGTGCAAGACACAATTTCAAGGACATTATTTAAGCATGATTATATTATCTGAACAATATACGAAGAGTAATGTGAGAATGGTAAGAAAGGCATGCAATTTATAAACATACCAGGATGTGGAATATAAACAGATTTTTTAATATCTGTTGAATATGGTCATTATCACTGTGCTATATGTCTACATGAATTGGAATATAAATAAAGTCAACATTAAACATTTTGGACAAAAATCTGATAAAATTTCCAGTTTCTTTGGTGCTTTCATTTCTTTCATTCTATCAAAATTCAACTTTACGCCTTTTGGTCACTTTGAGTGCCTTTGATTTAAAGAAAGGACAGGCTATGTGCCTTATAAAAAGCTTGAATGTCAAATATTATTTAGTAGAATGTTTCTCGTACAGGGTTCCGAGTACATAGCTACATAAACACATAGATCTAGAATGTGCTAGGAGTTCTTTGAGCAATGAGCCGTTTGTGACTCTAACTTCAGTAAACACTGTGAGCTGTGGATCTAGTAATTATAGCAGGGGTTCCCTAAAAGACCTGAAAGTTATCTTAAGAGGTTCCCCCATGTTAAAAAGACAGAGATAAACTGACTTATTAGTTGCTTTTCTTTGGCTGGATGCAATGAATTTGTCAAAGTATAACCCAAGTCCAAATTAGTAAAGATACATTAGTAATCTTAAAACCTTTAAGTTAAAAGCTTAATGCCATTTGAAAATGCCACTTACCTTACTGGAAACCTTAGCTAGAGCTTTCTGCAAAATTCAAGTCCTTTGTCATGAAAGAATTGTTTAGGAATTCCTTATGTAATCCCCTTTCATGGGGTATAATTTATTAAAGCTCTGCATGTTTCTTTTTCCTCTTGTTTCTCTCGTTCTGTTGGTTCCATGGGTCCGATTTGTGAAAGCTCTCCAAGGCCGGAGATAATACACTTTCATTAGTGAAGCTGGGTGATCCAGCAAACCTTGAATGGATCTGGTCCAGGATTCAAAACATTTGCTAGCAAATGACTTTGAAGAAATCTATTCCTTGGAGAGCTTTTACAAATCAGGCCCTCGGAATCAACAGAGCAAGAGGAAAAAGAAACATGCAGGCTACTATTGCACAGAATTTAAAGATTACTGTGCAGCATCATGGAAGTGAAAGATTATGCAGAGCCAAGGTGAAATATCTGAAAAGCAACTTAGACTGGGTACACACAAAAAGATTTGGTGACAATTTTGCTTGTGACCAACTGATCAACTGATTTTCTAGTTGGAGATCAAATGGTGGTATGTACCAAAACACAGGACACACATATGCAGTATTCTTCCCTTTCATTATGATTACTTTCTGCATCATGCAAGATGAATAACTCTGGTCGACATTTACCAGCACATCCCATCATTTTAAGTTCAATTATTACTGAAACAAAAGCTATATATTCACAGATTGAAAAATTGGCACCTGAGATGAACATGATGTTGTGATTGTCTCAGCCAAAGCAGCAGCTGTCCTTTGATGTCATTTAAAGACATGATGGACAGATCACTAAACATGGACTTAGATATAACATGCCCTACAACCAAGAGTCATACAGTGTAGGTTTGCCACAGACTCTTTAGCAAAGGGCAGAGGAAAGCATTATAATATGATGATCTTTTATTTTTTTTACTATTTTTACTGCACTGGAAAATTTTACTGCACTGAAAAATATCCAAATGTACCCTAAGTGCCCTAGTCCATGGGTTTTGGTTATGCGTTGATGGAATCTGCTGGTCATCCATTTGACATGCTTTTGGGTTCATGGATAAGTTCATATGATCTAAAATTGACTTTCTTTTGAACTTTCTTTTGATGTGTATGTGAAATCAAAGTTCACTTGAAGCAAACAAAATGCTCTTGACCCTAATGTAGAAGGTGCTCAGGTGGCCACTTGAGCGAGCATCTATACTTGGACTAAGCAATATTTAAAGTTGTATGTACCATAAAGGAAAGTTTATAATGAGTAAAAAAACTATACCCAGCTACTACTCTGATGTTATAATAGGGACTGCCATTAAATCTTGCTATTATATCTGAGGCATATACCTGTCTCTGTATAGAAGGATCAAGGTTGTGCACCAAATTTCTAGAGCTCTAGGAGACATGAATGGAGCCTTAAAATGCTAAATATAAATGTAGATATTTAGACTATCACTGGGTAGGATGCCCGTTCCTTTCTCGTGTCTGTGGCAAAAACTGATGGAAACACTCCCCACTGTGTACCATTACAACCAAGCAAAATTTACCTTGGCAGCATTCACTTAGGCAGTAACCTACCGTACTATATATGGTTGTATCAAGTTGTAACATTGCAGTTAGTATTCTACTCACATTTCATGAAGCAAAAGCAGGGAAAATGAGCTTTGGACGTCTACTTCTCCAGCCTGCATTGATGATTTGCTGAAGAAATTTAGGCTGTTCATTTACTATAGTGAATTATCAGAAAATAATTCCTATAGCTTTGTGAATGTATTAAGAAAACGCAATCATTTACAAGGGAAATTAAAACAAAAAAACATTATTTGATAGCTCAAGTCAGAGGAGCTTTACCTAACTTAAGCCTAATTTTCGTTCAAACTGCCAGTATGGTTTTGGTTCAATTACCGCTTCCTCATGCCAGTGAAATGCTGCCTTATGGAAGAGGTTACAAGTAGCTTTTTACTGTAGCAGCCTCAAAGAAAATAAATGGGACAACAGTGAGTTGTTCAGAAATCCTTACTGCTGCCTGCTGTCAAATCTACCGAAGCTGGATTTTTAGGTGGCAAAATGGCAGCCGCTGAGAGTCGCATGGGATCGCTTGATCCTGCTGTAGGTCTAAAACTACCCTTAAAAGGATAAGTGATAAATCCCTAGCAAGGAAATTATTCACTTTGTTATGTCAACAGCCTAAATTAATTTATTTATTCAGTCTCACAGAGAGAGGAAATCTTTCCAATTTAGATACGGATGGCTATAAAAATCCAGCACTGGTTTTAAATTTTCCAGCCTATCAAAAACTTAAAAAAAATGGAGCTAGACTTTAATTTATTATGAGAAATTGGTATATTGTGTTTTATGTTGCAGAACTCTGTAAAAACAGCCCAAGTGTGATGAAATACTTTAAAAATAAACTTATACAGAAGTTACATCATCCAAAATGGAGCACCTTGTTGAAATCAAAATTCTCTTGCATCAATGTCAAAAATGTTATTTAAAAATAGTTGTAGGTGTGAGCCTTATATAAAGAAAAACATCAATCACTGAGAAGTAAACATGTCATTGCTCTTGGTTTACTTTGGTTCTAGATGGGAATTCACCATTAAACTAATGCATAGACATAACTACTTGTTGTCATGGGTACTAAAATCACCCTTCACTGGAGTAAAAGAACCATATAAAGCTGCCAGAGTTATAAATTGAGTTCAGCAAATTGAAAGTGTTTGTGAATTGTGTGAAGTGATGATGAAGAGCCTTTAAAAACCACAATGAATAGATTTCTGCAAAGTAGAAAACAGTAGCCAGGAAATCTATGTATAAAAAGCATGGATTAAAAGTGTTCACAGTCTAAATTATCCCCCCTCTGCAGGCCTAGGGCTTACCTCTTACTTTCTGAATCAACAAGGGACAGATAAGACAGAAGGATTTCTAAAATGGAAAAAATGATCTTAAAAAAGTAAAGCAAACACTTATTAAGGTCATGAAGAAATATTAGTAGATTTAGACAGTATTAAAATTAATATAATAAAATAATGATTTACGTTTTTTTAAACCACAATACACTAAACAAACACAAGTGGAATTCACAAATCAAGATGTAAAAGTTAGATAAACAGATTGAATATCTTTAGAATTACGTATATATGGGGTTGATTTACAGAAGTATTAACAAACCATTTGAATTGTCTTTAAAAGTGACTATAGAAATGCTTACATGACAAATTGAAATTAGTGTGTGTGAACATTGAGGTCATGTAGGAATCACATGAATATATTTACATGAGCTCTTGTGAATTTTCAGGGTGAGGGTTGAGTTTGAACCTTCCATGGGTGTGATTTAAACTTTACCCATTTGCTACTTCCACAAATCTAACTGAATGGAAATTCGAGCTAAGGCTGTTTTTTTAACAATGGCTCACATCTGATGTTTACCTTGTGAGCCAAGTGGTTGGTAATGTAAACATTTGTAAATGTTTAACTTAATCTTAGTTTGGCAAACCTGTAATGTTTGCTAAACTTCAGGAGAATCACCTATCACTAAATATTTAAATTGTTTTTTATGCTTGCAAATGGTAATGGCACGTGCAAAGGGACAAAACAAGTAACAATATTTGTCTCTGTGGGTATTCCTGCCTTTGTGGGTATGGAGGGGTTTTGGGTCAATTTGTTTGTTTGTAAGAATGATGTGGCATGAAACCATAGCACTATAGGTGAGGGAACTGTAGAAGCAGATCCCATTAAAGTGATTGTAAACTAGAATACTAGTTGTATGAAATATTTCTTTGGAAATGTAAATGTGCAATGGGTTTAAACTTACTGGTGTTAGTGAATGTTCATTTAATAGCCCTTAATCCTGTGAGTTTATGTAATAGGGTGACAATGCTTTCACACCAGCTCCTAATACCTCAAAAGCATTGTCACCTCTCTGTTATTCATTACAATCAACTATGTCTTTATACATTCTGCTGCAGTCAATGCACCCTGCTGGTTGACTGACATCTTTATACTCTTTATTTATACTTGTTTTTATACTAACACTGTTTTCTTTTATTTCTTCTTTTTCGATTGTTATGTATGTTTGCATCTGGACTGCATAAAAATAATATTATTTTTATAATACGAGGGGGTGCTAAGAAGTTCCTGGCTTTGCCCCCTTCCAAATGAAATAGAAAAATGAGTGTGGCATATGACAGCCTAATATCTTAGTATGTAACTGTGCAAATATCAGGTCTTTGCGATTCTTAAAACTGTTTTTTCTTTTAGTGAGAAACTTTGACGGCAGAGGCACAAGCAAGTTTCTCGTCGTTGGAGTTACGGGCCGTCATGAAGTTTTTGTTTGTCCAGGGAAAGTCAGCAAAAGACATTCACGCTGAGATGTCACAAACACTGGGGGAGAAGTGTCCTTTCAACAGCACTGTCAAAACCCGGATGTCTGGTTTCAAGACAGGGTATTTCACAGTTAAAGATGAGCACCGCAGTGGGCGCCCCCCAACCACAACTGACCCGGCAATCTATGCTGTCCATGAGCTGGTTATTAAGGACCAGTGAATATCCGCAAAAAAGATAGCCCAGATACTTGACATCTCACAGGAACCTGCTGGGTTTGTTATCGCCACTAGGGATGAGCGAGCAAGAATATTAAGTTCGATTTTGCAGTGAATCAGGCCTTTGTTGCTTACCAAAAATTTAAGCAAGAATGGCCTTCTGATTCGCCGAGAGGTCAAGCTCTCGATGAACAGGAGGATTTCCAGGGCTGCATCATGCAGCCACATTCATTGAGAAGATCCCCAGGCACTAGAGGTTAGTTAACCTCTATTGCCCCGGGAATCGCAAACAGGAGGATTCCCAGGGAATCCTTTGAATCCCCTGTTAATCCTACTGTTATAATTTCCTTGATCTTCCGATGGTTTCGCGAAATTGGTTTGCCGAAATTTGGCGGAACCATCAGAAGTTCGAGGAAATTTTTGTGTGAATGCCAGAGGCATTCTCGCTTATCCCTAATCACCACTATCCTGGACATGCGCAAGCTTTTAGTGAAGTGGGTGCCAAAATGTTTGAACAGTGATCAGAAGAAGGAAAAAGCTGAAGCATCCAAAGCCATTTTGGCCCATTTTGAAGCTGCACAGGACTTTTTTGCTAGGTTAGTGACTGAGGATGAGACCTTGATATGATCTATGATTCTGAAACCAAAGAACAGTCAAAAGAATGGCGCTACAGCAGTTCCCCGCGGCAGAAGAAGTTCCAAATCGGCAAAAAAAGTAATGGAGTCTGTTTTCTGGGACAAAGACGGTATTCTGTTGGTGGACTACCTACCTCAGGGCTCTAGTATCACTGTACAGTATTATTCTAACCTCCTGGACAGGTGGCCCTGTGTCTGTTTCCTGGATTTCTGATTCTTGACCTCTAGCTTGTTCCTGACCTTTCTTGCTTGTTGCCTGCCTTGACCCTGGCCTTCCTTGACAATTCTCCTAGTTATTTGGTACTGTACATCGTCCTGCCCACCCTGGTGTGACCAAGGACTGCAACCTGGGAGTAACCATCAGCACAACATCCTCACTACTAGAGGCTCTGGAGAAGACCTGGTTACTGCTTAGACTCTGCGCCTTGGCCCTTCTCAGGGCTCACACCACTTCTATGCAAGCCATAGTGCCCCTAGAGGCCTCGTTTCCCCAAGCGTGACATAAACAAATGATGATGAGGCTAGGGACATTTTCATCTTCTAAATTTAGAAAGTTTGACATTTAAAATTTAAAAAGTTTGAGAAACACAGGTCCACAGTTTCACAAGAAGTTTGACAAACTCTTTAACTTTATAAACTCCAAAATGAAGAGAAATGTGCTTTTAAATGTATATTTTAGTTATTATATTGGATAATACAGAAACACATATAGTTGACAATCAAAAATCCGGCAACCTCCAGACCTGAGGTGCGACAGATTTTCAAAAATTATGAATTTTTAAAAGTTACACTTATTATTATTATTATTAAACAGGATTTATATAGCGCCAACATATTACGCAGCGCTGTACATTAAATAGGGACCCCCACACACAGCCCAGCCTTGCTCTCACAGCACCCGTGGACATCTGGCACAGTTCCAGGGTGCCGGCAGCAGGGATGTCTCAGCGTGTAATTAGTTTAGCAAGCAAGACCTAACAGCTCTTTCTGCAGAACAGCACCATCAAAACATTAGTGGCCAAACAGTGTATTGCAGTCCCTGTATTGAAAATGCGATCTGAAATTCATGCCAGGAAACTCAAGGAAACTGATTATCGATGGTTGGATTTTAGATTGTCAACTGTACAAACCACTAAACAGCCTCTTTAAAGGAATTGCTAAAAAAGATTGACATTTCAATTAATGTTTTGAATGTTTTAGATGAGTAATTAACCTCCATGTTTCATAAATCTCTTGATCTATGGTAGCTTGGTCTGTGTGTGTTTTATTCTCCCTGTGATACGCACACCTTGAGGGTGTAAAGCTGAATGTGTGCAACAACCCTACAGTAACCCTGATAGGCACAGGAAATGACTTCTCTCTTTCTGTTAATATACTGGATATGCAATCCTTGTTAGAGGTAACATATACCAAATATTCACTGAACACTTCTCTGGATAATTTCCACTGGTATTTCCAACCCTAAAATGTTTAAACATATTTGCTAACTGGCATCTTACTATGATAAACAATTCAGTCAGCCACATGTTGTCAGTGCGTATTATACTTTGCTGAGTAAAATAATTTATGGCCATGAAAAGCAGTCGAGATGCATTCATAGTTTTCCATAAAAATAGAGATTTATTATAATATAATTTATGCTTTAGGATTTCTTGGCTTCGATGTACGTTCTAAAAGAAAGGAAGCATACATTTGTGTTCCACTACATGATCTAACCAAAGCTGAACCTCTGTGCACTGTGCCGGGACAACATGCCTATAACACAGTTCTTGTCTTGAAGCTTGACTGTATTTTTTAGTTTATGCCATGTTGTTTCAGCTTGGAAGCAAATAAAAAAAATGTATACCCGTTTTGAAAATGATAATGCATTCTACATTTATCACCCTATTGCAACTTTTACAATTGTTATGTATTGTGGGTTCTTCTTTTGCCTAGAAAAAAACAAGGGTATTTGTTATTGCTAAGCCTGAAATACATAACAAAGGGTATATCAGAGGTCCAAATTTAACCCCACCCTGCTGCTCATCCACCACCAAAAATCAAACCCAAAAAAGCACAACCATATTGAAATTGAGATTTAAAATGGCTGTAGCAAATGTTTATTTTAAACAAATTAGTAAAATAACTCTAAAATAATATAAAATATTTATATTCATATATAACACATATAATTAAATCTTAATAATAACAATAGTAACAATGATATTGTATGATCATATCATGATATTGTACACAACAATATGCTCTAAATGCAAAACCATAATGGAACATTCCTATTTAATGTACAGCGCTGCGTAATATGTTGGCGCTATAGAAATCCTGTTTATTATTAATAATATTATTAATAATAATAATAATTCCGGTGAAAAAGTGGTTATCTCCAGTGCTGTGTTATCTATTTTACAGTGTTATCTACGGTATGTTACATGGAAAAAATGGTGATTCGCTTTTAGGGACTATCAATTGCATTCAAGGACCTACACCAGCCATTTTCAGCAATGGTTCTGTGGAACCCTAGGGTTCATGCAGAGGATTTCAAAGGACTGTTAATGACTGACCTTTCATTTGCTGGTGTCTACATAATTCTTGGCCAACCCCACTTGTCAGAGCTAACAGTATGACCCCAAAAATCATTTAGGTGTTTTTAAGGCTAGTATTTAGACTCACAATATCACAATAAGGTGAACATTTTTTTAATATAAGGGGCATTTTATTATAAGGGGCATTTTAATAAAAGGGGCATTTTAATAAAGAGGCATTTTTTTCCTACTGACACCCAATACATTGGCTTTAGCAAGCGGTTCCCTGAAACCTGAAAGTTATTGTAGGGATTCCTCTTGTTATAATTACATCTTCCTTGGGCATCTCTTTTCTGCACATGGGGGCAGTTCTGACTCTCTGCGTGCCTCTGTACCCAAGCTTTATCAGTTTCTCTCAATCCGCTGGCCATCCAGAAAATAGCCTATAATCATCCCTGGCTATTTAGCTAGCTCAGACACTGCACTTAGCATTCGTGAAACGTGTCACCACTAGTACTGAGCCCCTAGCTTCTGAGCTAGTTCCTGTACACCTGTTTCATGATTCAGTGTTTCCTCTGTCCAGTTCCTGCTTTAACCCCTTGTTGCCCAGTCTGTTGTTTCCAGCCTATTCCCTTGTGCTGTTCCAGTGTTCCCCTGTTTTTTTGGATATCCCTGAGTCACCTGTGCCTCCTGTTGCTTCCAGTGTTTCCTGTGTTCCCTGTGTCTGCAGTGGCCCATCGCTGGCGTTTATTTCCTGGATCCCTGGTATTTCACCCTCGGCTTGTGACCTGACCTCTCTTGCTTGCTGCCTGCTCTGACCTGGCCTTGCTTGACAATTTTCCTGCTTAGTGATTTGGTGCCGTGTATCTTTTTGCCCACCCTGATGTGTCCAAGGTCCGCAACCAGGCGGTGACCAGCTGCCCAACATCCTCACCATCAGAGCCTCTGAAGAAAACAAATAATAATTCTCAGACACCTGTATGTGTGCAGAAGCGTGGAAGAAGTCTTGCATAAGTTTTACATGTAAGTATTTTAAAGGGTTCTAATATTGCTGAGAAGTCAGAATAAATTTCTGGAGTTTGAATTGTGTGTGTTAAAAAGATATATTAGGACAGCATACTGGGCTTTAGAATATGCTTAACTTGCTAAACAAGATGATATTTGCTTGGTAAATTTGACCAAATAAAACAAAAATCTAATTCCCTCTGGAAATATTATACTTTAGTGAATTAATCCCTAAATGTGCTGAGAGTTGGGAAACAATAAATCATGCACAGCAGCTGACAGTTCTTCTGTGAAAGCCAATACTTTAGAGCAGTTTAACAACTCTTTCTTTACCTGTAGGTGTCTCTGTCTTTCTGTTCTTATTAGCTATAACTCATTTTCTGTCACTATGAAGTGCTGTCTCTGAATGAAACCTTTATAACCCATGTTGAAAAGAGATAATCTATTTGCAAAGGCTAACAGATGAAGACTTCCGCATGAGGAAATCACAAGACTGAAAAAGCTGGAATCATATGAGGCTGATGTACAGTTGCTTAACTCTTTCTGATTCAGGACATATGGTCATGATTCTGAGTAACAGGTGTCCTAAAATAGTTATAAAAAAAATATAAAAAATGAAAGCAATTTATTTGAAAAAAAAGCCTTTTTTACACAAATTTGCTTTAAACTTTAAGCGGACCTAAACTAAAATTTTGACTTTAAATAATTGTTTTTTTTACTGCAACACCCGCCGTGCGCAGTGCGAGATCAGGTGATGTAGCCAAAAGCAGGAAGAAGATGGACCCGATCGAAGGACTTCTCCAGCGTGATTGAGGATCTGCAAAATTAAAGGTAAGTGTGCTTTATTATTTTCAGGTTAGTTCTGCTTTAATTAGTGCCAATGGTTGTGGCAGGTGGTTGTTTAAAGTGGTTGACGGGCATTTATAAAATATCCTGAAACCACTATAGGAGTATTTGTCCGGCATTGCAGTTGTATTACACACAAAACTGGGGGGTCTAGGAAGCTGAAACATCAATGTGTTTGCAACTTTTAATTTGTGCTTCCAAAATGCCTTTCAATCCTAAATAGAAAGAGTAAACTTCAAATACAAAAACCGGGGGATGGAGGTTCTTTTGGAAAAGCGACATGCATTGGAGTCTGGTGGCTTTTTAAAAAATTTGGCTTACACTGCTCCACCAAGAATAAACCTAGAAACTGGAGATAATGTAACTCTTGTGCACGCACACATATCATCAGTGTCCAATGGTTGAAGATGATCCATAGATCCAGAGTGATTTTATGGATCCAAAAAAGTTGTCATTGAACATCCTGACTTTGGTATTGCAGCAGTGAAAGGATCATGGATCTGTCATTGCTGCCATAATTGTGGCAAAAATTCCCCAACATCAACAAGTTTATTTCCATTAAAAAAAAAACTTAGAGAGCATTTTTTTTGTAAGATCTGATCATCTGTTCAACACGAAATTCTGATGAAAAAATATGCTTCAGTTGCTCTCATACGTTTCCATTATAATGAGAAGGCTTGGTAGTTTATTGGCATTTTGAAGACAGTCAACATTTACAAAACTGCATTCTAAACTACTAAAAAAATGTGAACAAGCCACAATTCCTACTAATTTTTAATTACATATTTAAATAAAACCAATATTTGTCATATAAACAATAATATTTCAGTTAAATATAAAGGATTAAACTGTATAAAATTAGGGAATAAAATTCTGATGAATAATTCAAATTGTGTAAAACTATTAAACAACACAAAACCATTTTTATTTGATAGTTTACACTTAAACCAGATATTTAAACTGTTTTGTTTTCAATTAAAATTATGACCATGAAAAAAATGAAACCTTGGATCGGTACAGAAGTCTCCAGTGACTGTTGGTTTTTAAAGTTCTTTGTATGTATGAGTATAAGTATGAGGGTACGTACAGTAAATGTAAGGTATGCTTGTATGTGTGTATTTTGTGTGTTTGTCTACAGATATATTAATGTGGTTATTTTATGTGTTTTTGTTTATTTTATTTTTACAGTTACATAATTTTTATTAAAAAAATGGAATATGTGCCCCTTATATAATTGCATCCATGTGGTTCAATTACAGAGTTGTATGACTAGTAAAAACTAGCAATTAGATGATTTTCATCCGCCACAACTGCCACTTAACCACATACAATAGAACTGTCATGTACTGTCCAAAACATGTGCTCTAGTTGAGAGCATTTACTTCTGTGGGTTCACATGATGTATAGAAGAAATAAAGAATAGAAACAGAATGAAGGAACTGTAAGGCTGGGTACACACGTGCAATAATTGTCGTTGGAAAGGATCGGCACCGTTTTGCTCTATGGAGAGGGGAGAACGATGGAGTGGCCTTCCGCTGCGCTCTCTCCTTCTCTTCCATTACGATCATTTGTTGTTGGTGATAAATATAAAATTAGATTTAAAAAGTGAATCCAAACCCAACATGCATGTCCCTGGATGTACTAGATTTTTATCTTCTTTTTCACCTAGTGATCCAGTCAGTAATGTATTTCTTGTCCTAGGGCCGGAACACTCACCCAATATACTGTATCTATGGGAAGCAGTGGAATCACCTAAACTACTTTCCTTTGATGAACTTTAAAGGTCCCCCTCTTCAGGACTCCATTACACATGGTTATTGTGTTCTTTAGTCCACAAAAGAGAAACAAACTAGGTAGGCTGGTAACATTGTATGACAAGTTCAATGCAACAAACACTGGATATATGAGAAGCTCAACGGATATTTTTATACTTTTAATTTTTTCTGAATAAAGAAAAATAAAACAGCTGGTAAATCCAAAGAATATCAAGCTTCAATATATTTTATTCTTATTTGTGGATTCAGAGATATAATTAAAATGTAAGGGTAAATGGACTTACACAAGCTGAATTACCTCCAATTTACATTTTTTATTCCCCCTCCCAATATTTGCCCTAGGTCTATCATCATCTTCCATTACCTCCATTTTCTACAATTATTTATCGGAGGCGTTATCATCTGTTGGGGTGGGGGGGTGCTTTATGTAAATCTATTGCTGTAAAGTTAACAAAGGGGACTATGGATATGGAGGCATCAAGGTGCATACAAATATGTTAAAATGTATAATCCTCGAGCTAAATGTTTGAAAATACGTCAGCAGGGACTAGGACTTTTTAATTTAGGGTTTCTTTTCAGTACTCTTTGGCAATTCAAAATACATATCTTTTATGTGCTGCTGTGACTATCAAATCTGGGTAAGGAAGATGGATGTGGACTGGTGTACTGTGTATCTAAACGCAAACACTTAATACCCAATTGAACTTTCAGTTTCAATTAGCTAAATAAATTCTTTTCCATTGAGATTAATTGAGCTTGGTTGCATGGCACATTATTGTGCTAGAAGTAACAATCAGAAGATGGATACACTGCGGTCATAAAGAGATGGACACAGTTGCAGGTACCCAGCCGCCATTACTTTTTACCTTAAGTCCATCCACGCTTTCAAGCAGCCATGTGCAAAGGAGAAATATGAGGACAGAGCAAGGTTAGGGTATAAGTAGTGAGGATAGGCAGGCTTTGAGGTGAACTTTTAAAACCTCAGAACCCCAGGAATTGGAAATTTAGAGGGCATGGATACACATAGGGCTGTGTGCTGCTGATAGTGGTATCCCATCTTTAAAAAATTCAAGAGATCTAATATTTGGTGTAGAAAAGCATATTGACTTTTAATGCAGTAAGTGCTAGTAGAGGTGTCACTGTGTCACCCCATACAGTGAGGTCAGATATACTTGGATTGACTTATATATCATTGAACTACAGTGCTTACTTTTTCAACAAGAACATTATATTCATATGCCTAGTCTTACCAACTGCCCAGTGCACGGTAAGAAATTTGTATGGGATACCTGTAAGGTCTCAGTATATTAAACTGACATTCTTATTTGGTAGAAACGCTCCTTCCCATGGGCTGGCAGCCAAAACTGACATATCTATTTATTACTTTATGCTTACATGGTGTCTGAAGGATATAATGGGTATTTGGATGATATGACTTTAATGTCATATTACAGTTTTTTACTTGAGTTACTAAACTGGATTTTATCTGAACCTAAACTATTTGAGCAAAGAGGGAATGTCACACTTTCCTCTTCCTCACAAAAGAGCAGACGCCTCTCTCCTGCACATGCCGGAAGTGAGAGACACTGGGCGTGACTCTTGTTTTCAAGCTTTATCAATTGCTCCCAATCCGCTGGCCAATCAGAAAATAGTATCTTGACCAGCCCTGGCTAATAAACTAGCTCACACATTCAACTCAGTGTTCATGCAACGTGTCTCCATTATGCCGAGCCCCTAGTTCTGTGAGCTAGTTCCTGTTCTGTGCCTCCTGTTGCTTCCAGTGTCTCCTGTGTTCCCTGTGCCCGCAGTGGCCCCTGTGTCACTGGTGTCTGTCTACTGGATCCTTTGCAATTGACCCCTGGCCTGTAACCTGACCTTGCTTGCTTGCTGCCTGCCTCAACCCCGGCCTTCCTCGACTATCCTTCGGCTTTATGATTTGGTACTGTGTTTTGCCCACCTTGTTGTGCCCAAGGACCGCAACCTGACAGGACCAGCGGCGCAACACCCTCACCATTCAGAGGCTCTGGAGAAGACCTGGTTACTGCTTAGACTCTGTGCCTTGACCCATCTCAGGACTCACATCACTTCCATGCAAGCTGTAGCGTCCCCTAGTGGTCCTGTCTCCTCAAGCGTGACAGGAAAGAAGTGCCTTGATTATTTGTGTGTATCCCATGAGGAAAATTCTGAACATATTTTTCATACTAGAGCTGGTTTATATATTCATCACCTTTATGCAAACAATATTTGTTAATTATCATTCTAGAAAAGCATTTTATTAGCTTACAATATATGTGTAAAGGAGATGTTTTGTTTCACGTTTTATACATTTTATAAACTTGCATTCTTAGTCACATTATTGCATGGGACCCTTAGGAGTATTTTATATTTGTGTTCTAAAATCCCCCCCCCCCAACAAAATCATGAATACAGTATGTATATGCAGTATTTTTAAAAAATACTTTTGGGTGAAATCACCGAAATCCCCCTTACTGGCTCTTAAGCCAGCTGCCTTAAGTTTAAAGGCCAGGCATTCGAATATGGTTATTATAAATTCAGACTGTAGAAATTCCCATAAATTTGACATGACTACCAAGCTGTGAATTCTTAGGTTATAGGTCAGCCCTGAACCCAAAACTCATTTATTTTTAGGAGTTTTAACAAGCCTTTAAGCTTATATGTAGGCTAAAAGTAAGGCAACATATAATTAGGATATCTTAAATTTGAGCCATCTGTCAAATTCTTGTCTTATCCATCTTTATTTTGATTATATTTCTAAGATCCGACTTACCCTGAGCCAGCACATTTTATAGAGATATTGCTAATTGTAATCTGTGGTATAGAAACCTACTTAAAGAAATAGATAATGAGGGAGGAACTAATTCTTTTTAATCACTTTGAAGACACGAGATTCATTAACCTCTTTCTATTTTGCTAGATTTAATTTGACTAAACACAAATCCTAAAAAAAATAATGTTTGTTTATTGAGGGATAGGTGTTCTTTAATAGTACTTTACAAAATGTAAAATGTACATTTTAAACCTGAAAAATACTTGGAAATGCAAACAATATATAGTTTCTAAAAGAAAAAAAAACAGTTGCATTTAGTAGTTGCAAGTTTTTATGTCGCACAAATAAATACTACAATACTTGTATAGGAAACACTTAACTTTTTTTTAGTTAGTTTTTCTTTTTAGCAATGTTTGCTTTTATATTTGCAGATAAGGACTGATAACAACTAATGCATCCCTTCCATATCTGAATTTTTCTGTTTCTGTGTTGCACTTATTTAATGACACAAGTATAAGTCTATCTAAGCTATTTCAATAGGCAAAAAGATTTCAGACAATCAAATATAGACACAGATATGAACATCTAGAGGGATTCCTAATATATTTTTGTTCTCTGCCCTGTTCTGGAAACATGTGCTTTCTGTATTGTAGCTAAACCCATGCAGACCTCTGATGACTTCTTGCAGTTGGTGATATTCTATAACAAGTGTACTGCAACATAGAATTTATGTCTTATTGCTCAAGGACTGAAGATGTTTAACCAAAGCGATATATAGTTTAGACATATTTTCAATTGATTTCTTTTGACTAAAATAATTTTTGAAATCAAAACAGACAAGATCAAATTACAGTTATATTCAAGTTTTCCATATGTGCATTATTCAAGAAGCTATCAGTATGAAAAGTAACCAGAGACTGTTCTCTCCCTTAAATGTTGCTACCCTAGGCCTAAATAGCCTGTTCACAGATTTGTGATTTAAATTAGTTTGCAGGTTATATTTCTATACTATCTGGGATTGAAGCTTTCAATCACCATATAACATTGTATATAAATATTTCAAGCGTGTTAATACACTTCTGAATGTGATTTTTTTTTTCCTTGTTAGCAACTCTTCACAATTTAATTTCTCACTTTACTATGACATTAAAGAATTTGAACCAAAAAAAATTGAACCAAATAATTACACAAATTAGTTTTTTGTTAAACAAAATCGAATTTAAACGTGTGAGTCATCAAAGTACCCACTATTGGTGTAACAGTTGAACACATTTGTGACATTTTTTCTATGATGATAATGTAATATTGTTTGCAGATTCTCCCAGAAATGTAATGCAGCTGTGGGATGCCTTTCTTTCACCCTTTTATACAGTTCGTCCCTGCTTGATTGGGTTTAAATCGGTAGACTATGCTGGCCATTTTGCAATTTCAAGCCTACAGTCAAAGCCTGAAGACAGGTTTGGTGTCATTATTTTGCTATAGAAGAATCCTGTGACCGACTTGGTGTAGACTATGAAGTATTGGTGCAGGCTTTTTTTTTTACTTTAGATCCAGCAGATTTTCCAGTCTTTAGTGGCTCATTTGTGGCGGTTCCTGGTTCATTCTAGATTCCATTTTTGGCTGTTGTAATTCCACAGCACTCTTTTACCCTAAAGTTTGAGGTATTCTAACAGTTAAAAGCGAGACCTAAATAAAGCACACTAGCTTGCATTTCACATGATTAAATCATAGAAGTGATACAGTATATTGAATGAACAGTCTCAATTCTATTAGTAAGTCAGACCAAGAGCATCAGCTCTGAACAGGAACAGGTAAAAGTAAGGTTAACTACAGAACCCACAATCATGATAATAGTATGCTGAGTCTATCCTTCTCCTTTTCAATTTTTTCAAACTTTTGAAGGGAATAATAATTTCAAACCAAAGGTTTCCTTTATGTGCATATATATATATATATATATATATATATATATATATATGGACAGGTAATGCAATGCAAATACCATACCTGCATACCCTTAACTGTCAAGAATAAATCAACTCCAATGCGTATGCTTGAGAGTTACATCATCCCAGACTGACCAATCAAGATAGACAAAGATCTAGGATTGACTGAAGATGAGCAAGAACAGGTGAGTGTAATTGAAAAATTGTAGGCAGGTATGTTTAATGTATTGCAGAAGGGACATTACTTCTCTCATATACAATAATGAACCTGCCTGCTCACAATTTTATCTTAATCAAGCTTAGTTCTGCTTTAAAAGAAAAACTTAACTGTGAAAATAATTCTACATATTCTAATATACGTTTCTACTTGTCCACTTCTTTATAAGTGTGTAAATAAACTTCTCCCCATCACTGTAGTTTCCCCCTGGTTTATATGTCCATATGATATGGATAAGCTGTTATGAGAAACCACAGTAAGCAGTGATGGAAACACGTGATCAACCTATCCATATGGCCAAATATGTTTAATGGCAGCAATTCAGTGGACAGTAATGCCAACACTTATTAAAAATGGGTGTCAGGAAAGGCAAGTGTATGCAGTCTTTTTTTTTACATTTATATGACAGAGTCACTTTAGGTAACAGACCTTCCTAATGGACAGTTGTAGTTGACCTTCTATTGCAGACCATGGTCACAACAGCTACTATTCAACAATAAAAGAGCGGTTGGGAAACATTTTATGGGCGCATTTGTAAAAGGCTACGATTGTGCTGGATTGCAGAGCAGTTGCGGTTGACTACAGCTTTCTACCACAGGTTTACCTACTCTTCCAGCAACTCCCATTCAACATAATGGAAGCGGTTGGAAACCATTTTGTGCATGTGTTAGTACATGGCTATGATTGCAGTGCAGTTCCTGGAAGTGGCAAGCAACCGGGCCTTGCGGTTGCTTTTCCTCATCTGGAGGTAGAACCAGACTGCAACTGTACTCACAGCACAACAAAGCTGTTGACAGCATAGAAGTTGAAGAGGGGCAGCTGGGAGCGATGCTATTTTCACCCACAGCTCTAAGAAGTATAATAAAACTGCTATTTCCATTCTTGGCCTAAAAAAAACCTTTAGGGACTTGCCAGGGATTTTTTCTGTGTGTCCCTATCTGTAAAAAAGGCCCAAACTCATATACTGTATATATTTTTTTTACATACCTTTACACATATAAATGTATGTTCCCTATATAGAGATCCCCCCTTTGCTGCAAAACACACCTTTATTTTGGAGCTGCCCCGAACAGTATTACCTTGACAGTTTTAAAAAGCCTATGTTCGCTGTAAGTGCATATGATTGTTGGGATTAGCTTTAATTCCTCTAGGACAGCAGATGATGATCCTGTGTATAACGTTTTGAATAATGTGCTAGTCCTATACTTTAATATCAAAATATAACATTTTAAAGCATTCCTAATATTTCCTGTTTTAGCCTTTTCAAATCATATCTTAAGGAGCAATCATAACCTTTTGTGTCCAAAGATATAACTTAAAAAAGTGTTGAATTTTTGAGGGCTTTATTAAAAGCAGGCAGATTCTGTAACCTTTTAGCAGCACTTGTTATCTGATGACGTGAATTAGCGTTCTCTCAAATGACTAATAATCATATCAAGGTTGCCATGTCAGCTTGTAGATTTGAATAAGAGGGTCTGAAAACATTTGCATGCCTCGATGTGCTGGTGCTTAGAAGCTAATGCTATAGCGCTGTCATAAAGCACCGCAAAGACATGACTTAATGTAATCTGTCATGTCATATGCTAATCTTCAGCCATTACTTGAGTGCTGTAAGTAAGTAGAAAGCATTTGGGAAAATCCTTTTCAATTTCTCTGAGTACCACTTCTGCTGTTGGTCAGCTCAAATGGGTTTTGTGCATTTAATGCAGAGCTCAAGTCAAGTTGGCTTAGGTCACACTTAATTAACTATCACATTGATGGGTTTTGTTGGTACAGCTTTATGGAAAATGTGTATTACTGATTTCAACTAACTGCTAAATATTTCATGCACTTAAAAAACGGGGGAAAAAAAGCTTTCTTGATTTGAAAGAATGATGTATCCAGCTAGATAACTGAAAAAAATCTATATTTTCAATGTGATATTGCATGCATAAGTAACAATAGTGCTTTGAGTAGATGCAATTAATTTCTCTCATATAAACGTCGGTATAATAATGAAAACGACTGAAACTAATTGCATTGTAGGGGGTGTAGCATAAAGGTTATTCACTGAACTGTGATAATGGTGAATGGGGCACATTACTGCAGAATGTACTATTGACTTAATTAATCTCGACTGATAATGACAAATTAATAATTAACCCCCAAATTCTTCATCATGAGGAAGCATTAGTGCTGGATAGACAAGAACAATGATTTTGTATTAAAATGACTCTAGACCAGTAGGCGGTATGTAGAATGTTGATGTTAGCATCTAGTGAAGAGTTTTCAGTTACTTGATAATTATTTTAATTACTGAACACATAAAATAAGATATGACTTCATCATTTTTACACTGATAAAAAACAATTTACAGACGTTTGTCAGATTGCACAAGTTTGATACTAATAGAAGGATATTTTAGACAGTAGCATTAAACATTATAGCTAGACTTATTACTTGTTAATACTCATTACTTTAGGCACTTTGATGTCTTGTATAAGTACTAAGGTGTATCTAAAACCAATTTTTGTAGTAGTGGGAGACTAGAACTCCCATCAGGGTTTTAGCAATATCTGTGTCTCCTGATTTATTGTCTGATACCAACTGTCACCAGAAGGGAGAATCCAAAGTTTTGTGTTTTGACGGAAATAGGGGAGAAACGTGGGGACAGCTGTTGTTTGACAACTGTGTAATAACTGTCTTCTCTTTACAACGTAGAATGAACTCTGCAGCTCAGTGCAAGATCACAGCATACCTGGCTGCCAGTGAAAGCAGATAAGAATTTAAATTTTTCTTGTACATTGTAGATTCCTAATAAAACCTGATTCCATATCTATCCTCTAACCATGACAGTTTGCCCCACTGGTAAGGTAATATGAATCTTACTTAATTTAAAACTTTAAACCTGATCGTCAGGCAAATGGAAACTCCCATCCCTCTGAAACTTTTCACATGTATTTATACTTATATAAAAACGAAATGCTCTTTTTATTTGTATGTGCGGTGCATGCACATCTCGATGCACAGCACCTGATCTGAAGCTACTAAATGCGCAGAATTATACAGCTGATGTGAAAGGGCCCTTAGAATTCCCTGCCTTATATTGCAGCACCGGGGAGCTTTCCTTAAGTGATGGGAGTGTGATGCGTTAACATTGTTGGTCATCATAATTGATGCATGCATTAGGACATGCATCATGACAAACAACAATGCACCGTGATCCATGAGAATGCATTAAGAACAATTGCAACACACATTCAAAATGTGCAACAACATATGTTAATGTCAATTGATGTGCATTTTGAAGCCTTTCGGTTGAATAAAAAACAAATCAGGGGGTGAAACGCCGGAGGGGAAATTCATTTGGACATATTTCAGCAAAATTATGCATAGTGCAAGAAAGTTATGCATAGTGAAAATGCACATTCTAATATGGAATCGATTCCACAGAAATGCACCACCTATTTCTATGCTTGAATTGTAGGAGCTTCAGAATCCGCATTGTTTACATGTGAGATTTTGAATGCAATAAGAATAAGTGCAAAAAAAAAAAACTCCAAAAGCAAACATTGATAAACATTAATAAAGTTCAATCAACCTTTTGCCAGGAGATGAGAAACTAATCAAGGCTGGGTATAGTCTTAACCCAGAGACCATAGTAGGAATTGTAGTTCAGCAGCAGCTGTTGAGCCATTTGTCCCACGCTTGTTACATTTATTAATACAAGTGAAGAGCATATTTATGTTTTGTTTTGGTTGCAGTGTACAATTAAAAAGTTTAATTCAGACTCTGTAATTCCTCTTTACACCCAGAAGAATTTTCTCTTTATTTAAATTATGCAAATGAACAACAGATTGTATTTAATGTGGAATGTGCCTCTACCGTTACAGTGAATCCAAGCAGTGTGTGGTCTTGGAATTTGTATAATGTTTCAACTTTGCAGGCTGTTCTGAATGTCAAAGCAAGACTTCAATATCTCAGTGCCTGTTTTTAATTTGATGACACAAGAATGAATGCATTATATCTATTATGTAAGTAATTTATGGATTGATTTTGAGAGCTATAGCTTCTGCAGTACATTACTTTCCCTGCATACAGTATGTTAAAAAGCAGGTAAAATTACTTATGGACGTTAATGCATATTAAATCAGAAATACACTTAGCTTTTGCATTATTTTGGCTAAACCATTTCCATTCTATAGTGAAAGCTGACATTTTCAAATAACCACTTACAATTGTAAGACTTCCCTGCACAGCATTATGGGAGTCAGTAGAGTCAGAGGTTGTGTTATTAGTCTACAAATCTACTAGATAACATACATATGCTGTAGAAAAGTTCAAAGATTTAATACACATGGGCATTGGAATAAATGCTATAATTTGTATTGCTGACATACAATACCATAGTTGGGTAGTTGAACTTTTCACCCTGTATTAATTAGCCTTTCCATACTGTCTAAAATATATGGGGGAGATGGCTGTAGAAGTAAATAAATTAGTGCTAAGTTACATAGTCTTATATAATATTCCTCTTTGTGTAAATAGAATGTAAAGAGGAATTGGTGAAGATGGAGGTCTAGGAAAGGCTTTAATGTATATATGAGCTGTTAGTTTGTAGGTGCATATGGACGAAAAAGTAGTCTTTGTAGTTGTTATAGAAGAGGACCCTGTGGGTATGACCGAATATTCATTGCTTGATATTTAAGTAGCTGTTGCCACTAAAGGGAAGCAGAGGGCAAAGAATCAGTCTCTAGTACTGCCAATAGGCCGCCTGGATTTGATATTTTCCCTTTACCCTCCCTAGCGGTTCATTTCTTTCCGGTTTTATACGTCTAAAAC
>NC_092865.1:30666835-30744880 GCF_032062135.1 Pyxicephalus adspersus | reverse complement strand
TATTGCATTCAATACAGGTATTTTGTACTGAATGCAATACAAAAGGATTTTGAATTTCCCGCCCCACCTGCAACGTACACACGCACTGACGACACCGGAAACTCCCCAGTGACTCATCAGATGCAGAAGCCGGAGGAAGGAAGAAGATAGGGATCAGTGCGATGGACAGCACGGGACGCCGTCCAATCAGGTAAGGCTGTATTTACCATTACTTCCCATACGTTTACCTACCCCAAGTATGACTTGGGGTTACCACTTTCAGCTACTTTTTTCTACCCCGAGTCACACTCGGGGTTACCGCTAGGAAGGTTAAAGTGCAACTAAAATACAAAACCAAAAATTGCAAGCAGACAGCACTTTATTGCAATAGGGACATGCTATGTTCCTTCTCCAATGAAACAAAGTTACCTGCCTGTTCGCAATCTTTGACTGACAATACTTTGAACTGTGCAAGTGAAGCCCAATGTATGATACAATGTATAGCATACCTGGGTGCCGAGAATGATTACGTCATTCCAGCCTGGCTAAACAAGTCTTGGACAAGACTAGGAGACAATGTTGGCTCTGGTGATGCAGTGAAGAGGTTTATTTCAGCTTAAATGACATAGCATGTCTTGTTCCACACAACGGGCCTGATTTAATAAAGCTCTCCAAGGTCGGAGAAAATACACTTTCATCAGTGAACCTGGGTAATCCAGCAAACTTAGATCACCTCTGTAAAAAGGCAGTAAAAGATAAATAGTTTTAACCCATGTGATTTTATGTTTCCCCTTTTAAGTAATTGTTTTAAAAAATAAAAACCAAGGATGCATTTATTTTTTTTTTTTTTATTAGCATTTTTGTTCACTACAGTTTTAAACACTTAGCATTGATAGACACATTTTGCATAATGTAGTTTTCCTGTTTCTTTAAGGGAAAAGTAAGCAAAACATGGGTTTATGTTTGGTTTGGTTTATATTGGAGCAAATATGTTAACCGATAAAAGTGTAACTTGGCCAGTGGAGCACAGAGAGCTATCAAGTTACTGGGTGTCTGGCAGCATCAATAAGCAATTGTAGCACTTAAGAAATATACCAAAGCTTATTACTACTTTATTAGTCCAAAAGACACCAAATAAGAGAAGTTCATTGTAAGGGTTTACATACCTTTTAAACAAAGCATAAATATTCATCTCAATTTTGTTGGCGATGACATGATGAAAGTGAAGCAATTGCCAGCTGCCACAGCTCTTTCTGTTACATGTGTTTAAACATAAAGCATAGGAAGAAAATTGGTAACTTTTTATTATTAAAATGTTAGGCAATGTTGGAAAGTGAATATATCTGCTGTCAGTACTGTTCCATACAGAAACATCAAGTCAAAACAATGTAAAATATTGGCCTTGAAAATATATAATCAGGGCTTTTGAGACTGGAATATTATTTAAAAACAGCATTTTACATTACTAACTGAATCTGGTATCAATCTAGTGCGACAAAAAAAAAATGCCTGTTCTAAAATATGAAAATATTAAAAATGAACCAAACATTAAATTCCATCTGGCTACAAAAGACATTTCCTTGAACTCTTGTTTATTACTTTTCTCTTCAACCGACCCTTAATAACTATTATTGACAAGCTTAATATTTCTTTTCCCTGCACTGAGCGATCCAAGTCCAGTTATTGTAACTTCAATATACAACGGAATGTTTGTTCTAAGGATATTAAAATATAAATATGGTAGAAATCGAATCAAGCAGCAAACCAAATTAATGTGACATGCTGAATCTGGGCATATTGATGGCTAACGCAATGTGATGTTACGTCACTTAGGTTACTTTGCAGCACTAATCCTTTTATGCCATTTGCTGCAAATTATGTTAGATTTTGAGAAATGTTATGAGTTGTCAGAAACCTTTTTTTTTCTCTCGGTGAAATTATTACATACAGGAACAAGATGGTGCAATTGTTTTCTGTGTTTCTTTTGTTTAGTGTATGAAATTCTATAACATAAATGCATACATGTGTATATTGTGTATGCCCATGTGTGTAATATGTGAATAATAAATCAATTTTTAATTAGTCCTTTGCCAATGTCAGGTCCAAATTTCAGGGAATGGAGGCTAAGGCTAGAAGGAAAAATGAAGTAGTCCATATCATCTAAGCCACCTAAAAATTATATATAACAATAGGTATCCATTCAGCCCTGAGTTATTATTACTATTATTATTAAACAGGATTTATATAGCGCCGAGTTAATATTGTTATTAATATTAAACAGGATTTATATAGAGCCAACATATTACGCAGCGCTGTACATTAAATATGGTTGCAAATGACAGACTAAAACAGACAGTGATACAGGAGGGGAGGAGAGGACCCTGCCCCGAAGAGCTTACAATCTAGTAGGTGGAGGAATTTACACACAATAGTAGGGTTTTACATGTGGTACATTTAGACTGGGAGATTTTATACACTTAAAAATTCACGGTCACCATAAATTAGAAATACATATCCCACTCTCATTAGAGCTATAGACAGTGCAGTTCAGTAATATATGTGGACCCCAATATTCTGGTTATAGTGTGGCTTTGCATTGCATCCTCTTTGCCAATTAATTACCAAGGCCAGTCCTCACTCTTAACAGCCTCCAACCACTCAGAATAATACAGCTTCAGTTAAAGAATGGACTAAGCAGTGTACATGATTAGTAGAAGCTGAACATGGTGGGACTTTTTGCTCCAAAGGCCACTTCCTGTAATGGCGACCTTTAACTTTAGAACGGGAAATTATGAACATCTCACCAACTGATTTTAAGACAGAAGTAAAAACTTTACTTGTTTTAAAGTAGGGTTAACCTTTCCCCGCACGAGTAAAAAGTGTTTTTCTTTTATTACCCAACAGGAACAAATAAAGGAGATCTCACAGAACTTTATATCTTTCAATACTCAAAAAAGTTTTGACTAAAGCCCCATTCTAAATGATCCTATTTCCTATCCATTATTAAAATGAACTCATAACACATGAATCTTAAATAATCCTATTTATTCTACCCAATGAATTAGCATTACCCAGCAGTGTAACAGCACTGTCACTGCCACAAAAAAAAACTATGTATTGAACTGAAACACCCATGCAACAGGGCCTTTTGACAGACAGATGTTGGTTAGTGTTGGACATGGTGGATAGGGGGCCTAACCTTTACTCTGCCTGGCCGGGTTCCGTGGTCAAAAGGAATATCAATAAAAGTTTCTGCCTGTCTATTAGACTTATCGACCTTGGAGCCATTTTTATTCAGTAAAGCACTAGTAGGAGGATGCCATATAAACCTCATGTCAAACCAACCCCAGAGCATCTGGTCTATAGTTACAATATGTAATAAATATGCATAAAAACAATACAAAAATTAATTAGCCGGCCACATTTTTAGTAACACATATTCACCTGCATGTTAATTCAAAAATGTATTCAGCCAATCGCATGGCATTTCAACATGTAGACATTGTCAATCAAACCTGCAAAAGTTCAGATATCTGAATGATGAAGAAAAGTTGATTTAGGTGACTTAAGTGCAGCTGACAAATCTGCAACACACCTAGTACTAGCAAGATGTATCTAAAAAAGCATCTGGTGAGTTCATATATCAATCACATATTGATAAGATTTGCATTGCTTTTGAATTCACTTATCATATGTATCTAAAATTTTAATAATTTTGAACATTTTTAAAAATACTTTGTCTTTAAAATCATATATTCAAAAAAATATACAGAAATAGCCTAATAAATCATCCACACTGGATGTCAACACACAGATGATTTTGTCTTGAGAAAGGTTTACATTTTGACCACTATAAATATATAACTAGCTGTGCTTGTCTGTGTACTACTTGTAAAAATATAATTATTGACATCATTAACGTCTTGTCACTTTCATGAGTGTCAAAGCGCTGTTAACATCAAACGGAATACATAAGAGCTACTGTTTTTGTATAAGATGGATGTTAGTATTCTGACATGTCACAAAGCACTTCCCTTGAGTGAAGTGTTTTCTTGTAAATATGTATGTTGGACAATGAGATTCAACCTTGTGTGAAATGTCACATGTTCTTCCAGTCAATACGTATAGATAAAACAATCATTTTACACTGTAAGCCTATGGAGGATGAAAGAAGCACCATTCTCATAAATTTGACTCTATAGGTAACTAAAAAGCGGCTCTTAGAGAGATTACTCTTTTTTTAACATATCTCAAAAATTCTAAATGATGTATACATTGGTAAGACTTAAAGGTATTTTTTAGCCTTCTCAGATTACCTTTGTTTTATACAATGCCTAAATTTAAATACCAATTTTAGGAAGCCATGGACTAGGTTATCCCAATCCATACGTCAATTAATAATTATTACTGTTTGGTAATCTCAAGACCTAGAAATCCTTGGTAGGACATTAGGCCCAAAGAGTCACAATCGCACTTTTTGTCTAAGGGTTTAGTGACATGCCATCAATGACCAAGATGTAGTGGGTAATGTGACATGTAAAACTTTTGGATAAAAGATGCTGCTGAAATTGGCTGCTTAGTCTTAGTCCTTGTGAAACATATTCATGATCTATACATGGAAACGAGTAGAAAAAATTGAATAGTTTATAAGCTAAATTTAACAACTTGTTGAGTGTTACAATATTAGGACAATAAATAGGATGTGCAAAAAACGTAAGGCTTGCTGTTTTCATTTGTTTTTGTTTGCATTTTGACTTGATGCCTATGATCTACACCAGAACAGTTATTTTTTACAAATACTTTTAAAGACAACCAATACATACAGTTTATCATAGAACAAGCCACTGGAGATTTGTTAGAGACATTTTGGTTTTCATTACCTGGAGTTAGAAATGTTGACATCATATCCTACTGTGTAACTTAGTCTACCTCTCCATAGACTGTCAAGGTCCAGCACCTATGGATGCTTTGAGTTCATGCTTTATTGTTGACTTTTACAAAGGACATCATTTGTATTCTGTGCTGATTTGTAGGTGTTTTTACTCTTAAACATGCCAGGTTACCAATGGCCATTGATAATAATCTCTAGTCTCAATTTTTTTATAATTGGTACAGGCAAAGATTATTTGAATTTTGATGATCTATCAGTATTGTCTCCCTATACTTCATCTTGTATTTCATGTGAGCTTATTAATGATAGCGGACACACATAAAAAACATCATCCAACAAATGTGTTGTCTGGATAGCAAAAAAAATAAACTGAAACATTTTGATCATTGACAGTTTTACCCAGTGGCAGACACAATTAACAGTGAGTCCCTGTGAAGAACTGACTTAGGTCCCCCACTTTTAACCACTCCCCCAACATATTGCAAAACCCATCCTAGGATTTTTTTTTTTTTAAGATAGGGCATGTTGGGGGTCAATTTAGAGGATGAGTTGCTAGGACGTAAAAGAGGAATAGTTCTGTATTTAGGAAGAGGATTATGTTTGGAGGGAGAAGTTGCTAGTTCATAGAGAAATATATAATATTATGTTAGGGAAAGTAAATAAACGATTATCAACTAATAAGATTTCTGGTAATTCCTTTGTGAAAATAGATACGCTTATACTAGTAGTTGCTGCATCCTACCGACTAAAGTGTAGTACCAGGCACTGCAGACAGATGCCAGCTACACAAAAACTTTCTAATTATTAAAAAGTTTTGGTGAGCCCCAGAGATCGCGGGTATCTCCGAGCCCTCATGCAGCTACACACGATGTACAGTCTTATGTCAACCCTTGGCTATGACAGAGAAAGCATTTATGTTAAAAGGCACACAACTTTCCCTGAGAGTTAAGACTGTACTATTATAAGTTTAGAAAAGGAGATCCAGATACTATTTCAGCTGAAGCCAAATCCAGCTCTGCAAGTTATCCAGACCTCCTTAGTGACTCCCTATTGACCCTAATGAAGAATATGTGTCACTGAAGGCTTGTGATTACGCAGCTTATAGAGAAACTGCCATGCATGGTCAAGGAAGAAGTCCAAAGAACCACCCAATCTGGCACAGTCTGTAGCAGTTGGAAGACATTACCCAGCTCATTTAAGGTCAGTATAAGCAGGTATATATAATGAGTGGGGTTGGGGCACAGTTAGCTCTGACCTAAATTAATATATAGTTTATGTTTCTGGTATTTCAAAAGGATAGTAGGGTATGATAACAGTTGTGAGATGAATTTCAGCTAAATCTTTAAATTTCATTTAAATTGTAAACTCAAAATAATTTCTTGTTTTTTGTTTTTTAAGATATGAAATTAAATTTCACTGTTTGCAAGTAAAATACAAATGAGAACTGAATAGAGCTCAACCAAATCATGCTGCCATATAATGCTTCAGTTTATTGTGTGTTTTTACTTGCTGAAATGATACAACCAAAGGCAGATGTCAAACCACTAACAAACAAAAACTTAGTGGTCACAAATAGGTTTTTGAAAATAACATTTACATATAAATTCCTTAGAAGTCTATTAAATTAAATGAAAGAGCTTTTATGTCTTTTAAAATCCTCTACTTTTTTCTCCTGAAAAGTTCACCTAAATTTGTATGGCTATTTAAAGGTTCCAGAAATGCTGTTTGCAATGCACCATGGGGATAAAGAAAGATTATTTTCTGCGTAGGTTTTATTATTCCTTTTAAAATAGTAATGTTCATTTGAAAAGACTCTGTAAAATATTATTTACAAATGCAGCTTCCGTATTTCAGTCCTGCAAATAAGTGTCAGCCAGATGTCTTGTGCAATCTAAAAACTCCAAGATACATAAATATAATAAATTTGCACATCACATCTGAGTCACTGAAACATTCAATAAAAATTTCAAATGATGGAATACGATCACAAAAAGCTCCAAACGAAATGAATAATGATTGAAAGCCTTTTGATTCTGAAGTGTATACTCTTACTCTAAGTGCTCTAGCAGACTATCTAGAAAATTCAATTGTTTCATGTAAAATGTTTGCTGCCCAAAATTATATGAAATCTTAATGTCTCAATAGAAACATGGTATTAAATTGCTTAGTGGGCGCCAAATGTCAAAAAAATCTAATTTTGCAAAGGCATTTCCTCATATTGTCTAGCAGAGTATGGAGAATTGAAAAAAATGGAAACATTTCATGAATGCTCTCAATTATACTATTTATTCGTCATGTATTCATTTTTTATACAGCATACTTACAGAATACAAGAATGTGTAGACCAGATATAGGGGGTTGGAAGGTTGAAGAAACTAAAATCTGGAATAAACCTCATCTGCTATTTAGAAACCATTAGCAGTGATAACTAAATTAACAAGCTATTTTTATTAACCACCTGAGCGTTACACTGAGGTCTAGATTTCTGTACCAAAAGTGATCCACTGTTTTTCATGAAAATTTTTTTTAAATGGTAGACCTGTAACTTACAGAAATATGTACGAACAAGGGTTCTAGTAGATATTATGAATATAAAAAATGTTTGAAACACACAATCATGTAAAAAAAAATACTTATAATAAAATTAAAGGAAATTAGGCGAAGATCAGCAAAGGTAAGATAAGACACAGTGTTACACACTAGCCATCCAGGGAATACCTGGCAATTTTTAAAACTTTGATTCTGTATTTATTGGGGGTTTGTTTTGAATTATTTTGTATTTGATTGGATACGGGAGTTTGTATCCAATCCAATACAAAATAAGAATTTGAATTTGCAAAGTTATTTACTTTTATTTATTTTTTTTTTTGTATTGGATTGGATACGCAAGTTTGTATTCAATCCAATACAAAATATAAATTTGAATTTCCAAGTTATTTACTTTTATTTTATTTTTTTTTATTTTTTGTATTGGATTGGATACGCAAGTTTGTATCCAATCAAATACAAAATATAAATTTGAATTTCCAAGTTATTTACTTTTATTTTATTTTATTTTTTTTTTATTTTTTGTATTGGATTGGTTACAGGAGTTTGTATTCAATCCAATACAAAATGACAGTTTGAATTTACCAATTATATACTTTGTAATTATTTGAATCATTTTGTATTGGATTCAATACAGGAGTTTGTATTGAATCCAATACAAAATGAATGAATGAGTTTCTATTTGAATTTCCCGCACACGCGCCAACGTCATCACGCACGCACAAGAAGCCGGACGGCTGTTTTTTTCCTCCGCTGGACGGCTTCTTGTTTCAGAGATCACCCGGCACTGGAACGAGAACGACGCTGGATGATCAGCGGGACCAGGTAAGAAACCGGCCGGCATCTTGTGTTCCGCCGGCCGGCCAGCGGAGCACAAGATGCCGGCCGGCTTCTTACCTGGTCCCGCTGGTATACGAGAAGGCACCCGACGCTGGAAACGGAGACCGACGGACGACGATTGACTGAGGACGACGCTGGAACACGAACCCGACGCTGGATGAGCACAGGGGGACCGAGATTTTCCCTACATTAAAATCCCCACTTACCCTCGGGCTTAACTGAATGATGGGCTGAAAAATGATGGACATGAGGAGTGATTAGAGAATGAAGGCATGCTGCAGGATACAGTCTAAAGGCTGAAGACATATTACAGGAGCTGAAGGCTGAAGACATATTACAGGAGCTGAAGGCTGAAGACATATTGCAGGAGCCTGCTAGATATCACTGCTAGGGATGAGTGAGAATGCCTCTGACATTCTCGCAAAAATTTATTTGAATTTCCAATGGTTCAGCAGAATTTTGGCAAACCAATTTTGCGAAGCCATCGGAGAAGGAAATTAAAACAGGAGGATTCCCAGAGCTGCATTCAGCCCTGGAAATCCTCCTGTTCGCATGATCCCTGGGCACTAGAGGTTATTTAACCTCTAGTGCGCCGGGGATCGCACACTCTTCTCAATGAATGCAGCCACAGCTGCAATCATTGAGAAAATGCCCGGCAAAGGAGAACCATTCAAAATTGTAATTTAAGTATCTCTTAAGTATCTCTTACATTTGTTGAAGATACTAGATAATAGATACTTGTATTACAATGTTATGTTATGTTATGTTGTAAGGTACAGCAGGTGCTTTCCTAAATGTTATACTACAAACTCAGCAGTGTGATGACTCAAGCTTGTTATCCCTCATTGAGCTGTGCTTATTGTTCCCCTACACAATTAATGAAGTTAGTGACTAAAACAAAGTCCAAAACACTTCCCAAAACTCCTACATCGTAAGAAGAAAAATGTATCAAACAGAGAACACTTAAAATGTAATCCAGCTTTGACAGTATAAAATTGACTTCATTAGTCTTAAATCATTACATATTTGCATCCTGCTATATGATATTGTCCTATATCACTTCAGTACATCTTAGCTGTGCCCATCAAATGTTAAGGGTACGGGAGAGGTCACCACTATGTACTAAAGAGCTGTGCCATTTAACCTTTTATTTGATATGGATCCACTGTGAGAGGCAAAGGTTTTGTAGTGATTAATCAAGAGGTAGTAGAAGAGTTGGGGAAGCCAATATAGAACACTAGCACACGAGTGCGTGTATTGGGGGGGACTGTAAATGGCAAGACAGTTGTAGAAGGACCATGGAAGGAAGGATTGTGATTCAGCAGGAGCAGTAGAAGAGTGTAATTCACATTGTTTCGGTAGGAGCAAGGAGGTTCTTGTTCTGCGGGTCTACAGCTTCCTCTTCACCAGGCTTATAGTAGAACAGTAAGCAGCTTATCAGTGACATCAACCACTGTCACTTCAGTGATAAAAAAGAAATGACTTAGATTAGGGGGTGCTCAACCTATGGCCCACGGGCCACACCTGGCCCACAGAGATATCAGATTTGGCCCTCTCCCTCTCTGCTCTCACTGCTCGTTGTCTTGCGGGTGATGGGATGCTTGCGTCTCCTATGCTCCTCTATGGGATTGTGCTGCCAGCAGAAGGAGCTGCTCCCCGTCAGCTTGTACTGTAAGATAATGGTGCAGCAGCAGCATGAGATCTGTGACTGTGTTCAAGCAGCTGTCATTATGCCTATGTATAAATCCTTATAGGATACACATCCTTTTTCAGGATACCTGGGTGACCCTAGGAGCTGCTACTAAACCAAGATTAAGCCCCTCTACACATACATGACCCCATATCCAGCCCTCTACACAAGTTGCTAGATATTGGGTCATAAGCATAAAATCCTAACAACAATCGGGGATATTTTTACATTTAGTGGGACTATTTCAAGACCAGGACCCCCAAATTAAGTTTTTATGCTGGGGATCCCCTGGGGGCTACTCTCATGGCAATGTACATTAGCATACTGCCAATTGTCTGTGCCCTGTGGTGCCCCTTAAAGTGCACAAAACTTCAAGGCAGCATTCAGGTTGGGGGTAAGGTTGCCATGCAGTTACCCCTTCCTCATGCCTGGAACCCTGGGTCTGGGGAGACGCTTAGTGCCCCTTACTACCGCCTGCAGTCAAATCTGCAGACGCTGCAGCGTGAGGGACTGAGCAGGTGGTGAGCTGCCTGGTACATATAGCTAGACACATACATTCTGTGAACCCCAATTTCTCTGGAACAGAGGGATGTTGACAACTGCAGCATTGGAGAGCTTTAATAAATCAGGCCCAAAGAGAGGTAAGCAACTGAAGGCTCTGTATTCTCATAGCATGTTTTCCTTAAGATTAAAGGTTTTTTTTTTTTTGACCCTGGGTTCCACTTTTCAGTATGTTAATGATTTTACTAAATTCAACCTGTCTTCATTACTTACCTTACTTATTTTAGACCCAGTGACATCTGTAATGCAGGAATAACATGGCTGGTGGGAGGTGCAGACAGGATGCGTTAAATGGCTTCTTGAAAACAGAAAATTGTGATAATACCCACATGTGATGCCAGGGTTCCATGACTGCAATCCAATGAATAAAAAAGGTGGATTAGGGACATCTGAGCTGGAGAGGAAATGAGTGGATGATACTGGATGGCCATAAACCAGGAAACTACCTTGCTGTAGCTCCTAATAAACACTGTGAGAAGTTGTACAGTGAAATCAGAGTAACAAATTTACAGTAAATACAGAGGAGCTTGTTTAGTTGGGTGTGTTCGAATGTAAGGTAGGAGTATACCTTTAATATATGTTGGATCCTACAGTCAACAACACGTTTTATCTCACCACTCTTATGTTCTTAACTTTTTCTGTCCTGAAATACTCTTCTTTTGTACAAGTGTTCTGTCTTGTTTACATGCTCTTCCTTAGTGCATACAATTGATACAAGAGAAGTTATGTAGATGACTTCAGGTCAAAACACTTTTGAAGAGAAGAGATTTTAAATATTCTGTAATGTGGCTACTTGATCTCTGCCTATGAACATTTTTACAAATCTATACCCTTAAGTTACAAAGAAAATCACGAACCAAGCCTCGCTTCTTCAAGGCTGAGAAACTCAATTCATTACTACAGGTATGCACAGATTCCTTAAATAGATGAGCTTCCCATGAATAAGTAAGTCTAAACAAAGACATGAATATATTTGATAAAAAATATATTTCATTTTATTAATGTAAAATAAAATTATCTCGATTTTAAAATGTATCTATTGTAGAGTCAAAATGTTTTTGGCTTTTTTGGAGTTACAATGAGTAAGAACCTCTGTCACTCTTTATTTGTTGAAATATATATGCTTTGCATTTGGTACAAAAAATGTTAATATTATTATAATATCGGTGGTTGTGTGGCCCCAATTCCCTTGCCTCTCATCCTTGCACCTTACCCTTGGGCCCAGTTTTAGAAAAACATGGTCTCCCTCATACACAGAGTCCCCACTTATCCTTTGTGACTGAGTTAGGCACACATCTTTTAGTATCTGAGTAGTGAATAATGTACAGATGGACAGTTACCTCTATCTTCTTTCTCTTGGCCTTGGGTGTTTGGGGGGCCAACCCTTTACAGTCTCAAAATGGTAAAATTTGTGGGGGCACAGCCGCCTCACCAGTGTGTCTTATTTGTGCTTATTCCATTAATGTGTTCCAAGTTCTGAAGTTGTTCTTTAGCTTTTTGATACTGCTTAGGGTTTAGACACCATTTTTTGCCTATTTAGATTATGTCTTTTTAGCAATTTTTCCTCTTAATTGTTACTGTGTGATACTGATTGTAGACAATTCTTGATCTAGAGTTTGCTCATTTTACTGTATTTATTGGGCAGTAGCATTGTGACCACAGACTACAGAACACTCCCCCTGCTCTTCATAACTTTCAATGGTATATAGAACAGATCAAAATAAAACAAATAAAAATTCATTTTCAGAAATGATTCCACAAAACGTAACATTGTAGAGAAAACTATTGTACAGGATCCAATAAATGTCACTATATGCATATCATATTATATCAAGTACTGCTATATTTTCACATTTTAAATACATTCTCCATTCTGCGGTATTTCACAAAATGACTAAGCGTTCATATTTTGTTTATTTTATCAACCTGATGATTGAGCTAATTAAAGCAGTCATAATTTATAATTAAAAACAAAAACAGTTACATTTTCAAAGACTTGCAGTATCTTTTCCTAATCTTTTACCCAGGCTTGGAATATGCATTTTTAGATTAAAGCTTTAAAGTTGCTAATTATGTTCTTAGAATTAACAATTATTTCTCTACCCTTTACTACCTTCTTCTGGCTACGAAAAATGTCAGCAGTGATTTCATTTTTTGTTATTATAGGATTAAAAGACGTTTCAAAAATGCAATTAAAAGTGCCCTATAGCTATAGTAACCTTCCTTGCTTCATCCAAATTTCACAGCTAAAACAACAGTATAAAATAAAATTATACACACTTCCAGAAATGGTTTTATAATCAGACATTACATCTGTAAAAGTATTGCAAACAAAGTATTGCTAGGCTGAGCAAAGCAATTTTATTATTGATGTAGGATCTCTCTAGCTTTATATCGATGGATTTAAAAATGTAAATTGATTCATTTGGACTTTTCGATTCGTCTTTGATTTTTTATATACTATGCTTTTTTGTAGATAGCAAAAGCACATATGGAAAATGAGATTGCAAAAATTACTTTAATTTTGTGTTTTATGCATAATGCAAACAGTTACATGTAGTGTAGTTTTACCTTCGCAAAAACTTATATAACACAACACTGCCAACTGGCACCGAAATTCAGGGATTAAAAAAGGAAAACCTTCTGCTTTTTTGTCTAAACTCCATGCATAAATGATATTTTTGACAGGTTTCACAGACAGCTTTCCTAAGCCACTCTGTACACCTTTAGGTTTAACGTTCATGTTTACTGTATTTGCTGGTAGTGAAATCAAAAACCCTGCAAATAACATCTAATATCTAATCTGCCAATACCTAATCTGTTTAAATAAATCTTTACCAACATTTGTTGACAACCCTCTCTGGTCAACATTAATTGCTGTGATTTCACTTGCTAAACAGGCACATTGTCCTCAAGCACTTTCCCAAAATCACATTGCTCAAAATAATTTTACCAAAAAGTGCTTGGCTGCATGCAATAACTGTTCACCCCCAACTTTAATCCTATCTGTCCCTAGACTCACTCCATGCTCTTTCCCTAACTAGCAGCAGAAGAAAAATTGCACCTTGGCATGCACTGCCTGTGCACTCCAGAGCATGGGATATCCAGAATCAAAATTTGAATACAAATTCTGAGTTCCAAGTTCCAATCCAAGGTCAGAATAGCTTCAGAATAGCTCATATCCAAGGCCAGAACTATCTGGCCACCACCTTGGATATGCTAATACAACATGGTTGTTATACATGCATATGCAAAAATATTGAGGATCTGCGTGGTAAAGATACATTAAAGATAAAATGTAACAGAAATTTACACTATGTGTTTAACAGTTCTGTCTTCCTACAAGCTTTTATGCCAATATCTTTGGAAATTCAAGAAATCAGTAGATTTTTTTTTAATCTTTTTAAAACGCATTTTTACATTTTACAGTGTTGTATCTGAATTATCAAAAGTTTCCCACTTTTCATTGAGAGTGGTTGAGACTGAAACTGAAAATGAACCCTTAACAAACATACAGAGAGCATCTTTTCAGTGGTACTTCGGTGTTCTTCCAGGCACTGCTGCACCACCTTTTTCCATTTTGCCAGGTAAATGGTAATTTTAGAAGGTACCAACTTGTGATGCCCTTATGGGTTCCTTATGTCTTTCACTTGTACACATAGGCATGAGTATTTGAAGGAGCAATATCTGCAAAAAGCTTCTTGTGGTAAAGCCTAATGAAAACTATCAAAGACCACAAAAGCATCAGAACCCTCACCCCTCATTAGGATCTGTGTTTATTTTACCAAAACTGAGGTTTAAACTCAAAACTGTATTGAGCACAATATTCCCATACAAGTTTAAACTTATAAGTACAGGAACTTGCCATTGCAAGATCTTAAAGCTACCAACCAAATTCAACCCTACCTACAATGCAACCATCAATGCATTATGAAATGTCTAATTCTTTGTTCCTCCTACTGAGCATGTTAGGTGGTCAGTGAAACCTGGATGCAGTGAAGTGTTTACCTGATAGCATAGCAGATGACTGTATTCACCTGTTACCTGCACTTGCTCCAGTTCCTCTCTAACATATTCACATAATACAACTGCAGTTATAATAGGCGTATTGGTTATAAAAGCTTACAATTGCAAAACAAATGCCATTTGCTTTACAGTCCTTTATCTAAATTACATTTATTTTTATCATTTCTGTTGAAATCATAACAAAATTAGCAGTTAGACATGATCTAATTTGCAGTATAAACTTTAGAAGGCCATAGAAACATAAATATATTTTAAAATATGTTCCCTATTAGAATATAAAATACTTACCTGTTGAAATCTATTTAAGAAATACATGTCAACAAAATCACTAAAAAAACTTTAAAGAAAATCACTAAAGAATATAAATAACTTTAGGAAGCTCCATTGTTTTCTAGACTGAGCTATAAAACAATCATTCATAATGCACACTGTAATAGGAGGATGTAAGTAAATTACCAAGGATGTCTGTCAAAACAGGACAAGAACTAATATCACACAACTATACACACACAAACGCTTATAATTAGGAAGATGAATTATGCATTCCTTGACAGTTTACTGCTGTTTTACATCTAAAATCTCTATTAAAGTATTAACATAAAGATAAAGGAGCTTATTGTTATTGTGCCTGTAAACTGAGCTTAAGTAGATTACTGTGGAAGTGTTCTTGTGGTATTGTTCTGCACATCTTTTTTATTAGACCTTACAGTTTAGTTTTAACTCTAATAAGATGGGTTTAGGTGAGTGTATCTTTTTCTGTGTACCCTTTCAAAGTGATTGAGTAGATTTTTTTAAAGCAGTTATGAAGGGCAACATTTTCCTTGAAGGCTCATCAAATCTGATGTTGTCAAAGATTCTAAGCAATTAAACCCATCTTCCCTGGACAAGCACTCCTGCTGTGTTATTGCAAACTATGTAATAAACTTTCAGGTCAGAAGACAAAAGTATTGGACATGACTATGATACATAAAATCATTCCGATCTTTTCTTATATTATTTTCTAATGTTTGTTATTTTTGTCTGTTCTCTACTGTTTTAGAAGTTTTATAATGAACCTTATGGAGTCCTAGCATTTTATTGTATTGATCATATATTCAGAGATATCATAAAAATGTTTCATGTAATCATAATCATTATAATCATCATTATAATCATGTAAGGGGAGTTAAAGTTTTGGTTGTCCTTTTCAAGGAGTTCCTAGTGTGGCCTGTTGTTTTAGTGATATGTGTTTTTTTTCAGGGTTTAACTATGCATTGGGGACAATGTTGGTGTGGGAAAACAAAGGCTTGCAAGTAAGATTTTTTTTAATGAAAAAGGTGTAGATGAGAAATCATGTTGTGCAGTGTCCCCCATACTGGGGTAGTATGGTATTATCAGTTCTGCCTCCCCCAATGGTCAGAAGTAGTGTTGGTCGAATATCTCACTATTCGATTCGACAGCTATTCGATCGAATAGTGAGATTTTGTTCGAGTGATCGAATGCCGAATTTGAACACCATTGAAGTCAATAGTGGGAGAATTCTGGTTATTTTTAGGGACTATTAAGGGCTGCAAGAGCAATCGGATTGCTCTTGCAGTCCTTTATTAGTTGTATATGTTCTTGGATAGTTTCTCTATCCAAGAACACAGGAAGTCCTGTGTTCTTGGATAGAGAAACTCTACTCTATACTCTATACTTCAGGACTGCAACAGCAATCCTGATTGCTATTGCTAATCGTATGTGTTCTTGGATAGAGTTTCTCTATCCCAGAACACAGGGCACTAGATGTGATGAATGGGGAAACTTGTCCCCATTCAACCTCTAATGCCCCAGGGTTGCAGTCACAGCTGTGACCGCAAAGTTCCCACAGTCATGTAACCGTGGGAACTGAACTGCAGATGAACTCTGCAGTTCCACTATGATCCCCTGGGTACTACAGGTTAATTTCTTGGAATATCCAAAGATATTGACACAAAAAGTTTCTACTAAAAGATATTTATATTCTTTAGTGTTTTTTTTGGGGGGGATTTTGTTGACACGTATTTCTTTAATAGATTTCAACAGGTACGTTTTTTTATATTCTAATAGGGAACATATTTATTAAATATATTTTAATAATTAAAATATATTTATGTTTCTATGGCCTTCTAAAGTTTATACTGCAAATTAGATCATGTCTAACTTGCTAATATTGTTATAGTTTCAAATGAAATGATAAAAATAAATGTAATTTAGATCACAGGACTGTAAAGCAAATGGCATTTGTTTTACAATTGTAAGATTTTTTTAACCAATAAGCCTAATATTACTGCAGTTGTAATATGTGAATATGTTAGAGAGGAATTGGAGCAATTGCAGGTAACAGGTGAACACAGTCATGTGCTATTCTATCAAGTAAACACTTCACTGAGGTTCCTGTGATTCACTGCATCCAGGTTTCACTGACCACCTAACATGCTCAGTAGGAGGAACAAAGAATTAGACATTTCATAATGCATTGATGGTTGCATTGTAGGTAGGGTTGAATTTGGTTGGTAGCTTTAAGATCTTGCAATGGCAAGTTCCTGTACTTATGGGTTAAAACTTGTATGGGAATATTGTGCTCAATACATTTTTTAGTATAAACCTCAGTTTTGGTTTGGTAAAATTAAACACAGATCCTAATGAAGGGAGAGGGCTCTGATGCTTTTGTGGTCCTTGGTAGTTTTCATTAGGCTTTAACACAAGAAGCTTTTTGCAGACATTGCTCCTTCTGAATGATTGCAGCCTCTGCTCCAATCATTGAGAAGATGCCAGACGGCAAGTATCTCTTACTCTCTAACACGCAAAGTAATATGATAGATTTGTTAACTTTTACGGATAAAATAAAAATGTAACAAATGTATCTTAATATTATTATGCTGGAAAGTGTTTTACAGAGTATGAGATATCATGTCATTGTAGGATAACCTTAAAAAAAAAATAGGTAAATAAACACAAACACTCAATAAATTAATTTAACATTACATTTATTTCTTTTTGACACATTTTTTTATCCAAATTTTTACCGTTTTATGAACACCAACACTAGTCAGAAGTGTTGTGTTGATTGCTCCCTGATTGGAACAAAACAATGAAGTATGGTTTCAAGTCCTCCATGAGGATGGAAGAAACCTACTAGACAGTGTTCCTGTTGACAACAGTAACAATTCATATATAATGCCTGAAATGGTGAAGATCAAAGCAAAGTTTATGTTTTGTTTCAATTTTGTAGACTCCATTTACTCCAATTACACCATAAAGGGGACCCTTAAAGGCTTATGAGAGCCAGAGACTACTGAGTTCTAGACAAGAGCGACACAGAGAGTAGAAATTACTCTGTAATTTGCTTTTAAACTTCCCTGTAAAAGCCACCCTGAGTCACACTTGGGATTACCGCTAGGGGGGTTAAAGATGCATGAATAAGCACCGTATATACTGCACTGTTCTGCTCTATGGAGATGGGAGGGGTGAGAATGAGCAAGTGGCACCCCGCTGTGCTCTCTCCCCTTCACTTGTATTACGATCATTCATATTTCGTGGATCCACCAGGCCTGAACCGATAATCAAACGAGAATCATCTGACGTAAAACCTGGCAAGTGCCCTTCTGCTTCAAAGATAATAGATATCCCATGGTATTGACTTTTGCTCTGCCACAATATATAAAAATACAAGAAAACACCCTTCCCTAAACAGTAATGGACCCACACTCCTCTGTAAAACAAAATATGGTTATGTTTCGAAATGTTTTATATAATTCAGCTGGGAATGAATGAACCATGCAGAAGTTTTTGTTCCGGCCTGACCAATGATACTGGAAAAGGACCAGTTGAAGATGTCGGTAAATGAGAAGAGGTTTATTACTATTTTATACTATTACTATTTGCCTTATTATTTTATTTTAAGCTTTTCCAGCATTTTTGACCTGGTAATACTTCCAGTAATAAATATCCTGTTGTAGAATAACAACATTCACCTTCTGCAAATTTTGTTAGAATTAAAAAATGATCTTCCTTTCCCCAAAACATGGGGTGTTCTGTGGTCCATAAAGATAGTTGTAAAGAATGCAAACTGATAACCATGAAGGAAGCATAGTTTCAGTTCACAAAATTTCTGAAAGGATTAGGTGTTTCTTGCACCTATTGAGAATACATGTCAAACCTCTTTCAATGATAGAATTAATAGACCAAAAAGGAGAAAATAAGAAAAGTTATTTGTTAGAGCTTACTTATAGTTTTGGCAAGTCAACCCATGTTACAGTAGTCTTTTCCAATAAAACATTCTGTGAATGTAGACCTGAGCTGTTTGATAAGTGCAATCTATCTTCAGTTCTGATAATTTATAGACACATGGAAACTAAAAGAGTTCCTTAAAAAACAATAGATTACCATTGGTGGATACCTTCTCTCAAGTCTACCCATAATACCTGGCCTTGGTAATATACCACTGTTGTTGCCTAATAATTTATTTTGCTAATTTTAGGATATCATTTTGTTTTAAAAATGATTGTGCAGCAATGTTACCGGTCATTGCGAATATCTTTCCATCCCATTGAATTAAAGATCAATTCAAGATGATGATTAACTGCAGGGGTTGTAATATGCAATACACGAGATTTGGGAGGTGATCAAAATTATAATAAATAGTATTTATCATAAATGCAAAGCACATGTATGTAATTTGTGCACTATTTTGTTTAAACACAATATACGTTTTCATTTTATGCAATCATGGAATGACACGGTCCATTACATTTTTTGTAGCAGAATAATTTTAGTGCAAACAAAAAAAAGAAGACCTTGTAACCAACTACTTTGCCACTCACATGTAGTACATTAGATGATTCAGTGCTGGCATTGTGCCCAGAACATTAGAAAATTGTAACAAATGGATTTAAAAAATTGCCTTCATTCTGACAAATGCACTTCTCATTGCACAAACTAAGTTAAAATCCTCATCTTTTACAAATGTGATCCATTTTGCAAGCATTTTCCCTCAAATCATTTTGCCATACCTACATTTCAGCTTATCTGATTACATATTTATGTTTTCAGACATTAGGGAGAAAAGTATTAAGTTCTTCCCAACTTCCCAAGTATGTCCAGGAAAACATAAATCATTCTCTTTATCTTTATTTACCTTGTAAATATAGGTAAAATGTGATATATAATATATTTTACTGAATAAAGTCCAGTGGTTTGCAGTTCTCAGGGGAACATGAAAAGTGGCAGAATACATAGGTACAGTATAATTTGTAAAGTGGATCATTGGGTGTAGAATATACACAAAATGCCAGGCATGTGCAGAAGAAGCAGCCCAAAGCCCCCAGTAAGCTCTATACTCCCATTTGTTAGTTAAAAAAAACATTTGGGGGGGGGGGGGGCAAGGAACAAGTACATTTTTACCTTTATATGAATAGGTTATCTACCCTTTAGGTTTGAAAAAGGCAATAGACTGATGCTTGCTCCTGTGTGAGTAACAAGTAAAACAAATTGTAATAAAACTTTTGTTAACCCTAATAGGCCCCAATTTAGTCCTTCCACCCCTTCTGCTCTTAGCAAAATTATACAAATCAAGCAAAAATTCATCCATGTTTTTATATTCCTCCAATCAACTGATGATTTTTACATTCTATATTTTATGCACAATTGTATATTCTTTCATACATGGCTAAATGTAAATTTAGAAATTTTTTATTCATTTATACAACAATACCCAAAAATGTTTGAGGATAATGTGTCTTAGATAATACACTCTGATTTTTATTTCAAGATAAAATCTGTCTAATCTTTCTCCCTCTTATATTGAGGTTTAACCATGATGCTTACATACTATTTAGCAGCTAAACATTATTTGTGGCTATTGTCTCTCAGATAATATGCTATAATATTTATTGCAAGATTATACCTGTCTTGTTTCTCATTTTTATATTGCAGCAATGCAAGCTGATTGCATACTGTTTAGACACTAAACAATATTTGTGGCTATTGTCTCCCAAATACATTCTGAATTATACAAACCTTCCACAGTTCTCCCTTTTATAAAGGGTAAAATATATACAGGTTGACAATCAAAAATCCAGCTATCGATAATCCGGGTCCTTCAATTTCCCAACATGAATTTCGGATTGCATTTTCAATACAGGGACTGCATTTACACTGTTTGGCCACTAATGTTTTGATGGCACTGTTCTGCAGAAACAGCTGTTAGGTCTTGCTTGCTACACTAAATACACGTTGAGACGTCCCTGCGGCCTGCTCTCTGGAACTGTGGCAGATGTCCGCGGGTGCTGCTAGAGCAAACCTGGCCTGTGTGTGGAGGTAAGTATAACTTTAAAAAATCCGGGATCTTCAAAAATCTGGCGCACCTCAGGTCCGGAGGTGGCCGGATTTATGATTGTCAGCCTGTATAAATAAACTTTTAGCTTTAACTTTTTTTTATTAGGAATACATTTACCTGTAGCTTTTACCTTTGTTCTGGATGCCCAAAGTTAGATACCACTGGGAAGTTAAAATAAAAGGAACAGTACGCTTAAACCATTCTTATCATTTGCACTGTGTGCCTGTAGAAGAAGTTATTGTGGATACATAATTAATAATAAAATATTAATTCATATTATAATTGGTAGTAATATTCTTTGTTAACAACCATATTTCCTGATGTCTTACTTTATTCTTTAATATTAAGATGTTCTAGGAATATATTTGATACAACCAAAGAAATGGATTGACTTTAAATCTACATTTAATCCTTACATTGTGATTCACTGTACTGTTCTTAAACATAAAGTTCATGTTCATAAAATACAAACGTTTTCAGTGTTGTATCTCTAAATCAAATATTCGCTCTACCAGACTTAATAAAACCCATTCTAAATGCAAACACCATAAAAAAAGTATACATTCCTATGATGAACCATTTAAGCGTGTACTACAAACCCTCATAGGTTTGTGTCTAACACTGAGACTAACTGATAAATGTGGAATGAAGTTGAAATTTGTAAGGAAAAGTTTGAATTCCAGAACAACTTGTCAATGAGAAGAATATGGGTTGTTTTTTCACACCATGTGTATTCACTAAAGTTGAATAGGAAAATAGCATTGTAAAATCTCACTCTCATTGTAAAATAAATAGACTGAAAAGAATGTGTGAAATTTTTTGTGTTTATATTTATTCAAATGTTTCTCTAAGTAATGTACTCTTAATACCAGGTAACAATTATGGGAATTTTTTAAACCTTTACCTAATAATTAGCAAAAATGTTTTTATGTAGAACATAGTTTTTTTATATTTGGTAACGAAAAGACTCTTCTTAAAGCATACCTAAACTCAGAATATTTACTTTATATTAAACGATAGACAAGTAAAACTTTTTTGTTAGTGTTTTTTTTAAGTGCAACACCCTTTTTTATTTAAAAAAAAAGGGTGCAGCCCGCCCCCTAATTCTTTATCGCCTAGGCAATCAGGAATAAATGGGAGCGCAGAGCCTCCCTGGATACCTATGTCACACATCCCGGGGGGCTCTTGGCTGCTCTCAGAAAGAGCCCTGTCATCAGTAGGGAAAAAAATTGCCGATCTCACGCATGCGCAGTGAGATAGGCAAGTTTTTTTCCCAATCTCGCGCCTTCGAAGTGCGAGATTGGGTGACATAGGAAGAAGAACCCAAAAAAAAGGGGGGAGAAGATGTTGGCACCTGGTGCCGAAGACAGATACTGGGACGATGTGGAAACCGATGGAAGAAACCTCCCCATGGATTGACAGATCTGCGGGATTGGAGGTAAGTTTTATTTTTTTGTTTTGGGTTTACTTTCACTTTAAGTGGTTGTTGTTTTTTTCTTGAATTATCAAAGGCTTCCACTATACATAAGCTTCTTCGTGTGCTGGATGATAGGATATGTTCAGTAATGTGTGCCTGTTCGCCCATGGCTTGCCCTCTGTTTACATACATGATCAGGAGCAGTCATAAAAATACCCATACAAGGGACACCCAATAAAGTTGAAATAACCCCCAAGGACATGATGTTTTCAGGGTTTTGGAGGAGTCAGATGTATCTGCAACTTCAATGTGCAGAAATCTGCAAACTTTTTAAGAAGCCCTGACTAAAATTTGTTTTTTTTTTTGGTAGTTGCTCCCACACAGTGCTTTATTCATTTATCCCCACCATTGTCTTCACCACTCTCATGCTTCCCATGTCTTGTCCAGAACAATGTCATTATTGTTGTCTGACCTTGACCCATAGTTTGTCAAGAATTTGCCACCATGTGCTGCTGGTGTTCCTGCCATCAGCACCTCCATTACTACCATCACCCCACTACTACTCTTGCCACATGTGAAAACATTGATAACGGGACCACTTCATGTCTGCAACATGAATTTTTGTCAACACATTTGCACTTACAATATGTAAAATCAGAAAACATTTCATACGCAACAATGTTAAAAAGTTGCCTGTGTAAAACTGGGAGCAATTGATGTGGTTTTATTTGGTTAACAGACACAATATGAGAAAAAGGCAAGTACTTTCTCCCTATCACTTTCCTAAAAGCATATTTCCCAAATATACTTCTCCCTATAGTAATTAGCAATAGGAACTGCCTTTTTCTAAACCTATCTGTCCCTAGATTAGTTCCAAGCTCCATCCCTGACTAGGTATAATACAAAAAAATTCACCTTGGTTAACCTTGAACTGACATCAGCCCTCTGTACAATATGGAGACAGACATGCTGATGGGCCAGTCTAACATTAAATGATCAGGATCATGGGCATGGATTGTTCAAGAGTTCCAGTCTGAGTTTGGAATAGCTCAAATCCATTTTGAAATCAACTCCAATCAGAACTATCCATCTTCCATTTTACTTCATTAAGTAATTAGCTGGAATCGATTCCAATTGGAACTACTGGACCACCATTAGTAGTCCATGAGAATAACCCAATTTTTTTAAATTATAAACGTAATCATTTTAGGTGGCTGCCTATTCTTCCAAAGAGGTGGCATACAAACTCTTGCAACCTTTAGAGAATGCATAGTCAGATCCACAACCAAAATTAGATTATGTCTGAGTGGGGTTGCCTCTACAAACAGCCTTTCGAATAGTGTCATGGTGCACAAAAGATCTGTTTTGTTTTTTATTATTAAAGACTAACATGCATTACATTCCATTGGTCTAAATAGGGATGGGTGTTCTCTCGTTAATGTGTTTTTTAAAAAGTGGGAGAAAGACAGATGTATCGAAGCCATACCAATCAATGGGTGAATGCAGAGGTCCTGTTCCATTATTACTCATTTTTTGTTTTCAGTGTAACTGTTCCATTCTATAAAACTTGTAGTATGTTCTGCATTGTATGTTACAAAGTATAGAAAGTCAATGCTTCATATAAATTTTAGTGACATGGAAGGATTATTTTGCAGTTTGTGTTTTGTTAAAATGATAAGGATTACTTTTGCAGTTATGCAAACAAGAGGATGCATCCCACAATGAACAGAGGACTAATATTTTACAGTGGTCAAGTGCCTAATGAAGCATCAGTTTTTACTGAATGACTATATTATTGTTCATGGCAGTTGATAAAGGGATGTCTATGTAAATGATAAAAATGACAGTTTTTGATAGAATTACTATGGGCAGCCCAATTGCATTATGGTGATACTTTATATTTGGTACACAATTGGATCAGAGTCAATATCATATGTCGCACACAACTGTACTAATTCTGATGGCTTTTCTAGAGATTAGGCAGGATAATAGGCATCTTTGTATTTGTATTGTGGTTTGATTTTCTGTATGGTTTCACATCGCTTTTCACATATTTTTGTAACATTTGTATTATGTGCACATTGCTAACTTTGTCAAATGTTCGCTTTTAGGTTTTTGAGTCTCCATTTAAAGAGATCAGTTAATTACTCCATAGCAGACCCCAATACATATGAATACAGAGAAAAAATGTAAAAACATACATATATTTTTTACAGGACAAAAAAATAAAAAGATAAGCAATTTGAGGAAGCCTCCATAACCCTAAGAAGCCATCACCCCATATCCTCCAAAAAGTGTAGTATTGCTGTTTAATAGGAAATAACTTTTTCTTATATTCCCTTCCCTTTTCACTGAAGAAAGTGTATCCTCTCCAGCCTTGCTAAACTTTAATAAATAGGAGCCTGATAGTGAAGTCACTGTTTACTCTTTATTTGAAGGGTTGGCTGGAGAATAAGCTCCACCTGAGCTTATCGGTTGTAAGGATCTCTTTGCTATTGATTCCTTTATACTGAAGTCTTTTTTTCCTCGACCCCTCTTCCTGCTTCTTTTTTAGCCCAACTGTCAGTAGATTATCAATGAGTAGGGATCATGCCTACTTCTCTACCAATATGCTCAAGCCATATTCCTATCAATTAGAACAAATGTTTAAGGCTGGAGTTGTGGGAGCTCCTGCATGAAGTCTTTCCTAGGTAACAACCTGCACATGACACTGGGACTACATGAGTAAAAGAAGGGAAGGGAAATACCTAAAAAAGGGATCATGGAAAGCACAGATCGGTAGGAAAGGGCCTGATGATGTTTGTAGTCCATCAGACAGGTAATAGGTCGGAAATCTGCAGCAGCTTCTAATGCTTCATGTGTGGAAGATAAAATGTGCAAGGAAATAGGACTGCTTCATGATAGGAAAGAACTCTGTACAATAGGTACAAAAAGTAAGACTGGAGTAAAGCTTTAAGCCATATCCAATATAGATAAAAGAATTATGTACATGAAAAAAGAAAAGTCCAAACATATAATGAAATGATCACAACTTAAAAAATATCTAAGCTGCTAGATACAAAATTATGAACATATATTTTTTTACAGAAAGGATATTTCTTTCTTCCAATTCTCCTTTAAATTTAACTTAAAAATAATCATTTATTATAGAATATGTATCTTAAGCAAAGCACTTGCATGATTTTTAAATACCTGTTATGGATGTGAAGATAATGGCATGTGTGATTATTATATCATTAGTGTTTATTGCTCATTTTATAGCTGAGTTGTATTTATTCATTTAATATCACCGTGAAGAATTTTATACCATGGAACGGAATGGTTTTACACTGCAGCCTCACTGTGATCAGTAAATTGAACCTGTGTTGCTACGGGCTTAATCCAGAACCACTGAAAGCGAAAGATTGTAGAAGGAATTTAACTTTTTTGTTACTGTTGATTCGTTTGCCATCCAATCAAGAAAAGCAATGTCCATGGCAGTAAAATGGCCTCCAGCCCTTGGATGTTCTCTACTTACATCAGGGTTAAACATCTATGTGTAGATGTGACAGCACACCTTATAAAAGATATTATTGAGTAATATAGACTTTCTGTAATAACCAAACAGTAAAGAATATAGCTTTTTTAAAGGTCTTCCCATGGCGGATCTCATGACTCAAAGATGAGACTTGTGCTGCAAGCTAAGTAATAAAATGTAGTGGATACTCTAGGCTAGCTTGTGACAAATCATATCAAAGTATTATTAAAGAAGGAACTGGAGACCCAGGACTATTATTGATTCTTGACAGAATTTCTTATAAATAAAGAATTGCAATCAGTTGCAGGACTTTTGAAGGTCCAGGTAGAATTGTACTCACTATTGGGAAAGTTAAAAAATAGTAACATTGTATTATATGAAAGGTGAACACCAAGGGGAAGCTACATATTCAGTGTCACGTAGGTCAAGGCGAACAATCAACAAGTAAGATATAAAAATATAAAGGCTCTAGAAGGGGGCCAATAACAGATTACTACTTAAAATGGGCAAAGCTGTTTCCTGGCTTAAAGCTATTTGTGCTGTGAACATGTTAGGAGAATGAATCTGTGACCCTTCTGAGTACTAAGGACACACCTCCATTAGTATCCTTATTTCTGCTCTGAGGAGGCTGGTACAGTCAACTCAAATGACAGCGTGATAAATATAAAACCACTATCATCACCAAGGCTTGAATGTAAAAGCACTTAGTTTTATCCTAAGTAACTCACAGAAAGTTAGGTTTCAAGAACCGATGCATCATCCATCAGTACTTTACCTTCTGTTGACAAAGTAATTATACGATATCTAAAATGGAGGTTCAATGTGAAGTGACATTTTTGAAAGGAGGAATTGTATGCTGTACTTACTCATTAAATGTATTTTTCATCTTGGATGTTTCCCATTTTTTCTCTCTCTGTTTTTATATTGTACGTATGAATAACTTTATCTAGCGTTTCCTTGACATATTGACTCTGCACAGAATAGCACCTGTATTCATTAATATGGAAAATGTATCATTTTACACTTGAAAATCTTTTCGCCACAGTTATATGTTCCCTTGAAAATTATGTACAGATCAAACAAGGGTAAAAGGTTTAGTGAAATAAAAGAATGTCAGCAAGGTGTAGATTTTATAGATGATTATGGTTATATTGTGTGCCGGATTACATTTTGGGATGGAATGTAGAGCGTGGAACTTTTGAAAAAAAAAAAAAAAACTTCAAATTCCCAAGATGCTTCAGATACACTTGGAATTATTTATACTGTATAAAGCTTTTACATTCCAGTTCTACATACACAAACAACTTGTATTGAGGTATATAAAAAAATAATCTGGTGGAAAAGCAAATCAGCAGATTGAATTACACTTTGAACATTAATTTTGTGATTGACAGTGTTATTATCATGCTGATTATTTTTATTTATTCCACTTTATTTTTATTTTCAGCAACTCCCAAAACCACCCATGGCACACACAATTTCTATTTTCTTTTGCCTACCCAGCATACGCAAGCCTCCAGGGTGAGATAAATTAATTAAAACCAAAATCCCCCTGTGAGATTGTTGGGATGGTATGATTTTATTTGAGTTATCCTGGCACGTTTCCAAGTTCAGTCACTGTTAGGGAATGCAGTGTGCAGATAATATATATATATTTATATATATATATATATATATATATATATATATATATATATATATATTATAAAATTATATTCGCCCATACATCTGTAAAAGACAAGAAAAACAGACACTGCATACAAGTATATAAGTTGATTGAAACTTCATGTTTATTTTACTGTTCCACAGACAGAGTTCTGCAAAAAAGACTTATACTTTTTTTTTAATATTTATAGTTACTGAGATGCTGTCAGCTGTTATTTTGTTTCCATGCTGAGGCTAAATTAAATTGTGGGGCATAACAAAAGTCAGTTCTCTTCGAAAAGTATCCGCTAATAGATGACATTTGAAAACTTGCATGGAAAAAAATATACCAGCTTTGGATTTATCCTTGTAAAATAATATTTCAAAGATTTGGAAAGGTCCAAAGGTATTAGCGCTGTGATCTACAGCGTAGAGAGAAGGACCTTGGCCACACTGACCATCTAAAAAAATTATTTAGTATCATGTCCACCTTTCATTGAGTTTCCTTTGAGCCATTTGCTGTTAAATGCAGCAGCACATCATTCATGTCTGAATATTTTCTTTCTCTTTGCTGTTTAGCTGAAAAAGGGGGAATAATTTCTATTTGTGGCATCTAACTGATAATGGCAGTGACACAATTATTGTATTTAAATATTTTCTAACATTAATATCTCAGCAGTGTTCTACCGTGTACTTCTGTAGCACTTAAAGCGTACCTAAACTCAACATTTTTACTTTACATAGAAGGGTAGACAGCCCTTCTATATACAGTAAAATTGTTGATGTTTTTTTTTGTTTTTAAGTGCACTCTTTTTTTCCCCATTCACAGCAGGCTCCATCACCCGGTCTCGCTCCTCTGCACTGAAATTGGGTGATGTAGGCAAAAGCAGGAAGACAAGAAAGAAGATGACGGTGCCCAGTGCTTTCTCTGCACCAGGGCAAAGGCTTATAACTGGATTCAGAGAGATTCATGTATATGAATATGGAAATATTTGACTGTCCATATTACATGTTACAATATACAATTAAATCAAACCTAAGACTACTAGTTTGAATGTAGCTGAAGATGAAGGAACCCTTAAATACCATACAGATAAGTCTTTTTTAAATGGACCACTCTAGAGTCATTTTTAAGCCTAATTGTTAGGAGGCATTCTCTGGGCGTAAGATCCCAGGCGATACCTCACCGCAGGAGGACGCACGCAGCCTATTACCTCCGGCGCTTGAATTCGCGGTAGCACTGGGGTTGCAGGTTCAGTACCCTGTAGATTGCAGTATCCCTGTGGCTGAGGTTTCCCTCTCACCATCCTCTGCACTAGGGCTACACCGCTGAAGGGAATTGAGTTGTGTGCAGCTGATTAGCTGAGTAGTTCCTGGTAATTCCAGGCTGTCATTGGCTGCTGGGGCTTTATAACCTTTCTGCTTCCAGTCAGAGGTGCCTGATATAGCGTCTGCTGGGCTGACCTGTGTTGGGAGTGTTTTTGTGAATTTTCCCTGTGACCTGCGCCTGTTTCTGACTATCCATTTGAACTCTGCCTGGACTGACCTCTGCTTGTGACCCTGACTCTGGTTTTGCCTTTGCCCTTTGTACTTTGTTGGATGGACTGATTTCCTGTGTTTTTGACCTCGGCTAGTTTTTTGGATTTCCTGTCACTTCTTACCCTGCATTTAGTGGGCGCCGGGTAAGCTGCCGGCCTATCTCCGAGTGCTGGGAGATACAACCAGTCACCCGAGGCTGAGCGGGGGCTGTTATAGGCGACGACTGTGGCATAGATTCGGGGATTGGTGTCTGGGGAATATCGGTATTGATTTGGGACTTACACTAATACATATCTATACTACACTTTTTTATTTTAAAAATAATAGAGCAATAAAACTACTGCCAGTTTTATCGACACTGTGTCAGTGTAAGAGTTGTTACAGGAGCACATTGGAAGATTCCATTTTATCAATGCTATGGTGGCAAATAAAATTCTTTATCCTCATTTCTGGTAATCAGGACAGTGAGAGAGATTGAATCTCCCTGGAGGGACATGGACAGCAATACACTCACGGCAGAAGTTCTAACACCTCTATCCAAAAGTGAAAATAGCAGTTATACTTCAACTTTGTTAGCACCATAGGTGGTGTGGGGTAATAAACTTTCTCCCACAATCACCAGAGCCACCTGTTTTTTCACTAAGTTTATCACTGCATGGAACTCCAACTAACAAGTCTAGAAGCAAAGCTGCATCTGAAGGATCATGGACTTCAAGAGTCTAAATATGGACAAATTATTTGTATGTGACAGAACCCTGAGATAAAAAAGTTTGGTGTCAAAGAAGGTCCTCTTCAAAAAAGAGCACTATGTATGAGAATGCTAGTAAGAGGATTACAGCGTCCTCTAAAAAGGAGTGGCCCTTGAGACAGAATGAGATCTAAATGAGTGTACTTGGCTGAAAATGTCCTGCAGAAGAAATCTCTAGAGAGTGCCCTGTGGAAGGAGCAGACTGTTGACACCACAACTGCTATACTGTCAAAGTGTTATGGAACCATCGAAAACGCTCCCCCCCCCCACACACACACACACATCCCCACCAACATTTAAATGGATCACTCATCCTTCAGGTTATCTTGTAGAGTAAAGAGAGAGGTGGTTATCTTGCTCATTCTCAGTTGAACCTTTCTGTCAGGTTCTTCACTTACAAGCAAACTTCAGCTCCTCAATGGACCACTCACCTTAGGGATGTTGCAGGTACACCAATCCCAGATCAACATTTTTAGTAGCCTGCCTCTAATGCTTAAGGCTGGTATCCAACTTCCCCAGCTTCCTATAGAAATAAATCAAATCTCCGACTGGCAGACTACACCAGTTAGGCCAGAGAAACATTTTAGGTTAGGGACACTTCCTTCCATAAAGTGACTCTACATAGATATAGGAACGAAGGTCACATTTTAGCATATATGTAACCTACACACCTCTGCTATGCTTCCATTCTGTGGAACATCTAAACAAACTAAAAACACAAAAATGAATGAGTTAACCAGAAAGTGCCTTTCTATAACTGTTTTTCCCTTATAATAATCTTTTAAAATAACAAATGGAATAATTTAGAGGCTCAATAAAAATGTTTAGTAGAAAAAAAAGCTTTTATTAGTTTAACAATACATTTCTTATTTATTTGGAAAGGAGGAGAGAAGGACAGTCCTTCTAACTCAGGGACAGTTGGGGGATATGATGTAGTCTGGAGTTTAATTGTAAAGCTATTTACACATGTCAGATGATTCCCAGCTGATACAAGCTGCAGGGCTTGTCTGAAAATCTGACTGTAAGGTCCTGGTTAGTACCAGTATTCTCCAGATACCTGTCCCCCAATCTAACGCCGCGGTCTTCTCCTATAGCAGTCCCCGCTAAGCCTCGGGAGACTGGTTGCATCCCCCAGCACTCAGTTGCCCTCAGGATTTAGTGGACAGGGGATGGTGTCTGGGGATAGGCCGGCAGCTGACCAGGAGCCCAAAGAAACACAGTACAGAAATTACCAGGGAATTCAGAAACAAGCCGAAGTCAAACACAGAAGATCAGTCCACCAAACAAGGTACAAAGGAAAAGGCACAAGCAGAGTCAGGGTCACAGGCAAGGTCAACCCAGGCCGAGTTCAAGCAGATTGTCAGGAACAGGCAAAGGTCAGCAACTGAAAAATATTTAGAATCTCTTCAGCACAGATAAGCCCAGCTAAACGCTATACCAGGCACTGGTGACTAGGAGCAGAGAGGCTTTAAAGTCCCAGCATCCAATAGCAGTGCAGGGCTGAATCAGGAGCTGATCAGCCTCTAGAATCCCCTTCAGCTGTGCACAGCCCAACAATGGATGCTGGGGATGCCATAAATCCATCAGGCTGCACATCTAAAGGGAAGCAGGGGCTGCTGCTATCTTAGTTCCACTGACTGCTGCAAATGACATGCTGGACAGAACAAACAGTGTTTTATACTGCGATGGCACACAACACGGAGTCGTCGGCCAGATGAGCATCTCTTAACACTGACATGTGTACAGAGGCCTTGCAACGTCGATCATGGATCCGTCCTGGTGGATCCATGAACAACAGTAGACAAATGACCATAATTGAAGTGAAGAAAGGGGAGTGCAGCAGGGTGTCGCTCTCTCATTCTTCCCCTCCCCTCTTCATAGAGCAGAACAGTGCTGTATGTACAGCGCTCATTCATTCATCTTTCAGTTATTTGTCGAGTATTGCAAATGATCATAAATGAATGTTTCCAATAACAAAAATATACAGTGTGTACATAGCCTAACTTCTAAGGGTTCTTAAGTAATATTTAGCAGTATTGTCCCGGAGATAAAAAAGGTAGTGACAGAAAGTTCTCTAAAATACAGCAATTTCCCAACTTAAACATTTTTCACCAGAATAGGGACCTACATTGCCACATTTTTCCTTACCCTAGTTTTGAAAACAGCTGTAGGATTTTGGAATTCCTATCACGGTGACCAGAACAAACAGAGGGAGTGAGTCTCCCCAGCGGGACTACAGACAACAGTAAATGTCTGAAAGAAGAATTTTAACTATTCATTACCTAATAAAAAATTAAATGTAGCTATATCTATTCTTTATTTATGTCATACAATTATAAAAACGAATATATGTTCTGGTGTTACGACTGTCTGTCAACTTAGTTAATCATGAAACAGTTAAAGTTTATAACTAACAAAAACAATATTTATACACATTTTAAAAGGAACTCTAAGGATTTAGGCCATCAGGGGATTAGGAGGTACACCTGGTGAGCTCTTTGTTGTCACTCTTTGATAATAAAATAGAGCGCTATCCCGGAGACAACTGGCACAAATTGCAAAAAAGAGGGCACACATGGAATCAAATCCACTTATTCTGCTGCCAAAATTATTGTCTGTGTTTGTATTAAAGACAAAAAAGCCATTGAAGATGTGTAATTGTATACAGCAGTATCACAATGAAGATAAGGCGCAATGACTGAAATATCCTGCATAATGTTTTCACTGTTGGCTGGGGCTGTTTAAGCTCGGCAGGCATTTGGTCTGTACTGTGAATACACACCTGCAAATGAAAGTCTATAGAAAAAACATCTAATTTATTGTTATTATTGGCTTGGAATGACTCTAACAGTCAAACTTTAGAACCTGTCATTATATATGTGGATGTGATTTCTAAGTGGTCAATTGACATATTAAAATAAAATTAAATATGCAGCCTTATCTAAAATGACAGTGCAGAAAACTCTAGTAATGAGCAAAGTTCAGTAACCTACAGCAACTGTTCTAATTGTGTTTGCTTCCTTTTGCTGCTTTAATAAAATGTTTTGAATATATTTAGACTCAAGAACAAAAGCAGACATGTAGGAGGACCAAAGACCACATGACCTTCCGATTAACAGCAGGAATGAGGGGCCGTTTGTACTCCTAACATACTTCCAAATAACTTTTCAATGTCATTGCACAGTGCACATTTTAAATAATGACATGTTCAATTGCATAATTAACAGACAAAACAAAATTTACAAAAATGTGAAGGCAAGTAAAAAAATTGATTTTTATGTGAATGTGGACACAATGGGAGTGATTTACTAAAAGAATTCTGGCTGTTCACTTCCCAAGGTGAATTATCACTATACCTTACACTTACCTTAGTGAGTGTGATAAGTATGTTATAATTCACTTTGTAAGGAAAGTCTGAATACATGCAAGGAAAAGGGGAAAAAAAATGATTTTTCTTCCCTAGCATGTGATTGAATGGTTGAAGTTAGTAGACCTTCATCTCATTTACTAAGCTAAGTGTATCCCATGCACAATTTTCTTTACTATGTAAACAGCCTATATTCATTGAAGTAAACTTCAATGTGTCACAGCTTGTAACCTAAAGCAATTTGTTTCCCAGCAATAACCACCTTGTACAAAGAAGTTGCCCTCATTAAAAAAAACTGAAATAATCAACTCGCTAATAACCGTTCTAGCAATACCTTTCATCAGTAGGCCCCCACATAAATAAAAGGTCATATTAAAAGTAATAAAAATGTAAATAATATAAAGTTATACATTGTAGTAACTTTCAAGTAGTTAGACTTTTTAAAATTTGCAAACTGCATACAATGCAATATTTAAATCATAGCAAAATATAATAATGTTGGTGCTTTAATTAGTGCTGTTTTTGACACGTGTATTCTGAACCCAATATCCCATTCCCAATAATGGGTATAACACATGAGCTGACTTCAAGCCTATGTATTGTCATACTATGTATAGTGTCATTAATTAGGTCTATTGTTTGTCATTTAATTTAGAAAACCAACCATGCTTAGTCAAGTCTTAGTTACTGAGACATGACCTATTAACATAGGGAGTACAATTAGCTATAGTGGGCATGTTGCAAATTACCAACCAATACAAAGAGTTCATACATGTATTGGGTGCTACAAATTCAGTATTTTTGTTATGTATGTAGATTAGTTTCTCAAGAGCTAATTTGCAGCCCCATCTCTAAGGAAATGCAATCAGTGCAGTGGACTGTGGTACTAGCAGCTGACATTACCTTGAGAAGTTGTCCTCCGGGCTTTTGATTCTTTCACCCAAACTGTTAGTAATCAAATCTAACAGCCATGAAGGCTCTATTAGGATTCACTGGCAATGGTAGATAGGTTTGAGGGAAGAAGGAGATCTTTATCCATGCATCTGATGTAGTAGAGTCTAATATTCTAACATGTTCGCTACAGAACACATCTAGATTTGGTCCTCTGTTCGCTCCCTCTTCACAATTGTTGTAACACATAATAGAGAATTCTTGGCTAAAAAGCAGATTGGCAAGTATGGGATGCAATATCGGAAGCATCTGGTAATCATTAAAATGTCCTCTGGGTTGAACATTATTATGAATATGTCATCAGCTGGGGAAAACTTGGCCAAGCAATAATGCCTAAATAGGAGAACCAAGGTTACCTCTGAGGCCAAGATTGTTCTAGGTCTGACATCATGTTGTCAAGATGCTAGAACAGCATACATAGTAGTCAGGATATTAGAAAACAAGTAAAAGAGATGAAGCCTCTTCATGGACAGGATAAGAACAGCTGCTTAAGAAGGGGCATTTATAATGATAACCTTGGCAGTGACACTTTTGGGTTTTGCCCAGAGAGTCAGTGGTTCCACAGTCAATCAAGAGACAGTGTTTTCACTGGCCCATCCACTTAAAGCGGACCTATCACTAAAGATAACCCTTTTCTGTAAAGTAAAAATGCTATTCTTTTTTTTTAACACCCTAAAGAAAGAGTGAAGCCCCTCCTCTTCTGTCTTTATTGCTGCAGCGATAGGATAGATAGATAGATAGATAGACAGATAGATAGAATGGGAGTGCAGAGCCTTTTGGAAAACCTATGACATGCATCTCAGGAGGCTCCTGGATGCTCTTTCTGCGCATACGCGAGATTGGGGACATTTACATACATTGAGGGGGCAAAAACTTGCAATCTCTCGCATGTGCAGTGAGATCATCATTTTTCCCCCTTTACAGCAGGCTATGTAACCCTATCTCACACCTGCTCAGTGCTAGATTGGGTGACACAGCAAGAAGAAATATGAAAATACACGAAGAAGGTGACGTTCGTCGCTTTCCCTGCCAGAACAAAGATGCATAACAGGATGACGTGGGACTCAATTGAGGACATCTCCGACGGGATTGAGGGATCTGAGGATTTAAAGGACAGTGAGATTTTTTTATTTTCAGTTTAGTTCTGCTTTTAGGCGTAGCAGAATTTTCACTGGATATGGTTTCCTTAGGCAATTTTAGAAACCTTGGGCAGAATTTTCAGCTCTTTTGAAGTCCACTCTGTCTGTCTCTTTAGCCCCTTACCCCTCATTGTTGCTGTTGTTTACCGCCCCCCCGGCCCAGTAGCACAGTTTTTGGATAACTATGCATCCTGGCTCCCACACATTCTTTCCCATGACCTGCCCACCCTCATCTTTGGTGACTTTAATGTTGCAATGGATGAGCCCAACCTTCCCTCCTCAGGCAAACTGCTTTCCATTACCTCCTCATTTGGACTCACTCAGAACTTCAATGGCCCCACACATAGCCGGACACACTTTAGACCTGGTATTTTCTAAACTCTGCAACCTCACCCTCCTTGACAACTCGCCATTTCCCCTTTCTGATCACAACTTTATCACCTTCAACCTATTGAACTCTTGCCCTCCCTTGCCACATCCCAGACTTGGTCAATGGCAGAGAGATAGCCGTAACCTTGACCACAACCTTTTCTCAAACTGCCTTGCGTCCCTAACCCCCGCCCTGTCCAAAATCGCCTCCCCAGATGAAGCTACCACCCTGTGAAACCACTCTCTTTCCTTGGCTTTGGATAAAGTAGCCCCTGCCACCTTTTGCTACCCCCAACCCTGCCGACCCTGGCACAACAATCACACCAAATAGCTACAAAAGATTGTTCATGCAGCTGAGCGCAAGTGGAGAAAATCCAGCCTCAGTACTGACTTCATGGACTACAAAGCCAAGGTACAAAGCTTTAACACAGAGCTCACTGTCACCAAGCAAAATTATTTCTCCGCAGTCATTTCCTCTCTAGCTTCCAACCCACGCAACCTCTTCTCAACAATTGACTCCCTCCTAAACCCCACACCTGCTCCCCCCACAACATCCTTCTCTGCCCAAGACATTGCCACCTACTTTGGAGATAAAATAGACAAAATCAGACATGATGTCTCTGCTTGCTGAGCCACTCCAACCATACCCACCCCTTCCACCTGTAAATCATCACTGGCCTCCCTCAGCCCTGTTACTGTGGACAAAGTCTTTTTTCTTCTCTCAACATCTCCATCTACTACCTGTCCGCTTGACCCAGTTCCCTCTGACCTACTCCGTGCCCATTCCTCCACCCTGGCCCCTACCCTAACCAAACTATTTAACCTCTCCCTTTCTACTGGTACATACCCCTCATCTTTCAAACATGCCATAATTCTTCCTATCCTAATTAAACCATCACTAGACCCCTCCCTACCCTCTAACTATCCTTCTCCCATATGTCTCCAAACTTCTTGACCGCCTTGTCTACAAAAGACTCACCGATTTACCTGAGCACCAACTCTCTCCTTGACCCTCTCCAGTCTGGTTTTAGAGCTGCCCACTCCACTGAAACAGCCCTTACTAAAGTGGCCAATGACCTCATCAGAGCTAAGTCTCAAGGCAACTTTTCCTTGCTCCTTCTCCTCTTTCCTCTGCTTTTGACACTGTTGATCACCCACTTCTAAAATAAATCATGCGCTCCATTGGTATCAGTGACACTGCTCTCTCTTGGTTTGCTGCCTATCTGTCTGACTGCTCCTTTCAAGTTTCTTTCAATGGTAATTCCTCCTCTCCCTCTCTCCTCCCTGTTGGTGTTCTCTTTTCTCTGTATACCTCCTCTCTCAGTAATCTCATATCCTCCTTTGGCTTACAGTACCATCTGTATGCTGATGACAAACCTATAAGGTCTCATGCTGCCTGTCAGCCATCTCATCATGGATGTCTGACCTGAAACTCAACCTTGATAAAACAGAACTCATCATCATCCCCCCCTCAAATTCCAAATCTCCCCCTGACATACATCTAACTGTTAACAACACTGTTATTCAGCCCTCCCCTCAGGCATGCTGTCTTGGTGTCACCTTTGACTCTGCCCTCTCATTTACCCCCCACATTCAGAACATTTCCAGGTCCTGTCACTTTCACCTACGCAACATCTCCAAAACTCGCCCCTACCTGTCCCCAGAGACCACCAAACTCCTTGTACATGCTCTTATCATCTCTCGTCTGGACTACCGTAACATCCTCCTCTATGGTATTCCACTAACCTGACTCTCTCCTCTACAATCTATTATGAATGCTGCAGCCAGACTCATCCATCCTTCCCTCCGCTCCTCTTCTGCTGCTTCTGCTGCTCTTCTCTTTGCAGATCTCTACACTGGCTTCCATTTCACCTTAGAATCAGATTCAAGGTCCTAGGCTTTGCCTTTAAATCCCTCCACAGGTATTGTCCCACCTACATTTCTGACCAGGTAAAAGAAGTACTCCCCCAGCCGCTCTCTCCGCTTCTCCAATGACCTACTAATGACTTCCTCACTCATAACCTCATCGCACGGATACAAGACTTCTCTAGAGCTGCTCCAACTCTCTGGAATGGTCTTCCTCGTATTCAGCTTGCTTCTACTTTTTGTTCATTTAAAAGATCACTCAAAACCCATTTTTTCAAACTTGTCTACCCGTCTCCTTCTGTCCTTTGAAAGCGTCACTACTTCCCACCACTACATATCTCTCTCCTATTGTGTGTAAATTCCTCCACCTACTAGATTGTAAGCTCTTCCGGGCAGGGTCCTCTCCTCCTGTATCACTGTCTGTACTCGTCTGTCATTTGCCACCCCTATTTAATGTACAGCGCTGTGTAATTTGTTGGTGCTATATAAATCCTGTTTAATAATATTCATAATAATAGAGGCAGTCTGAATCCATTTTATTTTCAGTTCATCTCTAATTGTGCTGAGAAAACGTGAATTTTTATGCAACAGTGAGAAAAATAAATTGTCTGTATATTTTTAGAACTAATTGCTGTGGTTTCAGTAGTCATACCTAAGCACTTTTCCCAAAATCTTTTCTCCTCAGCACATTTTTAAAACTAGTTTCTCCCAGAAAAACTTTTCCCAAAAGCATTTTTATCCCAAGTACATTTAGGAAACTTTGTAGATACATTTGCTTTTAGATTTACATATTTGTTTTTCTTATGGCACAATTTCTGCGGCTATAAGATTGGATGTGCAGGCACAAGGGAGACTTGTAGGGCTGCAAGGCTAGGATATCAAAAAACTATCAAACTTTGTTAGTAAAATATCTGGTATGAGAACCTAACCCTAAACCTAATCCTAATTACAATATATTTTCCCAATTTCCCTTCTCTATGTTGAATTTTGACCTTGGTGAACTAATGTGCCTATTTCTTCTAAATCCAAGGCAAAATCTATCACTTTAGTAGAAAACATTGTACTTTGTACTGGGACACTGTAAAAAGTGTTTGAGACAAAAGAAATTAAAACTGCAATGCAATGTCAGGAATTTTTAGGTTTCATCTATTTCTGTTTTTGAATCCTTAATGATAAATGCGTGTCATGCAAAAGTTTTATCCAGTTCTTTTAAAACCACTTGACTGCCAGACAGTCATTTTGCAAAAGAAAAACTTTCCTCCTTTTATTTTACTATAAAAGCCTGTTTTTCATTTCAAGAAACTATCAACAAACTACCATGTTCCTAGTTTGAAGCAATTTGTGTAGTTTAACACCTTTTATTATAAATGATGGCAACATGAAGAAAAGCACACATGCTTGACCTTGGCAAATAAGATATGTCAGATTGAAAACTCCTTATATTATCTTTAACTTTTTAGCCTGTTTACCAAAAGTTTGAATATGTATGTTTTTCAACTGTTGCTTGACTGTATGTCATCTTCTGCAGGGTGTGACTTTTTCCTAGGCGGGTAAAAACCTACATATACAGAACAGCACTTACAGCAAAACATATCTTCTAAGAGTAGATTTTCTGGTTCATAGTATCATTTGATCATATGCTTAATAAAAACTGGTAGGTTAATTGTTTTTTTTTTCTCAAAAATATTTGGCTATATTAAGAATGTTAGATTAATTACTATGGTGGGGACTTTAGATGGTAAACTCCTCTGTGGAATAGTAAATTACATGACTGTAGGCTGTGTAAAGCACTACATAATGGGCCTGATTTATTAAAGCTCTCCAAGACTAAAGATTGACTATCATGGGTGATCTATTCCAGGTTTGCTAGATTACCCAGGTTCACAAACGATTTATCTTCTCCAATTTTAGAAAGCTTTGATAAATCCAGTCCAATATTCATGTTGGCAATACAGTATATAAATACATAATAGTTACACTGTATTACTTATAGCAAATCACTTAGCTCTTTGTAATAAGGTCTAACACACCCCTGAGATCTAACACACCTCCTAATAAGACTGAAGGCTCCAGTCAGTAAGATGTGTAAACATATCTATCTATCTATAGGTCAGATTCATTAACACGTAAATCAGAGCCACTGCTTAAACTCAAAAAGCAAGAATTCTTGTCTACAGCATGCTGGCAGTGGATGAGATTTTAGACTTAGGTTGGGGTTTGCCTCCTAGCTGAAACAAACTGTTAAGGTGACCACACATGTTGCCATATGAGATCAGTTTATGTACGAGAGATTGTCAGCAAATACAGTAATTCTTCACTAGTTAAAATATTAGATGATGCCGCACACACAGTTTTGTTACGCACTTTGCAAAAAAACAAAAACAGAATCTATTAGTTATAAGCAATCCATTCAAAATAAAAAGGTAATCCTTCTGATTTTACAATAGATTTTTATATACATATTTGATCAATCACAATGGCAAAATTCCATCCGATCAGCTTTGTGGATTTAAAATTGATCACAAGCTTACTAAATCAATCAAATGGAAGGACGGTTGTTTGTAATTTTTATTAAATGATCAATCGGATTATCAGTTCCATATCTCTGCCCATTGTAAAACCTTCCACAAAGAATTTCTTTTGTAGAATTGTACATTACAAAATCACCGTTATGAAGCAATCTACTGAGTCTGATAATGCCAATTCCATGTCTATTCCATATTTTCACAGCTCTTACAACAAATAACCCCTTCTATAAGAAAATTATTTTTTCTTTTTTTTCAGTTGCAATGAGTGCTCTTGTATCAGTGGATGGACAAAAGACCAAGGAAATAAATCAGTAGAATGATTTGGTTTCAGAAATTTATATGAAAGACTATTGATTTCAAATAGAAACTCTGAGAACAATGTCAGATCAGTTTACTGCTCCATTATTCTGCCTCTTCTTTGGTTCTCAAGATTTCCCCCAAGCTTTCCCAGTGGTGGATTCCATTGGTATAGGAACTAATTACTATGCACCTAAGTGACTGCATAGAATTGCTTAGGAACAGCTGCATTAGTATAGTGGACCATACCTGTTCAATGTGATTTGGTACTTGTGTAACAATAACCTGAACAAGGACCTTCATGGCCAGATCACTTGTTATTATTTTAAAAAAGGGATGAAAGTTTCTTGCAAGAAAACAACTGTTTCAATTACAATAACATGTTAAATCTTTCTTCGAGATTTCAGAACTTGGCTTTAGATTTTTTAATGTTTTTTGCACCTTGACATTTTATTTTACTGCTATCCACGTTTCTCTATAACTGATTGTCTGTGAAAAGGCCTCCCTAACAATGTCTACTGTTATCAGCTTTATTTCACCTTTGGTAGGAAATCTTCACATTCGAAGCGATGCAGGACATGAAAGTAAAAATCACTTTGCATGTTCCCTTAGTACAAGCTTTCCAATAAAATGCAAAATAATGTGCTAACTAATGATATTGCAAATCCATGGTATTCATTTGCATATGGCAGAGGCTCTTGTACTACAACATGGCAACGGCCATTCAGCATGAGACCCAATCTCAGCACAAGCCATTAAACCTCTAATGTTGGAGAGCAGATATATCAGACACACAGTTGGAAATGGCCAAAGAGCATGTACAAAAAAACATTAGAAACAGGAGCAAAGATGAATAGGCAAAGTGAGATAAATACACAGTTACAAAGAATTGTTGCCTGGGAAGAAAACAAGAGCCATGTCTACAGGGGATACACTGCTGTACATGGCTGTACCCTGAATTCATTTATGGGTAACAGCATTGTCACCCACTGGGACAAGATGTGAAGGGGAAATTTTATCAGTAAAACCTGACAGAAATTTTTACCACCCACTGACTGGGCTTATAAGTTAAACCTTCATAAATGCTAGATAAGAATTAATTGGCATGACATCATGTAATCCAGATCAGAAGCACAAAGTAATGTAGTCATTTAATCAATCAACTTGGGTGATGGTTCAGGGCCAGGATTGAAAACATCTGCTAATAAACAGCAAATAACTTTTAAGAAATCCATTCCAGGTTTGCTGGATAACCCAGGTTCATCAATGAAAGTGTATCTTCTCCAGTCTTAGAGTGCTTTAATACATTAGGCCCATTGGTGCAGTAGCAGCTTTTACTTCCATTGTCATAATCCCATTATTTAATATGTAACTCATACATTCAAGTATATCCATTCTTTTTTTTCAAGGATCCTTTGTAAAAAAAATTGCAATATTTTACTAGCAATTGTTATAAAAGGTATTTTTTGTGCATTGAATGGAATAATGTGAATAATGATTTTATCATTAACTAAAAAATGTTCAGATATATAAAACCTATAAACAATGCAAATTGTATTTTTACAGTTAGCAGTATCAACACAGCTGTGACTGATGGGATGTGGGATCGGAATTTCCGAATCTAATTTATGTTTTTATCTATTCTCACAATCATTTAAATCCTTAAAAATGATTATAACTTTTTTATCTTCTCCATTGTAAATACGACTTATATGTTGCAGATATGAGCTAGTGGGTCTACGTATATACACACACCTACACACAAGCTGACACAGATAAATATACAAGGTTTATAGGTACAACCTGTGCAGCAAAATAATAAAATATATTCTCTCTGCTTGCAGTTTACCTACATTCTGAAGTTAGGAATAAATATAAATATACAATATGTTAGGATTTTATGCAACATTTAAAACCACATTTAAAAACTCTCATATACTAGAGATTTAAATGTAAGTAGTTACTTTTATTATGTTAAATCGTAAAGCGATATAAATGCTATAATTTCTTTTCTGAACCAATTCCCAAGGAATTCCATTAAAAGACAATAGTAGGCAAGGGGTTAAGCATTATTGTAATCAGATTGCAGTATGCATGATCATGTGGTTAATAGTACATTTTCCATGATTAACTGTCCCTGTTTGTTACAAGCTCCTATTAACATTAACGCTCTCTGTGTTGGCTGCGGAGACACACCACGGACCAGTGGAAGATTAATGAATGCAGGTCTGCATGCTGATTAGAATGTGGCAGTTTAATAAACTCTCCCTCCATTAAATTATTTAATGCATTCATACTCATGCAGACTTTTCAGTGGTCAACTTGACCACCTATGTGTTAATATTGGGAATTGGAATGCAGAGGCTGGAAGACATCTAGCTGTATATGAGCTAATTAGCTCTTGTGTCTGATAAATGTGGCAATGCCTATGTGTATACATGTTTTAGATCATCACAAACGTTGTCTTCATTAACCAGAATATTCTTTGAAATTAAGGAAAGATAGTTGATTTTTTTTTTTCCGTTCATTTCACACATTCGGCTGATCACTGCAGCCATTCCTAGTTAAATATCGCTGAAAATTTAAAGTAAACCGTAAAAATAAGATGTGTTGTTTAAGATAGCAATGAAATGAAAATTATGCACATAGCTTAAAAAATTGGGTTCGAATGTGGACACATCCTAATAACAAACATTACAGTCTCTGAGGCACACAAATTATTAGGAAGAAAAAAAAAAAAGTTTGCACGCTGGCAGAGAACAAATTACTACCATACCCCGATTTTTATGATGCCTTTGAATCTATTTGCCAAAGATTTATCTGCATTATAACTTGTGAAAGGTGAGTTAATTACAGTGCAGAAGAAAGAGAGGAAGAGTTGGTAGAAAGTAAATGGTAGGATCTTGATAACTGGAGAGTGAAGGTTTTTTAAATCCCCATGTTCTTATTGTGTATTTTATACAAACACAATTAAATGATCAGGTGGGGGATTGTCTTATTCTGTTTTATGGATGTTTGTTAATGGAATTTTTTCAAACAGCCTTTTCCAAGGCTTAATTTATGGATTTCTTTTCCAGCACCCCCTAAGGAACCATAATGAGTTGTTTCAGGGGTATATCTTGACCTGAAAAGTAATAGAGGTATGTGGGATATTAGTAGATCTTGCTGTACATAGCTATGGAACATGTCACGTTCATTTTCTCAGCCACAAGCACTCTGTGTCATCTCTAGAAAATCACTTTATCTTAATATGCATGCTTAATCGAGCTGCAATGCTGATGAAAGTTTCCCCAGGGCACAACATATTGGATACTTGGTACTGTATATATTAAAAAAACATATATTATTATATTGCAATGTAGCATACACATGTCTTTGTATGGTACAATGGACAGATCTGCCTCTATAAGTAATAAATGGATGACAAAGGAGTGCGATTAGAAGAAGAAACAGACTATGTTGAAGTATTCTTTAAGTTATTTTTCTAGAACTAGTTATGCTTCCTCTTTCCTAAAGGGTTTAAAGATGAACTTAATCTTTTTACTAAAGGGTATGAAAGTGTTCCCGAGTCTGTTTGATGTGTTTAATGCATTTACACTTATCAGAATGCTTCTTTGCAAGACATTTATACTACTTCAGAATTGACCTGAACTGAAAATGTAAAATTTGCTATGTATCTTGTATGTTAGTTAGGTTTTGGCAGGTCCCTGAAGTATATACTTTTTGTCAGCACTTCCTCCTGGTTATGTGGACCTCCAGGTAAGCAGCTCCTGGTATGTGGTTGTACTTGTGGGACAAACTAGGTAAAAAATAGGTTGGGCACTGACACTAGGGAAATGTACAGAAGGACAAGACCTTTTCAAGTGACTTCAATGGCTACATTGAAAATACACAAATCTTTTAAATTGCAAGCTTGGGTGATGCATTAAAGCTGTACGTGACAATGTTATGGACAATTTACAGACAGTACCTTTGAGATTAGCAGTCTCTGCCTGAAACTAGATATGTGGATGTTTTGCTATTGGGTTTATTTTCTTTTAACCTCTCTGGCAGTCTGATTATGTTAGTATTCTATCAAAGTGGTGCACTCTATTTAAATTTCCCCCCAGACACGCCCCAAGCGCTCATATGTCCCATTGATTACGCTGAGGACACAAGGCCAAGGGACACAGATGCCGGACAGGCATCGCCGGAGCACGCTGCGGGCTTATCAGGACCAGGTAAGTCCTTTACAACTCGGGGTTGCCGCTTTTAGTACTGAAAATTAACCCTGAGCCACACTCGGGAATACCACCAGGGAGGTTAAACCATGAATGTTCCAGTCTTTCCCCAGTATCCTGCAACCACTGCACAAGTTTCACACTTCAGAGAAAAAAACAAGTGGTTTGCATTGCATTTTTTGTGACTGCTGTTGTTGCATCAGGGGGGGCACAGGTAGACGTCACAGGTGGACAGATGCACATCTTCATTGCAATGACCCAAAAGAAAAGAGAATTGGTAAACATGAATAAATAAGTCATAATCATATTAAAGAGAGTAGTATGATATTGCTAGTTAATTACCAAATGCAATGGGACCACTGATGATCTTGCAATCCCACTGCAGTCCTTGAAGAGAATGGCTTTTAGTTAGAGGTAGAGCTTAATAAATGTGTGCCTATTAAAAAGTGCATATAAGCACCATGAGGAAGAATATAGCCGCCAATACTTTTCAATACTCAAAAAGTAGCAAAGCAACAAACTTCAAATAAAATTTCAGCATGTTGCAAATGTATAAAATATAACTCAGACATTATTTTCATCTCCTTCAATTCCATTCTGGTGACAGCAGATATTTCTTTTTTTCTGTTGGTATCCTTCTTGGATTTTAGGATAAAAAAACTGCATATTTGCATTTCATAAATAAAGTGCCTGCTGAATGATTGGGAGAAATAGACAAAATGATACATAAATGCACCTAAATACATCTCCCTGATTCATAACACTGTTTGATTAATTTTTTTGTGTCTTAGGTTTTGACATGTCACTGAAAATTCCATGACCAATAACTTTACCCTCCTGAATTTCTTCCTCCAACAGTAATTATACAGCAATGAAAAAGTGCTAAACTTGAGATAGCAAGGCTCTGCAGATCAATCTTTTTCAATTGAATCTGAACTTGTTTACATAAACCATAATTCAAGTTTTTAAAAATGTCACGGGGGAGAAACTGATTTATTCTTGTCATCTTCTTAAAAAAAGTTTACACAAAATGTGATTTTAAATAGTGTCTAAATACATAAAGACTGCATACTGTGTCACATAGTATCAGGAAAAAATAAGCACAAATATTAAATGTGAACATTTTTATTTTTCTCATTGTAAATCAAATTCTAATGCAATCCAATTAAACCCTTATCCTATTTGAGTTCATATTTAAATATAGCTGATTTATTCATTGCATTATGGTAGTTTAAATTCTAAAAATGAAGTTATAATTTACCTGCAGATGGCATCTGCAATGTATTATGTAAAAGATGCTGTTTCCTTCCAAGAATCATTATAATACTATAGAAATAAAGAACATATTTTTAGATGGAATACAAAATGTGACACATTTTTTTAGAGATGGCGATTTTGAAGTCCACCCAAAACAAACAATTAAAGTGGACCTTTCAATAACTTTACAGATCTGCAAAAGTAAATCCCTGACATTATAATTTATAGCAACAGTAATATTTTTTATTATTACCCAGCATCGGCAAATTACGAAGCACTTTACAAAATCTATTGTCATATCACAAGCTGTCCCTCCAAGGGGCTCACAATCTAATGTCATAGTCATAAGTCATTAATGTCATCAATTAATCTAAGGACAATTTTTGAGGGAAAGTCGATTTACCTACCTGCATGTTTTTTAGGATGTGGGAGGAAACCTTAGTACCCAGAGGAAAGCAATACAAATTGTTTTTAAAACATTAAATGTAGTTCTCAAGCTGCAGCCAAGTGACAAGGCTACCATCTGCTGCAGGTAGGTGAAACCATTTCCTTAGTCTTCACCTTCCAAGATCGTAACAATGTAACCAGTCAAAAGGTTAAATTCAACTGATAGGAACTCTTCTGTTTCATTTGCTTAGGTATTAGGGCCCTGTCCTACTGGATAGTAAAGTAAGCAACGTTTTTGTCAGTCAGCACACACCTAACACTAAAAAATATATTTGAATCTAAGCCCACATTACATTTTGGGTGAGAAGTAAAAATTCCTCCTTTTTAAATTTGTGTTCAGGTCACTACGGTCATGTGAAGCCGTCACCAGGAATGTATGTAATGGTTTAGGAAACCTAATTTTTCTGACCAGGATGGGGGACTCACATGCTTGTTGCCCCCCATTTCCAATCCAAGAAGGTTCTAAGTCTATCAAAGAGTCTAGTTTATGTATTAGAGGGGACCTGACACAGATTTTTGGTAATAATATGTTGCAAGTCAAAAAAACAATACATTTTTAAGATATCCTACCGCTATGTTAAAAATGTGTCACATTCATAGCAATATTGACAATACTTTGTTTGGGGGGCTTTGCAATTAACTACTTTTATGGATAGTTTCACACACACACACACACATATATATATATATATATATATATATAAATATATATATATACATTATATATATATATATATATATATTTTTTTTTTAATTTAGAGTTTTTTTAACATTTTTTTTCTTTTGAAGTATGGTCTCACACGTCCCCCAGACATCCTCCTCAATTTGGGTCATACTGTTTTAGGGGCCTTGCAATTACTTTATTATTTTAAAAATTTAGCAGCCATAGGCTTCAAAACAATTTGTTCTTGAGTTTAAATTTTTAAAACCGAATCAAAATTTCTACCATGGACCCACAGTTTGTCAGTTTTGCCCCTCCCTGCTATGGACTGCGGGAGATGTCAGTGCTAAATAAATAAATAAATATTCACTTGAGGTTTAGGGTTTTTTCATCGTTTGAGTGAAAGATTTCCTTTGCAGTGTCATCTAAAAAAAAAAAAAAGGTTCACAAAGACATAAAACCCGCTTTCTTATAAAAGAATGGTTGGTCTCTAGATTACTGAGTTGGGCTAGACAAGGGAAATCACCAATAATTCAGTTCTAATAAAGGGTTAAAGGCATAAAAATGTATAATGATGATAATAAAATAATAATATTAATTATATATGTATTATTATATAATATAATTAGCTAAAACATTTTAACAAATGTTTATAATTTAAAAACAAAAACAACATTTTTCCATTAGAACAACATGCCATATTCGAATACAAATGAGTGTGTTGTATATTGCTTTTCCATAACAGATGGAAGAGGGAAGGGTTTGATATTTATGAAAATGATTTATTAATTAAATCATTTATTTATATGCTTGTGGGTAGTTTATGAATCAAGATGAGATGCTGAAGCTGTTCCAATGGTGTAGATGCAACTGTTCATTTTAAGTAAAGCATTGTGCCATCTGCCACACCAGTGTGTATCAAAAAGTCAGCAAAGAAGTCTTGTAAGTCTGGCCAATCAAAGAACTAATTAGCTCTATACAGTTCATTTCAATCTGCTATGCAATTGGCCCCTTTTTTATTGCAGCCAAGACAAAGAAGGGAATTTGTTTTATCAACAAGTTTGCAAAATCCATTTTCAGAGTTAATCTGTTTTTAAATTTACAGCAATGACACTATATTCATGTTTTTCAATGTAGTTATTTTAAGCTGCAAATTGTGATTAATGATTTTTTAATTGCATAGCAACGTAACAAGGAAGGATCAAGAGATATGGGAATAAATGTAAAATACTGGGCAAAACATTCAATTCTGTATATACTTAGTATAGTTGTAGGCAGATATGAATGGCTATATTTAATCCTGTTGTCTGTTTATCGAAAATACTTAAATGTATTTTGAAATATTAGCTCAATCTGCACTAAACATCTGAAATGTTCCGCATATCAACATTAAGAGGTCTAGATATTAAGCAGAGATTCTGACATTCACTGAAACATTCCCTGGTGGAGAATCTACACCAGGGAATGTTTCAGTGAATGTCAGAATCACTGCTTTATAAATAGACCTCTAAGACTGTTGCAATAAGGTGGAAATGAGTTTTTGTAAGCTGTAATGTATTTACTGCACTAAACAATGCAATGCACAGAGAAGACCTGATAAGTAAGGCTCCGTAAACATGTGCAATAATTGTTGTTGGAAACGAACAATTGAGGACTGCTCGGCCGATATACTTTAACAAAAAATGTGCACAATAACTGGCCAACGACACTGACAAACGAGAAAAGTCACTGGAAACGAGCAACAGTCCAGGCGGATCTGATTGGGTGACGATCGTTCGCAATTTATTTTACAGTCGTTCAGTGATTGTGGATGGTTCTCTAGTACACTTTCTCGATCGTATCTAGTGTGTGTACATTATTGGTGGATTTTATTTGAAGGATTGTATCATTACAGCATGTACAGAATCGTGCACTGTATGATCGTTCAAAATATTCGTGCATATTCGTTGATCAGTCGTCAATCTCTTGCTTGGAGCGACAAAAATTGCACGTGTGTACGTAGCCTTAGTCCCTGCTCCTTTATTATCCAATCATGTTCGTAAACGTATTGAATTGACTGGTATTGATTAGCCCCCCTGGCGGTATTCCCGAGTGTGACTCAGGGTGGACTTTCCAGGCAAAAATCGTTATTCACATTTGTTATTCACATTTGGGGTAGCATTTAACTAAAAAAAATGCACTTACCTTGCTCCGTTGTCATCCCCCATCGTCCTGCTGGTCCCACAAGTCCTGGGGACACGTCCTTCCTCCTGGATCCCCAGCCGGGGAATGCAGTGACGATTTCCGGGGTTTCCAGGTGACGTCTGTGGACAGCGGGCAGATCGGCGGAAAATTCAAAAAATGTTCTATTGGATTCAATGCAGAATAGCTGTGTTGAGTCCAATACAAAGAAATATTCATATAATATATATATATATATATATATATATATATATATATATATTCCACATGCTACTGTACACTTACATTACATGTTTAAATTTTTTTTTATTTTTTTAACATATTTTTGTGTTTTGTTATTTAAAGTGTATTATTAAATGTATTAAATTTAGTGATTAAATATCAGTGAGTTATGTCTAAGAATTATAGCCTACAATGAAAAATCATTTTCAAGCAAACAATTGTACCGCTTTTTGCATTGAAATTTGCACAGAATTAGACCGCTAGGGAGGTTAAAGTAAATGATAAGGCTAATATAAATCTCAACAATACTGGAAAGCAGTTTATGTTAAAAATGTCCCCCAAGCAAAAAAAAAGGTTCAGATTTAAAACCCAAAGCAGTTTTAATTTCCCTAGTTGTTCACAGTCCCATCAAAAAGTATAAAGTCTAGTTTTCCATGAATTTCCTGCATGGAAACTGTGTTTGCTGCCTTGCTGAATATATGGGGACAGGACAAACTTTCTTAAACTTTCTGTTCCTGTGTGTCCCGTCTTGTGCATGGTTTACTGCTGCCAATACCGCTGCTGAGCATAGCAACAGAGTCTGTTCATGGTAAATGTATGTATTGATTGTTTTATTTTAATGCAAAGAAATGCTTAAGTTGAACGTGATGAAGTTGAGCATGTAAAGATAACAATGTGTGTTTAGTTCTGTTGTAATGGAAACTAAAATTAACATGTATGTTGTGTTAACTTACTTCACCTGTTTACCAACCACTCCCATCCTCCAAAAATACACAAAACACATCATTTGGACTTAAATTGGCTGGCAAGCAGTCATTTTTTTAACAATAATTAAATAAATAACTATTCCAACACTACCACTGCTCCTCCCAAACCATTTCCACTTTAATTAACCCTTACCCCCTCCCCCGAGCTGTGCCTTGCACCCTTTCATGTAGGCCCTGTGTCTAATATTTTATGGCTACGGGCCTCTCTTTATTGCAATTAATAGTCCTAAATGGACCCATACAGTATATTGCTCTAACTGCTCTAAATTAAGGCAAATCTATCTGATAAAACACTGACATAAAAAAACTATCCAATACCAAAAGATATACTTTAACACAAAACATATGTTCACATTTATTTTGTCATGTATGTTTATTTTAGTTGACCCCTATTGATACCAGTGCTTTTTAAGTATTTAGTATAAAAGCCAACATATTAGAAAGTGTGCTCTTTACTAGCTCAGTTATAAAAAAAAACACACACACACACAAGATTTCAAAACTATTTATGTCATCACACTTGAAGAAGAGACCTAAGTAGTTCTGAAAGCTTGCAATTCCCTCCAAGTGTTCAAATGTAATTTCAATTATATGTTGCTCTAATAAAAGGTATCATACAATCTCCTCCATCTCCCTGCACTTTCATTTAACTCACATCAATAAATGTGCCAACCTTACTCCACTTTTGTTATTTTTTTCCCAACAAAAGTATTTTCTTGCTGTGTTTGCTAAAAACTATATTTTCTGCACAAACTGTTAGCAAACTTGTATTCCAGTAGAGAAGCTTTCTGCTTATTTCTCTAAAAGCCCTCCAAGAGGCCCAGCAATAAGTTTACTTCTCATGTTTTATCCCTAGCACAAATCCAGAAATTGTGTGAGATCCCAGCCCTTATCATTGCAACAACCTTTCCTTGAATTATGATCATGCAGTAATACTTTTCTTTTATTGCTATTATTTTTGTGTCTGTGTTCTAGATTCATTGTTTAGTGATGAGAGAATTTTATTGGGTTTCATTGGAATTAGCATTAGCTTGTGTCACCCCTTTTGCTCTCCTTTTTCTTTTCCCACAATATCCAATATCTTGCTAGTAGAAGTAAATGACAGTGATTCAGGAGGGGAAAATAAAGTGTTATCTTCTCCTATGGAGTATTTTCGTTGTGGTATGTGGGTGAGTTGCCGTCCAAAAGGGTGAAAATCTTATGTATTTAAAACCAATAAGTATTTCAAACTCCTAGTTTGAATATGTCTCTGATTTTATGGGGATTCTACCCCTAATGATGATGCTTTAAATATGTTATCTTTTTTATTATTTCATAAACAACATGGTATCTCAATTGACTTACTGCAGCATACCTCTACCATGCTAGATGTAACTATCTGGATAATTCCATTTTATTGTATGGGCCTGTTTGAAGAGAGTTCCTGTTCTTAAATGCCAGCAAAAACAAATACTATACGTTGTGTTCCCTGCCTAGTTTTTCTGTTTTTTTTTTAACCAAAGTCTTTTCAAGTGTTTCTGCAAATATAGGGAACATATACATCCATCCTAAACAAAGAATTCAAAATCATCCATACTTCTGCATACATTCATGGAAATGGCAAACAGTGGAAGTTGAGTAAAAACCATGGTAGAATCTAACTCAAACCTCCTTTATAATGAATAACTGGAAATGGTAAATATGTAAATGACAAGGTCATGGGATGGTTGCTAGTAGGGTAAGACTGCTCCTAATATTGCTATAAAAGCTATCATGTTTTGCTGGAACAGCAATGGAAACAGCAGCAGATAATGATGCCCTCTGAGCCTTGGACAGGTCTGGAAATTCATGGGATAGAAGTGGAGGAGATTTGGTTGTGTGTTGTTGGCTACTATTGTTTTACCTTAGGATTGTGTAGTGGTGCATTTAATGCTGCTTATGTCAATGGGTCCTCATAATTTAGTCCTACTGATTATTATACACCAGTCTTTTGTGAGGCTTGAGCTATATGTTTTAAATGTACTTGATTTGTGTTGCCTTCTTTTTATTGTTTCCTCCCTTGTAAATACTTCTAATGTTTATGCCCCCTCCATTTTAAATATTAACAGGTTATTATTTTTTTGTGAATTCAGAAGATTTACTTTCCTAATGACCTCATAAATATTTCAGTTGTCAACATTCTTTCTATGATAATATATGAATATACCCCAGTTGAATGAACCCAAAATCAATCCCATAGTATATACCTGTCCCTGATAACCGGACCTTTTATTGATAGTACATCACCTTATAAGGGAAACAAAAAAAAAAAAAACCTTGGCAGATAACTTTTCCTTACCAATCTTAAGCAAAAACAAAAAAACTTTATTTTATGAAAGATGAAAAAAAAAAACATATATATAGATATATATGAAATACACATTTCTCCAAAAAAAAGTGGAATTTCATTTAAATGTCCTCATCAATTTATAACATATATTTTTATACCATTTTAGTCATATACTTATATTGCATGTACGTTTATGGTAATATTAAGTTAATTACATACTGGTCCCTCTCACAGATAGTAATATATTTCTGTCTGCATAGTCCAATTTAGACTGTCTTAGACAGGCGGCAGGCTGTTTATTTCTAGTCCCATAGTTCACAGTAGATTCCTTTTTGTCAGCATTTCAAAGATTATTAGTTCACTTTGAGAATCATGTGTTAACTCAGATTTCATAAACACTAGCAGGTGGTTCATAGAAAGGTCAGCTAAGCTCCCTAAATTTCATACATCTTATATCGATTCATAAGCGGACCACATAGAACATTATTGGAATATATATTTTTATGACAGGCAAACAATATTAGGTGGTCTCTCCAGATTTACCTTTCGGAAAAAGAGGTTTTTCTAAGCAGTGCAATCTTTGTATATATAATGTTAATAGTAAACCCCATTACATATCCTTTCTTTTCTTTTCGTTATTGCTATTTTTGTTCGTCTGAGACACTGTGTGTTTCATTCATGTACTGTATGTTAGAACTAATTTCCTTGATCCAATGAAAATTAATTATCCATTTTTTTTTCATCCTCTTCCATGCATGCAGAAATATATATATATATATATATATATTATATATATATATATATATATATATATATATATATATTTATTTATGTCCCCTCCATGGTCTTCCAAGTTATCTATCAAGTGGCAACCTGTGGCTGGGTTAGGGTGTCATATACATGCTACTTAACAGTAGAGATGTTCAAATCTGCCTGAGTTTAGATGACAAATATTTTCACAAACTTTTGTGGCCAAAATCATTGATGTCTTTAGGAGTTGAATATTGCTCATCAATTCTGACCAGCTCAAGCAAGCTATTATGGGCAACAGGCATAGAAAGCAAGGTACTGCCATGGGTGACATGCCCAAATAAAAATACATATACAGGGAGTCTTTAGTTAGTGAAATTTGTCACAAGTTTAATCTGTACTGCCTTGTCAGGCAGAGGTCAACGGTTGATTTATATTAGAGATGTTCTTAGTTGGTTAATTAGCTGTCTGTTCTTGTTATCGGGAAAATCTTCCTGTATTCATTGTAAAGGAGAGACCATTCACCAATGATGGATATTCATTGTTGTTTGGGGATAAAGATCAGAAAGTTTCCAGTGTGAGAGCGTGGTCATCGTATAGGAGCATTGCATGAAAAGCAGGAGGCATGAAACTTGTGCGGCCCACTGGGCCTAAGGGCCTGGGTAGGTTTAGGTTTTCTCCACTTACCAGCCTAGAGGTAAGGCTATGGCCGAGGTTAGCGCCAAAATTGGTCACCCACTTAAAGGGAAGAAGCTCTTCAATATTTTGTCAATATCTGTTATTGCATAAATTGAGCACTATCTGCCTCACAAGGAGTTACCTTAAGATGAATTTGGCATGTTTCACATTTTGCAAATGCATTTTTACTCATTTGACTTCATATGATCTCTAGATGGAAAAGTCATGTGTTTTAAAAAAGGTATACATTATTCTATACTTAATTATTAAATGACGGCATATTCATATTAAGAATACTGAAAAAAAGAAAATACTGAAAATAAGGTATATTTATGTATCCTATATATCTATATCCTGTTTTTGCCATTTTGATCATAAGTCATATTACCAAACACAAATGGGTTAATTTATTAGTCTTTGCAACTAGAGTATTATTATTCTAATCTATTCCAAGTACTGATTCATATGATCATTTATTGTTAATTTAATTCTCATGCAATTATTATTATTATGCTTTATTTATAAAGTGCTAACATATAACTGTAATAAAAATTATAATGATACTATAAAATACAAAAATATTAATGAAGCATATGCAGACTGTATATGCTTTAGTTATAGAGAGATCAGACACAAGCAGTTCCATCTGGACTGTCCAAGAATACAGAGCTGTGCATATGGTGCTTCCCTTACCCAGCTGTTGTTGTACAGATAGTAGTGGTGGCCAAAGCCTACTAAAATTATTAAACTACTTTTATTTATTTTTATTATAAGCACTGTTATACTGAAAGTTAAATTGCTCTTTTTTTCTTCACACTTGTGGAATCTAGAAAAACTATCTAATTAAAGATATCTAGTGCTCATTCCTATAAAAATTCAAATTTGTATTATCTCTCAAATTTCTTTATACGTAAAATTGAAAGTAACAACCCTATTTGTTTATTCATAAAACAACCTGTTTTGGTCATAAATAGTTCAATAGTATTTAGAACAATAAATATATACAGCAGCCCCCAAACTGCCAACAACCACAAAGATTTGCATTTGTAAAGACTTGTACATGTAGGCAATAGGTGCACAGTAAATACACCACTTATGTTTCATATTCTTGCTCTATTTTCCAGCTTTAGGTTCTGCAGAGATGCTCAGTAATTCTCACTGAAACCAATGTTAGTGATCGTTTTCAGTGACATTATAAAGAGAAAGTGCTTTACAGAAAACTATTTTCTGTTCTGTGGAGGAGGAGGATGATCAGGTAGGCATCCCATTGTACCTTTTCTATTAGAAAACAACAAAGGTTGGTGATACAGTGGATCACTAAACGACTTTGGGGGAAGCTTGTACAGATGCTAGTTTTTGACCTGAAACAACCATAAATGCTGACATAAAGCAACAAAAATCTAAGGTCTGTAAAAAGATTTAGAAATCCTACAGGTAACATACTCTATTGTTGAAAGTAGCAAGGATCTTACTATCAATGACATTCATTTGAGCACAGAACAAAGGGAAAAAAGTCTTTATGTGGCTCTTGTGTGTGTACATTTTTTTAATGGTTTCCAGTCATTTTCTTTGACCTTTGCCACTTCTCAACAAAACCAATATGTCAAATGTATTCCACTAAACAAAAGTATTTATATAATATAATATTTGCCTTAAAAGTCCCATTTTGTTTGGTGGAATAAATTTGACATCCTGTGTGTAAAGAACTTTCCTTCTTAATATGGAATTCTGGCTTTGGTCATCAAGGCATTCCCAAACAGTAATACATACCGTATTTTTCGCCGTATAAGACGCTCCGGAATATAAGACGCACCCAATTTTAAAGGAGGAAAATCTAGAAAAAAAAGATTCTGAAAGATTATTCCCCTTCTGATCACTCATGTGCCATTCAAATTCCCTTTCTGATCACTCTGTGCCATTCAAATTCCCCTTCTGATCACTCTGCCATTCAAATTCCCCCTCTGATCACTCTGTGCCATTCAAATTCCCCTTCTGATCACTCTGCCATTCAAATTCCGCTTCTGATCACTCTGCCATTCCAATTCCCCTTCTGATCACTCTGTGCCGTTCTTACCTTATTTTCCACTGTACGGCAGTTAGGGCAGGGATCAGCAGGGGGGCTCTGTGCCGGCTTCCTTCACTCTGCACTGCAGCCAGGAGGAGACACACGCTGCAGCCAGCGAGGAGAGGAGACACACGCAGGATCGGGTATCGGGTGAGTATCTTATTTTAATTATTTTATAACACATTTGTTGTATAAGACGCACCAACTTTTCCCACCCAGTTTTGGGGAAGAAAAAGTGCGTCTTATACGGCAAAAAATACGGTATATACTGTTATCTATATATTACCTGTGTATATATATATATATATATATTGGGATACATCTCAAAGAATGGGTACCAAATCTATTGGTTTAGGCAAAGACCATGCTGTTTATTTCAGTCATCTGGGTGAAACTTAGGCATATAAACAATGAAGTGAAGAAGTTCTGCTCAACCAAGAATCTTTCATATCCAAGGTCTTCTATGAGTTCACTTATTCTGGGTAATCTCTCCTTGGAGAACAATTGCAACCAGCCAGCAATAGGTTCTGTTTCACAACTTTAGAGCTGCTGTTGCTTGGTCCAGGTAAGGTACAGCTAAGCTTGACCAGTAGACCTGTCTGGAAGACCAACAATGCTCAACAAAATTGGGAATCCAACATACTCTGTTCATACAAATTTCTAGTAAAGCCAGCCCCAATGCATGTTTTGTAAACAAAAAAAAATACTATCCTATCTTTACCGTTAATAAAATATTTAGGAAAATATGGTGCTACATACATCCTCTCAAACACAATTCCAGGCCCTATTTTCTGCTACCACGTTATAAAGTATATCTAAAATCAGACATGGACATGGGTATAATATGTAGTGTGCCTAAAAACCATTCAGGCATAATGATTATACTATTTACTTTTATTATATTTCTATACGCAATACCCATGCAATAGAAATAGTTTGAGCTATATACAAGTTTAATTATATAGCTCTCAAAAATGTGAGATTTATTTGCTTTGTCAGCTAATACAAAAATGATGTAACAAATGGAAAGTTTGGATGATGTGACTGGAGTGCACTTTGTTGTATTTAGTTGCTAATCAACATAAAGCTTTTCATGCGGTTTTTTTGGATTCAACTTCTTGAAAACAATAAAGGTAATCGAAATGAAGGTTTATTTGAACATGTTTTACTTGTTGTTCAATGCGTATTTGATTGGATAGCAGCAAAACACATATTCAGAATATATACCGTATATATATATATATATATATATATATATATATATATATATATATATGAAATGCAGAAAATCTACCCACTGAAGTAAAGAAAATAAACATCTAAAGGTAAATGTGATAAAAAAGAGAATGTTGTATTGAGTCAGATACACATTGTTGTTGGTGGAGACAATTGGAATAGGCAAATTCTAAGTACAGATCTCCACACTTCCAATACCAGGAAGTGCTTGAACAAGAAAGGACATTTTGGCAGGATAACCAGATATTATTGCTGAAAGCCTGAAGATTTAAAAGATTAAAATGACGTTTGAAAATACATTAACATGTTAAGGCTTATATGGGATTCTAGTAATTGAGTTTAAATGGTGCCCTGGTCTGATGATACGCACAGCTCTACCATTCAATTGTCAAAGGCTTAGGCAGTAAAGCGCTCTGCCATTTAAAAGATAAATGACACAGGGCTAAGTGATAGGGGAGGGCTATGGATAGAATCCAATGCTCCATTTACAGCTAACCTAGGTCTAGGATCCATAGGATCTAAAGGATCTATTTGTAGACTAGCACAGGTTTTTGAGGCGTTTGCACATTAGCCTTCTTGAGATAAATATAAATATATATATATATATATATATATATATATATATGATATATCTAAAATATAAACCCAAAAATGTCTGATTTATTCGTCCATCAAGAACAAAAAACTGTTCAGACTAACTCAAATTTTTAGTCTATTTCTAAAAGAAGAAGATGGCTGCTTTTAGCCTACAGTGTATCTGTTTAATATAAAATAATCCAGAGTATTAAATGGATATAGTGATGACCTCTGTTTAATTTATGACATGGTAACATATTGCTTTTTATATTAATGCATATCAAAAAACTTTGCAAGTGAATGATTATAGTTCACTATATTAAAGTAATAATGATATGAAAACTTTTAAAATGAAAGACAGACTTCAAAGCTGTATGCAAAACTAAATTGAACAAAGCTTTTGAAATGATACAGTTTCATTTTCAAAGAGATTTTATGTTGGCTGCAAATGTATGTCAGTCAATAAGGAATAATGGCTCATTTTGTTTATTAATAGGTTCTACACTTTTGTTTTTTTAACAAAATGAATGTTTTATACATTTGGCGCTAAAGCTAAAGGAAGATCATGACTGTTGTGCAAATATTTTGGTGTCATGCTTATTTTCATCTATTCACAATGATTAAATTAGTAGTAAAAAGCAGCTATTGGGAGTCCTAAAATCAGATTCTCCGGACTCATGTCAAATTAGATTAGTTTGATTATAAACATAAAGTGTATGTACAGACATCTTTCTGATTTTGAATAGAATAGTGAACTGTTAAAAATTCTGGCCGTTCATTTTTATGTGGTCTGTAAGTCCTTTAGAGAAGGTTTTCCTTTACTTACTGTCCTAGAGACACAACCAGAAGTGAGATGAAATCTCTTCCAAGTGAGAGCAATTACAGGTTGTCCTCATTTAATGACTTACCTGTTATCTGACCACCTACACTAACGTCTGGCTTTCCTGATGAGTACATTGTACAAAAACAATACAGTGTACAGCCGTTCAGCGTCTCCTCCTCAGTCTTCTGGGCTCCATCTCCTCCTTCCCAATCCTCTGCCATGCTCCACATTGCCAGTCTGCAGACTGTCAGTGAATTTGTCACTGACAGGTGCTGCTCACTCACAGCATTGCAAACTGGGTTTTTTGTATGCTCCTCGCTTAACGAGCAATTTTCCTAATAACCAGGTTGCAGGAACAGAACCTGGTCATTAAGTGAGGAGCATATGTACCCTCCTTTCTAATTCTGGTGACAGCCAACCAGTCAATGTTTTAAAAACTTTTCAATAAAAAAAAATGTGCAAACAGAGGATGGGGAGGCATCAAACAGAGCTTACGTCTACAAGGATTCAATTATATCATAAAAAGTTAACTAGCATATAAGAAAAAGAAGGTAAAAATAGGAGAAGTGGGAGCAAGGGCATAGAGGATAGGGAGAAACAATATTAATTAGGCAATTTTTGAAATGTTCTCAAATGTGGCTTGAGCCATCCATCCAAACATGAAAATAATTGGAGTTCCCAAAAAACTGTTCAAGGATGGAAGTAAACATCAAGACTGAACCCCCCCCCCCAGTGTTTCAAGAGTATAAGATTTTGTATACCTAGGTTGAGTAAATAACATTACTCATTCTTGCTCATTCAAGGATTTGAGGATAAAATTAAAGCATCTAGTAAAAAAAAATGCCCTGTTTGTGCATCCAGGTTAAACTTTAATTCATTCCAGTTTCTCAAAATATATGAGGCGAGTCAGATCATGTAACAACCCATTCATTACGACTGTAAAATTTTACATTTCAAAATTTCTGTCTCAGTAGTAATAATCATTTGGAAGAATAGAGAGGGTAAATCTTGGGAGCATGGACATGACAGCCATTATAATTTGAAAAGTGTTCCAGTCCCTTATTTAAAACAAATAAAAAAAAGTTTGACCAGAGACATTTACACCTAAATTAAATACAATTTCAAATGTAATGGGTGTTTTCTCTAAAGGCCAATTATTTGGTTTATAGGTTGGTTTATTGTGGCATGTAAGTTAGCAGATTTTATTCTAAAATAGGTGCAAACAGTGGCACAAAATCATGCATCAGAAAGCTATTATTTGTAAAGCAGGATGAGATAAAAAACTGCATTCATGATCTTTCTGGCTCAAATGTCTGTGGACTTTGCTTGTCATTGTTCTTTTCTGCATATCTGAAACCCTAGCAATTTGTTAAGACCTTTTTAAGACTTTGTATGTTTTTGTTTTAATACATTTTTTATTAAGTTTACAAAGAAAGTAACCAGAACAATACAGTACATTCCAAAATTATGATTCAACAAAAACAATGTTTAACAGTCAAATGAGGTAGGGCAAATACCGGCTCCAACAGTTGCACTAAATGAAAAATATAATATTTGATCCAAGGTGACCATACTCTCTGGAAACGTGGCACAGTGTCAGTGGGGATAGCCCTCAGTTTTTCATTCACCAAAAACCATGTCATCTTTTGTTTGACTTGCACCATATTAGGGGTGGCAGACCACTGACTTTGTATGTTTTTATTGAATAAGTCTTCATATGAAGCTATATTTTCCAAGGGTCCATCATTCCATTATCCATACCTTGTGCGAGAAATGTTATGTTTATAAGAGCTGAAGTCTCAACGCCTCTTCTCTAAACATTTTGTTTTCTTTTAAAAGTTAAAACATTATCATTTTCTGGGTACCTAAAATTTTGCAGTCTTGCTGACTGCAGTCTTTAATAAACCCCTCTTAGTTGCACTTTTCCCTGACACTTGCAAGGCACAAAAATCAGTGGTAATCAAAACCCAACCTTAATGAAATAAGTAGGATTCAAGTAATCGGTAGGGTCTTGATTGCCACTTATTCATGGTCTTGGTGGGTGATCTCTAATACTTATTAATCCTTGGGTAAAAATATATGCAAACCTTTTTCTTCCTTTTGATTCTTTATCATATATTTGTCTATGTATGTTTGTATAAAAATACAAATGTAAAAAAAAAAGTCCATATATTTATTATCTGCTTACCAAGTGTTACAGTGTTTATACATCAATAAAGAGTGAGCATAAAGTTGCCATATTTTTGAAAAAAAATGTTATTCTGCTGTTCTTTGCATATTATGAGAATGAAGCTCTATTTGTACTAGCCATAGGTATGAATGCAGAGAGAGCACAAAGACACTGAAGTAAAACGTGACATGGTAAAAGATATGTACTTCCGTGCACCATACAAAGTCAAAAGCACATAGCCATAGGGCTGCAATTTGGTAATCTGAAGGCAGTGATTAGTTGGCAAAAAATTCTCAAATTTGGACCAGTTAACCCAGCATCAAAAACAGTTACAGTCCAGGTTTTTTTTCCTGGTAGACAAAGGATGTACAGGCTCCCACCTGCAGCTAAGGAAAGGACATGCAAAGACTGGTCCATGTGAAACTTACCAATGAGAAAATTAACATCCCACCTAAGCAGTAGGAAATTTTAAGTAAAACAGCACACCAAGGGGGTACCACCAAGTTCTAACAAATATGTCTGTAAAGGCTCTCATTTATGTTGGTCATTGTATCTAGTACTAAAAGTAGGTATTCACATTTAACTGGACTAGTTTTTGTAACATTGAAGATGTGACACAGCCTGTTCCAAACTGAAGATGCGGTTTTACATTATATTAAAGATACATTACAAAAACAAGTCAATTTGACTGTGGCTAACTGCTAGGGATAAGTGAGAATGCCTCCAGCATTCTTGCAACAATTTCCTAGAAGTTCCGATGGGTTTGGGAAATTTTGTGAAACCATCGGCAAATCACTATAGGAGGACTATCGCAGCTGCATTCATAAATACAGCCATGGGAATCCTCCTGTCGGTGAGAACACAAGACTCCTGTGTTCTTGGATAGAGAAACCCTACCCAAGAACAAATACAACTAGTAAAGGGCTGCAAGAGCAATAACCGAATTTACAAGGGGCATTCTTGCCTACATGTTTGGTAAGCAGAGAACGGCCCAATCGCAGCGAGGCCGAATTTAAAAAATTTGCTCGCTCATCCCCACTAACTACCACTTAAATTATCAGCAATATAGTGAAAAAACAAAGAAAGTGTTCATGCTTTGACCCACTTGAAAACAAAGAAAGTGTCCAAGCTGTGCCACGTGTCCATTCCCTAAGCCTGACAATTGAAAGATTTGGAAGACAGGAAAGGGTAAGACCAAGCTCCTGATCCAACTGACGAAGGTTTTAAATGTGATTCACAGATCTCATTCACCCTGAGTACCAAGGATGTACTAGGTATAAAATAATAATGAAATATGAAAGCAATTTATAAAAAAAATTGTTTTTAATTGATTTACTGTGCATATAGACAGGCCTGGAATAAGTGAGTAGGGGAGCATAGGGGAGCACCTGCATGACTGAGAAAACAGCAGAGCAAGTAGGCAAGGGCTAATGATTTTTTAGGGTTATAGAGGGGTCAGATTGATCATAGGGCAGATGTAGGAGGGCTTAATAGTGTAGGGATAGAGAGGTGAGGTCATCCAAAAAGTTTAGCTGTGCTAGTGAGCTTCCTACCCTCTCTCCTGTGCTGGGGCTGGGAACAGCAATTTCAGAATGGTGCAGAGAATATTGGTATGTTATTGTAAGAATTTTGAGAGGTATAATTTGTTAATAAAAGGCCTGCCGGCCATTTGACCAACACATGGTGTGTGTTCTCATTCGGTAAGGGAAAAGGGAATGGGGAAAGGGGTAAGAGGCGGACTGCTAAGTCTGTTATTCCATAGTCATGACAATTTAAGCATATAATGAACATACATGCTTTCAAACTTTTATCATGGTTACCTGACTTTGTGCAAAAGAAAATATGCTATACAGAAGTAGTACAGTAATTACGGATTCAAAGGTTCCTCTGCATTCACCCAGAATCTCAATTACAGATGAGAAAAATAGATAGATGGAGGGGTAGATAGATAGATAGATAGATAGATAGATAGATAGATAGATAGGTAGAAACTTTAACATCTCAGTATTGTTTTCTGTTAGTTATGTCTTGTTTATATTCCTAATATCTGGCATTTGACATATATATAAAAGGGTCTTGTATACATCTGGATGTGCACCATCACCACTGTGTCAGACATAAGCATTTGAATGCTTTTATATTGCTATAAATGCTCTTTTCACATTGGAATTTCATATCTTGTCAGATTTGACTATGTGTCCCTGCGAAAGATGTAAGCTATAATTTTGATAACTATGACTGTCTATCAGCTAACGCTGTGTCTTATTTTTTTGTTCCTGTAAATGCTTAGTAGAAAAATAATCATACTGTTAGAAACAAAGGTTAAAACACTTTAACTCAACATAGCAGGGCAAAGAATTTCAAATGTATATTTTAGACTAGGTTATTTCATGGTATGATTTTCCTAATCTTGATTAATAATAAGAAACTAAGAGACACAACCTTTAATTGAGTACAACACAGTAATGTTGCAATAAGGGAAGAGCATAAGTAATAAGTCTATACCAATTAGAAAAGGTCATCACCCACAGAGCCAGCAGCTGTATTATCATTCCTGATGGCCTCCAAGTTTATTCTGCCACAGGAAGCAGGGGCCTGCTGCTTGTATTTTGGGGATTTTGAGGTTCCTATTATACAGACAGATAACAGGTGCATAATAGGATTTTGAGAGACTAAGGTCTTGACAACCACTGCGTTGTGCAGTTTGAGTTTGGATAGGATCTTCCTCCAGCAGAGGTAAAACAACTGCACTGCCAGAAGTGACTTGTTGCTTTTAGGAACTACACAATGATACTCTGCAGTTGGATGTAAACACAAGCACAAAATGGTACCCAGGCGCTCCTATGACTGGAAGCTGTTGGAGCACAGTTGAGCCAAAAGTAGTACACTACGGTCAGCTGCAAATCTACAATAGGACTAAGCTCCATATAGAAACATAAAACTGTCTGCTTTAAGTTACATGCAGGGTTTCGCTGGTTCTGTTCTGTTGGAGAGATGGGGGAGAAACCGCCTCCCCCGAGAAAGTTAATAGCAGTTGTTAGGTATCGGTCAGAATTTTGGTAACAAAATGGAGATTTTCAAGACGCAATAGCTTGGGTGACCAAAATCTTTGTGTATGCAGTTTTAGTTAAATTTGGTTGCCAGTGATATCCCATTTCATCTAAACACCCAAAAGTACGTAGATGGTTTGGGAAAAAATAGTGGGGTGCAGAATAAATAGCAAATAATATATTTGGGACTAAAAAAATGAATATATAGGAAAAGTCCTATCAGAAATTTAAGTCTATAAAGTCTCAAATCAGAATTTTAAGCTAAGGTACAAAAAAAACAACATTGGGGGACTACCTAAGCAAAGTAAAAACTTAGGGTGGTAGCTGACAACATAAGGAAGGAGGCGTTGGTAAGGTTCTGCTATACAGATACATTGGGCCAGATTTATTAGAGATCTCTAAGAATGAAGATGCACTATCATGGGTGAACCTGGGTGATCAAGAAAATCTAAAAAGGATCTGGCCCAGGATTGAAAGTATTTGACAACTATTAGCAAATGATTTTTAAGAAACCCATTGCAGGTTTGCTGGATCACCCCGATTCTCCCATGGTAGTCTATCTTCTCTAGTTATAGTGAGCTTTGATAAATCAGGCCCATTAGGTGGGGTAGATGCACAGGAAAAATAGGGAAGCTGAGGTACAAAATAAGCATAATTTGCATACTGAATAGGCCAATGCAAGTTCAAACCAGACTGTTGACACAAAGGCTGAAGGTCCTAGCCAGCAGAAGGAAAAAGTAAAGTATACACAAATACAAGAGGCAAGAATTCTGATTAAGCTTTTAAAAAACTAAATAATGTTGAATCAAAGTCCTATGCTTGGATTTATTGTTATTGATCCCCAACACAGGGTGAATGAAACCCAGGCAGATTTACTCATGTCTCTTATTCTTATACCACTGCATTGCTGAATAGATTTTAATGAAATATCTTACTGCAAAAATTTGTGGTTATAATTCTGGCCAGGAAAAGTGACCTATGTAGGTAGCTGAGTGAGTTTATTGAGTTTTTATTTTGTCTAGGTGTATATTAATTAATAATTTCACCATCCATGCATGAACATGGATAGTAATAAAAAAAGGAATATATTATTTTAATACTGATGAGTAGCTATGTGCATTTCCTGTTAAACTGGCACTGAAATATTATGGTGTAACCTGCTCCTCTAGATGAAGCAAAGTTTAATCAAATATTTAACTCATTTTGCAATAATATAGGAACCTTGATTATTTTAAATAGGAATGAGATGTGAGAGAGATAGGTGAAAGTGCTAAAACAGTGCTTATATATTAACTTTACTGGGGGGAAAAAATCTGTAGCAGTTAAACATGAACAGTAAATAAAAGTTAATAGATAATGTGGCTGTAGGACAGGCTGAAATACTGTATACACATTCTGCTAAAGAGTGCTGAAGTTACAGAAATAAAGCAACATTAACTGTAGGGAACGATGTTATGATTTCATTTCGCTCTTTCAAAAAAATTTATGCTGTGAAAGTCATGGTTAATCTCCTCACTAATGCAGCACTTTGTGGTCTTTTCCTGGGCTCCTCTCTGGCAACTTCATAAAGGTTAAACGCAAAGGTCCTACAGCTAAAGAACAGCATTGCACATAGATAATAATAGCAAATCAAATACAATGAAAAAGCTTTTACCTTTATTTCTGTTATGTGTAAACGAAGAGGAACATTTACAATAAATATGCTGCAAGGAAATTAAAAAAGATACATAGCAACTGATTTAATAAAGCTCCCCAAGACTGTAGAACATATATTTCATGAGTGAACCTGTATGATCCAGCAAACCTGGCATAGATTTCTTAAAAGTAATTTGCTATTTGTTAGCAAATGTTTTCAATCTTGGACCAGATCATTTTCAGGTTTGCTGGATCACCCAGAATGGATCTGGTCCAAAATTAAAAAAAATATTTGCTAAAAAATAGCAAATAGTTCTCCCATGATAGTCTATCTGTAATAAATCAGGGCATAGTCTGCAAATTCCACTTTGTAATTCTTTGCAGCAGCTGGATGAGCTTTGTTTTAAAAATGATTCATAATAATTTATGAAGTTCTGGGGGTAGATAAACTCCTGCGCCTGTTTGTTAGTGGAATTAATCCGGCATGGCCAATTAGGATGGCCATAGATTGCTGCTGGGCGGTTGAAGAAAGTAAGATGGTGGCACCAAGCAAGGGAACACAAATAGGTAAGTGCCGCAAGGTTTAATTCCACTTTAAATTATACTTCTGGATTTCAGAATAGTGGCTGAACAGAGGTAGCATCACAGGATTGGCTACTGAGAAAACTTAAACCACTAACTAGCAATGCTACTTTATTAGTTCATTTGACACCAATCCTAGATTGGAAAACCAAATTAAGAAAAATGAATAGTTAAGAAGTATAGGTGGCACTTGGACACTGCAAAGGTGTGGTCAGACATCACTAGCTAGAGTTTGTGTTACAGGACACAAATTCTACACACAATTCTACACAGAATCCTGGTGATTACAACATGGGAAAATATTTTGCCCCAAATGCTTCTTGCTTTCTCAGTGAAAGCTCTACGGTTGCATCTAATAATAGGTGGTGCTGTATACAGAGCCAAACGCCGGAGACCTTGTGACTCCTGTGCAATATAACTCTAATGGTCCAAGTGGATATCTGTGAACCCAGAAGTATGCAGCTGTGAAGATGGCAGCTTCCTAGGATGTAGTGATGACAGGATTCTGGACCTGTCATTACAGCAGGGCGCCTGCACACATGTAAGTCTGTGCCATAATCCACAAGTATGCTGTGCTTAATACTCAACAGCAATTACAATTCCACTTTAAGCTACCCCCAAGTATGTATGATCAATTAGACAGGTCATGCCCGATTTTAAAATGTGCCTTTAAAAAAGTGCTAGAAGAGTAATTACCTATTCAGTACTATTAAATGGGGACATTTCCATGAACAATTAAACCTTTAACTGTCCCCGTATATATAAAACAACATATATGGCATTTAAAACACTGCTAAAGTAATTATGTTAGTAATTATGTTAGCAACTAGAATTTATCAATTTTAGTATTATTACTACTACAATTGTTAAAAAATAGTCAACAAGTAAAATAACACATGTGCAGTAATTAATTTTGAATTGAGAACACATGGCGTGTTTTATATGCAAAACATTTCTAGTTAAATAAAATTTCTTTGCTTTTTTGGCACTGTGTCATGTAACCCAAACCTCACAGGGCTTGATTTCCACACATGATAGCAGACAATCCTCCCTAACTGCAATAATTAGCAGTTGGAATCTATTAACTGTCATTTATATGTTTGAAACATCCATCAAGTTCTTACTCATCAGCTGCCAGTTGGAAAGTAGTATGTTGCCCAAAGGTATTAGGTGACAGAACAAACTCATTATTGTGGGATATTTTAGATTCTCTTGTGAAAACTGCTTGCTCGTTATATATAAATCTTCCAGCATACGATACGTTTATCATTTAGGTATATACAATTTTACATTTAGAAGTGATATATCAACTACAGGATATTAAAGTATAAAGAGCCAAAGCCAAAAGCTGGATACATCTAACAATCCAATTGTTCAGACCCCTTTCCAATATACCTATACCTTTGTAGTGCAAGCAATTGATTTGACTGGATATAAATTAAATATTGATGAAAGTGGGTGTCCACTCATTTAGAATTTCTTTAAATGTGATAAATTAAATCAGTAAATGTTACTAAAAACTTAGTAGGTAGGTTTGAATTTCTAGATATACATATAAAGTATTGAAGGTAGGCCACTTTCACTACATAGTTATTGGTAAATCTTTCTCATCTAACAAACTCAACTATGGAAATTGAAGCAAGTGTATGGACATATTTCACAATCTGATTTTCAAGTCTGCAAAATCTCATTTGGGCTTGCCAACTGCTCTATAGTATGAGGGCTAAAGTGCATATAAATCCTGGTCCTTATCCAGGTTGGGGATCTTCAGCCATCTTGATTAGCCATAGTGGAAAAACTCATATCCTTTACATGTTTTTTACTTTGCTATATGTTGAGATTTCTGGTGAAATGCATTCATTTTACAGCCATTTATTGCCCACATGCATACATTCCAGTAGCTGTTTCATGGAACTTCTTAGCATTGGGGTTTCCTGATGATCACAATGATGGAACATGTTTGTGCAACATGTGTTACTGCAGTCCTTGTTGTCTATACCAGGAAAATAACATGGTGACTATGCAGTAATGAACAAGCACCATAATGGTAGGATCATCAAATATTACTGTAACTTTAAAAACATTAAATGCTACATTTAAAAATGTTAAAGCATCTAAGAGATTTTAGTTATTGGGTTTGAAAACAGTTGGATTTGAATACTTTAAATAATCAAAATTATTTAATGTCCAATCTCATTGTACATAGATAAGTAAAATTTACAAATAACTAACAGCTCGTGAAATGTTAAATAATGTGTGGCCTGTGGTCACACAGAAATTTATATAAATCATAGTTCCATAAATGATAAAAAAGAGAGTTTAATTAGAAAATTTTACATTTGCATTCTACACTGAATGTGAAATGGTGCTACATAATATAAAAATATTATCCATATTCTATGTTCATATATATATCTTGCTACAGAAAATATGTTTGTGCATTGTGTGGGAATATTTAATTATCACAATGTGGCAAAACAACCATGCAAAGAGATTTCAACCATTCCAGAACAGAACAATTAGGCTGGAGGTTCCGTCTTGTTTGGATAATCATTTAAGTAAAAATGTAGATAAAATAGCTAAACTATTTACACATCTCCATTCTCCAAATCTATACAACATATACACCAATTGTTTTGTAGTCCAAGATAACCAGGAGGACTAACTTTACTCTCTAAATAATAACACAGGAAGTGTGCAAAGGACACAGAGCATAGCTGACATTACTGGCAAGATCAACATGTATTTTTAGCACTTATTAATCCAGAAGGAAGCAAATTGGAGAAGATCATTGGTAATGTTTATAACCCCTTAGAGATAAATCTTTGTACAAAAAAAAAGTAAAAGGATTTCAGTGACTTCCATTATACCTAGTAAGGGCCCCATGCAATCCCCACAGTACCAATGCACAGTCCTCTATGGCAGTGATTCTCATCCTTTATTACTAGGGAACCCTTGAAAAAACTTTACGGTCTTCAGGGAACCCCTGCTATGATTAATATATCCACAGCTCACAGTACATTAATATAGTGTTCAGTGGGAAGAATGCCTCTTCCATTGCTGGCCATGAGAAGGATATCACCCTTACAGATAGCCAAAAAGGTCATTGTATTCACATAAAAGGAACCCCTAGCAACCACTGGAGAAATCCTAGGATTCCACAGAACCCTGGTTGAGAAACAATGGTCTAGGGTTATGGAGATATAGGAGATGCCTTTGATGAACCTCAAAAAATGGCTCTCCCATTCATCTTCATAGACTTAAAGTCACATCTGAATCCTCAAAACAGGACCAGGGGATCTGTGCTTCCTTCTTGCTCACCCTCCATGCAGTCCCCTGCTGCCAGCACCATCTCTGCCTCTGGATCCAACAATCGGCAAACTTCCTGGTTCAGGTCATGTGATTCTCTCTCAGCTGCTCCCTTGCCTCAGAAAACCAGGGAATTCCGCAGATGCACTCCCTCTGTTGGCAAAGATCTGAATAACACATGAGACTATTGCAGCAGCAGCACTCCCTCTGCTGGTGGGATTGATGTCTGCGGCTCACATGATCTACACCCATCACCTGACATTCCCTCCTTAAGGAAGTGACCTGGCAACAGAAAGTTGCCTGAACAAAGAGTTTCTTTTGGCTCTGCTTCCAGGTTCCTATTTGTTGTTTTCTCTTGTTTCTGTGTCCTCATGTACCAACCTCGGCTTGACCCTTGACTACTCCTGATTGCTGCCTGCCCTGACTACTTGCCTGACCTCGACTACTCCTGATCACTACCTGCCCTGACCTTTTGGCTCGTTTGACTACTCATTTGGATTTCCCTCTGGCACTACGTTTTGGTTCCTGCTTGTTACCAGTCACTTGCCTTGGCAGGCGCAGGGGCCGAAACCCGGCAGTAGCTTGCTGCATAACAACCTCACCACTAGGGGCTCTGGAGAAGACCAAGCTACTGCTTAGACCCCGTGCCCCATGCACGTCTCCACCATCTGGGTTGGTGACACAGTGGGTACACCACTTGGTCTTGTGGAGCCATGACACGTTATATGTAATATTTGCAAAATATGTTAGACTAAGGTAAACATTTCTGACTCATAGACTGCTGTCTACCATAGCTTGCTATGGTTAAGGCTTCTGAGTAGGCTGAAACATATAAGATGGCGTGAAAAATTTTAACTTGCTGGAAAAAAAATCATTTGAACCATTTTTTGCATTTCCAAGGTATGTATTTCTGTTGTATGAGTTGCAAGGAGCATATGTCTAAGTACCAGTGTGCATGCATATAGACTGGATGTGACTGAACCCTTTACTGCTACCGGCAGAATTAGAAGGTGAGCTGGTTCTTTAATGAAATATTGGCGCCTGGGAAAGAAAACAACATTCACTCTGTATTATACAGCTTTCTGGTTGAACCAGCAACAACAATTTGTTTAAATCTTTCAAGGCAGCTGTGTATCAGATTAGTAGAAGTAAATTAAAATAATGCAAACATTAAGAGTAGGAGACTGCAAGTAGACTGTACTGGGTGTGTTTGGGAATAGTTCCAAAGCATTACAAACATGTAAGGAAAAATGTTTCTAGATCCCTAGGTGTTCCAACTTTCAGCCATCTTGATTGACTGTACCAAGATGCGCATCCATGGGGGATGCCGTGATACCTGGCAATACCCTGCAGCATACGTTGAGCTGAGCTTCAGTTCAGTTCAGAACATATTTTTTTTTAAAGGGAAACTTCGAACAGCCAAGTTATGTTTTTTCAATGCAGAAGGGGACATCACCTGTTTCCTTTTTGCGACAAAATCTTTCTTGTTCATTCATTTTCCGAGCGGAAAAAGATTAGTTTTGCTTTAATTTTCAGTTATGGGTTACACTCTTTAATGTTTCTTAGTATTTTAGAAAAACAAGTATAGCAATAATCCAGGCATTGTTGATGATCCCTAACTGTTTGAATATCAGATCCTAATAAGGTCCCTGACCCACCGCAATCCAGAATATGTAAACCATAGCTTGTTTGATATACTGTAATTCTAACATGTTCTGAATCTTTTTTATATTCTTGTTTTGTTATAAACTCTTAAGGCAAAGTTTGCTTACCCCCCAACATAACAGATGATTTAATACATCAATACATATCCATAACTTTTGATAGCATAATGAAATCTGGCAGAATTAATTTTTACATCAGCGTTGATTGCAAAACTTTCTTGTAATAGTACATTGTTAAATTTTAACACTGTAAATGTGATCATTTATAAATTAATGGTTTTGTTTTGCAAATTAATTTAAATATTAAAAATTATGTTTCCAACCAGATCTGTTGTTTCAATTAAATATTAACTCAACATGTTTTTTTTTTATTCTTAAACTAGAATTTAGTCTTTGAAGTGTTCCTATTAATCTCAATGATGCAGAGACACTTAAAATTCCATGAAAGTCCATTCTGCTCCCATTCCTGTGCATCAGTTACAGTAATTTATTTTCAGAACATAAATCTATTTATAAATGAAAATCCTATTAAGAGAAGACAAGAAAAATTAGTCCTATGTTTTGCATTGGTAGAGTAGAAACAAAATGAGTGGCCTAACCTGAAGTGACATCTACAAATTACCTGTTAATTTAAACTGGGTTGAAGGATGACAGAGTTTAGTTGGACTGACAAGAACTACCCATGGAATGACAGTCAGGCCGACTCTGGTCATAAAGCCCCTGCGGTTAACACATTTATGTATCTACTGGTTCTGAAAGACGAGAGATAAAAAGTATTTTTGTTTTACTAAAGTATTTATTTTTGTGAAAAATATTTCAAATGTTCCATGTCTAGTTGTTGTTTATAGAGCTGCAATGGACATTTATATTTAAATAGTAAATAATTATTTATGCTTTGGAAAAGGGTCTTTATTAATGTGGGTGATTGGTTCTTATGGTTAGTTCTATGACTGTAACATAACACCTGCAGTGGAAGAAGAGTCACTAAACCCCAGCAAATTGATATATAGAACTGAATATATCAAGACCGATGTGTAGTTATCAAAACTAGAGTAAAGATGTAGTCCAGTGATGGGCCATAATGGGGGTGATCTTAGTGGTAATGTAAACCTCACATATTTAAAGGACCTAGACTTAACCAGGAGCATAGACTTCTTCAGGGGGGGACAAGAGGTAATCCTGTAACAGGCCCTGATCAAAAGAGTTTGACTGGGATTTTTAGACATGTGGACGATGGGCCCCGGAAGTTTACCCTCGTATGGGGCCCAGAAATTTCTGATAGTGGTCCTGCCTTAAATCAGCAGGCTAGCTATAGTCTTTGAAAGGTGAAATATAATTGTGCTTAAAAGTGTAAGTTCCAGTTTGTTTGATTTGGTCTTTAATTAAGTAAAAGTAAATAATTGCAATTGTTAGGAAGACATCATAAAACATGTTAGAAGTGGGAGTACTGCCCAAGAACCTATACCTGTAAACCAAATGTGTGAGACTGAATTAGGATAATGGCAGGATCAATATTTAAATAAAAAGCTATATGTTAAGAATATTAAAAATGTGTTTACCATGTTAAGATCATATGATATTTTAGTGACGGTGTCTACATCTTTATGTAAAATGCCAACAGAAACCTAAAACCCTAAATATGTTTTATTTACTTTGTAAATTATGTATGAGATTGATAACTCTGTAATGTACAAATAAGGTTAAAAGTCGAAAGATTCAAAGACATTATAATAATGAGGATAAACTCTAAAAGAAGATTTGAGTAATCCCCTAGGAAAAACAAGTAACAGAATAATTATACGTTTCTTTTTATGTTGGTCTTTTAAATACGAGTGTCAATAATTAGCAATAACTAGATGTTCTTTTTTAATTTGACACAATTCAATTATCTTGTTACAACAGTAAAAGTTTGATTGAAATATATGATTCTTGACTTTAAAACTTTTTATTTGTTTCCAATATTTGACAACATTAAAATGGAAAATATCTTGTTTCCTTTCAGAAAAGATTGATGGAATGCCCCCTCGGTAATGTGAAATGTAGTGTATTTCTGCAGCTAATAAGTATCTACTCATCTGACAGTAGTGAAGAATTCTTCAAAGAGATAAAAGTTTTCAAAATTCTTCAGGCAAACAGGTATTGAACTAATCACACTGGGGATGATGTTGGAGATGCTATTAAGAGCTTAAAAACAGCAAAAGCCTCTGGCAAAAAGAGGTTCCTTGAAGATTTCAGTAAATTAGAAGATCCTGATTGACTGCATTGTGTTATTTAAGACACAAGTAATTATGTTAAACACGTGCACATATATTGCATAATTAAAAAGAGAAGAATCTGAAAGGTTATTTGTGAATATAAAGATACATTTGATCTCGAGCCTTTATAAAAAATTGGGCATCAGTTTGTTTAAATAGTTTAAAACTGTCTGTATAGTCTTCATTTTTATTTACCCTTGAATTTGTTTCTAGAGGTTTGAGCCATAATAAAAAAAAAAGATATAAAGAGTAACCCTTATTATTATAACTCAAAGATTAATAATTATATTAATTATTATCTTTGAGTCATTTTTTATGGTTTCACTGGTTGCTGTACATTTCTGCATCCTAAGCAATGTAAAAAAAGGTAAATATGGTCCTACAATACTATATGGTAAAATATTTGTGGAGACCTGATCATCATATGAATTTATTTGAGCCTGCATGTTATTCCATTACAACAAACATGGTGAATAAAATGGAGTTGCACCACCCTACCACCTACTTTGTGGCTATCACAGCATCTGCTCTCCTGGGAATGCATTCTGTATGATTCTTGATTGTGTCTTTGGAACTTTGTTTCCTGAACAAAAGAACAAACTTACAAAGTAATGTCTATTTACGAAACTGATTTTCTGCACAGGGCCACAATCATTCAGGAGCAGAATAAGGTCTTCCTTAAACTTTTGTCACGGAGTTGGAACCCAAAAATTGTCTAGAAATGTTTGCTTGTTGCAGCTGTACCAGCAACCCTTCCTTGGAAAGATCTGAACTGAATAATTTGACGAGTTTACCATTTTTTGGTCCAAGAATGGAACATGACAAATTTGCAACTCTGTTAACTTTAACAGGTATGATTAAACTTCGAAGATAAAGCAATGTGATATAGTAGCGCTAATGGACGGGGTTTTGTAGTCACATGGGATGGATGGTCACTGATAATGCAATTTTTTTTGTAAATACTTTTACTCAAGTATACAGTACATATAACTGTTTTCCTGTTAGTAAAAACACAGTAGGCTAAATTTAGCTAAAGTATAAAGGTTGTAATTTGGCATAACAACTGTTATTTGCAGCAAGCATAGCCATAGGAGTGCAGAAAATATCAATCATTTTAGCAAATAATGCAAGTCCAATAGCTTAGTGATTTGGCTTGAGTGTCTGAAATTATTCCACCAGTTTAGTTTGACCAGTTTAGAAGAAACAACTTATAGCATTTTACTGCTTTTGTCATGTCTTTTTCTTTTAAGACAAATCAATATGCTGCTCTGACCTGTTTATGGGTGGGAAAACCCTAGCCTGTCCAAAGAAGGCCATAATAATCATTTCCAGGTAAAGCCAAGTTTTTCTAATCTCTACTTGACAACTGATAGGTAACAAAAGTTTAACAACAGAAAAACTATTTAAAAACATCATGTTACATGTGGCTAACATCTTATTACTTGTAATAATTTCTGATATTTGTCCAGTAGACCATTTTTTGCAATCTGGAATCTATACATGCAAAAAATGTATGGACATGTACAATGTATCATCATTATTATTAAACAGTATTTATATAGTGCCAATATATTACACAGCGCTGCATATTAAATAGGGGTTGCAAATGAAAGACAGACAGTGAGACAGGAGGTGTGGGGGACCCTGCCCAGAAGATCTTACAACCTAATTTTCTCAGTTTTATGCCTAGAAAGTATGCCACAATAAGATGTCCAACAGCTTGGTGTGTATCAAAAGGATTGGCAATTGTGCAAGATTTTGAAAAGGAGACTTATCTTCTCATGACTATTCTTGGTCTGACCCATTTTATGTACTCCAAGGTGACTCGGCACCATGTTCTTATAAATTTAAAGCGTAACTTTATATCAGAAACTTTCAAATTTTAGATACAAAATCCTTTGTTATAGCTATAAAACAATTTTGCCAGTTTACTTTGAACTGTTATTTGTTTTGAATAGAAAATGGAATTTTCTGTTATAATTTGCTGTTTTCTTGCTGGATAAGAAAACCCAGAATACAGTCCTGATGACTTTAGTACACAAAGTGATAAGTGATGGGAAATATAAAAAAAATGTCACATTAACAGGCAGTGTGACAAACTCACAAATTGCCCCCCACCCCAGACAAAAAGTAATGGAAAATCTATTAAATAAGACATAGACATAAGAAATAAGTCTTAGCCACTACCTACCAGGGTTAGACTTTATAAACTTTATTTGTGTCAGTTCTATAAGTGTCAGTTCTTTACTTTGTAGAGTTTTGACTTGGATTGTTGCTCTATTTTAGCTTAAAGCATTTGTGAAACTCGCTATGAAGGCGGATGTTTTTTCATTATCCAGAGTCCAAGCTGGAGCATAGACTGCTGTCTGATGGTACAAACTGCCTTGTAAACTGCTCTGAAAATATATAAGTTATCAGTAATTCAATCACAGCGATTGTCTCATTTTTATCAAGGTTCATAAGACTACCACTAACCACCAATGTTATATAAGCATATACAGGATAAGGTAAACATTAAAGATAAACTCTAGAGTCATTTTCCCAATCCTTATACTTTTTTAATACTAATCACTGCATTTTTAAAATGTTACCTTTGGAGAAATATTTTTTTTATGTTTATGGGGTCATTGACACATCTATAATCAGTTCTTTCAGGTTCATGTGGATAGTAATTGGTGCATATTTGGCATGTGTAGTGAAAAATGGGAATAAACTGATCAAGGCATTTATAAATTGGCGCATATGTTATGCAGTAAATAGATGAATAGGAGGAGCCATTGACAATGCAGATGGGGGGGAGAGGTTTAGGAGTTTCATATATGATGAAAAATAAGGTACAACATTGGAGATATCCACAATCCACCAATATTTGGGACTATCATCAAAGGTTCAGTATATGCTGCTGGCAACCAATCAATAGTACTGGATCCTTTGGAGAGAAATCAGAATCAGGAATTGTGTCCATTCGATTTACACAAAACCCATTATTCATTATTCAGGAGAAGTCCTGATTGCGTAATCCCTTTGACCATGGAAAGAATTGGTATTTTCTAAATTTGTTTTGGGTTTACATTACTTTGCCAGTTTCATTAGCAGAGCACTTCTATAAGGGGAACTCAAACCTGAGGCTGGGCAACATGACCTTTCCACAACCTGCAGAGTTTTGTTGGAATAGTTTGTTTTATTATCATTCCTCTTCTTGGCATTAAAACAAAGATATTACTCTCCAGCACAAGTTTACTGTGCAAGGATTGCTGATAGCATTATAAAAGCAATTTGCCCATAAGTCAAAAAAACTGCCTTTCCGACACAGTGTTTAAGTCACAACATTAACAATTGCTTATTTTAGATCATCTGAGCTGTGTACGAGGAACATTTTTAAAACCTGAATTATGACAGCAGACAAGCCATTATGATAAATATCTGTCAGCATATACTCCAAACTTTCATCAAAATATTAATTACATGCAAGATTGTTAAATATCTCCAGAATAATTTACTGACTAGGACTAAATGCTTACATTTATAACATACAGAAATCAAACTGAATCATTTTTAATTTGAAGCTCTACTTATCAACACAAAATGTAGGCTTGCCACTGGGAAATACGTAAAAATATATCCAAGATGAACACAGAAATTAGACAATATACACCTGTATTTCTGTTGTTTCTGAAATACCTATTTCAGTGACAATGTATTTCTACAGAATACTAATCTGATTATATGAAAAAACTTCATCTGGCATCATAGATATTCCAATAGGCACAAAAGACCATACAGATGCCAATGGGCACCAAAACACAAGGTGCCCAATACAAGCTCATTACATAAACATTTACACAGATAGCAACAGTATTTGCCAAGTTGTTTGGGATAAAATGAATGTATATTTACACCAATTTACACCAAAGTTAAAACATAAAAAGGCACCAGTCAGGGAATGGGATATAATAAATAGCAAGTAGTCAGTTCTTAAAGGTGATATGTTATAAGCAGGAAAAATGGGCAAGCCTAACTATCTAAATGACATTGACAAGGGCTAAAGTGTGTTTACTCAACAAATTATTTTTAAAACGGTAGGTCTGGTTGGTGTTCTAGGTTTGCAGTTGTTGGTACATACAAAGAGTGGTCCAAGGTAGGACAACAGGTAAACCAGTGAGACAGGTTTATGGGCACGAATGGGTTTATTCAAATGTGTGAGGAAGCCCCAATGGACCAATGCATGGAAAAACACAAGTTGTTAAAAATATAAATGCTGGCCTTAAAAGAAGAGTATTGGAATATATATATACAATACAGGGTATCACAGCTTCATGTGAATATGGCCAGGTAGGCTGCAAAGTATGCCTATGCTGATCCCTGATCACCACCAATGTGCCTACAATGGGGTTGAAAGCTCATAAATGGACCAAAGAAAATGGAAAAAAGTAGTCTGCTGTGATGGTTCATGTATTCTTTAGGATCATGTGGATTATCAGGTGCATGTGAGTCATTTAGCTTGGGAAGCCATTGCAGCATAGTGCATTATGGTAAAAAATCAAGACAATGGAGGCAATGTAATGTAATGTATGGAGGCAGTGTAGTGTAAGTATCTGCTGTTAATGTCTTGGTGCCAGGTTAAAGGAACCTGAAACAGTGGGCTACATGTGGAGACAGTGGGGTTGATTTACTAAAGACGTTTAGGTTGTTTACTTAGCAAAGTGAAGTACACCCAAACACATACCAGTAAATGAAAAAAAAAACATGATGTTGCTTGAAAATGTTTGGATGGCTAAAGTCAGCAAAGCTTCAACTTAGCTTTGTGAATTATCCCTTGCAAATATATAATACACTTTCCTAAGTAAGCAGTCTAAAAAGTCCAATGCTGCAGTCTGACAATTAGGGAAAAGGCAAATGGGAATATGCAGATCCTTGCAAACTTCCAAAAATGCTC
>NC_092865.1:30417329-30665775 GCF_032062135.1 Pyxicephalus adspersus | reverse complement strand
TATATATATATATATATATATATATATATGTGTGTAAAGTTAGCATATTGTTATCCTTGTTGTTTGCCAACAATGCTGACACTTTGTGTAGTTTTTATAATGTATCATAGTTAAATGACAACAGGGGTTAAATTTAATTATCTGTACCAATAGTAATTTATACACAACTCAACTTATATGAGTATGATAGCACTGAAATTTTTTTTAACTTTTATTCTATTATGCTTCACAAGTTGCCATTTCAGGCAAAGAAAGTTTATGTCTAACTGCTGCCAGTTAATTGTGAATGGCTTCCATGCATATTTCTAAATATTATACTGGCACTTATATTTTGTGTCATTTATGGTGCAGGTTTGAATTCGTTCTTTCATGCTAACTAGCCAAACCATTGTTTATGAGAACTGGAAATGAGTCCAGTCCTCTCATTAGCTGTAATATCATTGTTTTGCTTCCAAATGAGCAATTTCTATGAATATCATATTTATATATGTAAACATCATAGCATTATGCAGTGTTTCTCAAACAGGATTCTGTAGAACTTTAGGGTTCCTCCAGAGGTTGCTAAGGGTTCCTTGAGCAATGAGAAATTTGTAAATCCCAGTTCAGTTTAACTACCACCAAGGATCTTTTTGGCGGTCTGTAAGGGTAACATTCCTTCTACTGACCACTCAATGTACTGTGAGCTGTGGATATAGTAATTATAGCAGGGGTTCCATGAAGACCTGAAAGGTAATATATGGGGTTCCCCCATGTTAAAAGGTCAAAACAGAATAAAGGTAAAAAAAAAGTACTGGATAGGGGGCTCTACTGGAGGCTTACATCATTTGAGCAGTGGATGCTCTTCTGCACATGTGGTAGTAAACATGTGCTTAGGGTCTGACATCAGCAGTATGAAAACATTTGTATTTTATAAGTGTCTTATTTTAGAGGTTTTTATTCCATCCATCTAGTCATTCATTGGTTCTAATTAAAATTGTTGTTGGATTACTAATCCATCTATTCTATGGGATTTGCTGAATATACTTTAAACATCAAATAACATACAAATGTTTATTGGGAAAACATATTGTTTGCAGTTTCCAAAGGAAGTTTCTAAAAGAATTGAATGGAGCCACAAAACAAATTCATGATGTGGACAAGCCCCAAGGTCTTCCTGGATATCTTCTTAAGTCTTCTAAACTTTTTTTGTATTTAGTTGTTAGTGAATTTCACTTTTCTACTGATTAGCAAAAGCAGCTTTGTAGGTTAGGCTAATTTTACATGGGTGACCTTTTAACCTGTTTTATTACCTACTATATTGTCTTGAATGAACAATTTATCTACCTGCGATAAATTCTATAAATACCTCTTTTTGTTGGCTGAATGAGCATAGCAGATCCATTCTTGCATACAGCATATTTGTCCGAGGAGTAGAAAGGCTTTTCTTGTAGAAAACCTTTTTTACTGCTTCATGACATGGATATAGCTTTCATAGTTTAGTATTTACCTGAAAATGGGTTTTAAAGACAGCTCAAGATCAATATTATATATATATTATATTTTACATAAAAGACCAACACAGTAATATTTAAATAATTTTTATCACACATGCCGGTGGAAACCCTAATTATCGGTCTCCTCCTTGTTGCTTTTTTTTTTTTTTACTTTTGACTTAAAAAATAGAAAGATACCAATTTAAAAATCTAAGGACTCCGGTAAACACCAGTTCTTCTTCCTATGTCAACCAATTTTGAACTGTGCTGCCACAAGTTTTGGTGACCCACCTTCCAGAAAATGTAAAAAAAAAAGTGCCAATGTCACTGCTCATGTATGGGATCTGTACTTTTTGTTACATTAAAGGAAGGCCCCTTCTGCGTCCCAGATGCCCGCAGAAGGAGCAGCCCACAGCCTTGTGGTTTACATGAAGTAAGCATCCATGATGTATGTAAAAACCAGGGTTAGATATATATACATCATGTATACATATGTAAGTATAATGTTAAAATTATTCTTTTATTATTATTAGTATTATTATTATTATGTGTCCTATTATTATGTATACAAGATGTATGTTTCCCAGGAGGCTCTGGGTTTCCCATTCAGTCTTTACCACCACTACTTCTTATTCTCAGATGGGTGTTTTCTACTTGGCCAATCAGAGTGCCTCGAAATTTGTAAATGGCATACAAGCAACAGGGTGTCTTAGTGAATGAGAGCCATCAATCTCACTGTTGCAGCTCAGCCGTACTTTTCACTGGGTCTAAACTATGTCTCTTTCCAAAAATTCACAGTTAGGGGGACACCAAAGTAAGTCATTTTTTAGCACTATTTAACAAATATTTGATTGTGGCTGGAGCTGTCCTTCAAACTAGACCAGAACTAACAGTTGGCAAAAAATGAATGCAATTTTCATTTTATTAAAAAAAAAAAAAAAACAAGAAAAAAAAACACTAAAGATCTCCTTGTGTGTGTCTCCCAGATAATTATTAATTGTAATGTAAGACAGTTTACATCTTGGAAGGATTAAGTAGCCCTCCTGAATATCAAAGCTGTGATCCACAGCTGTTTGAACATACAGGGCTGTATTAAATATTGTAAATGTGTAATATGATTTGCTTTATAAATTAATTATGAAATTTGATAATTAGATGATTCCTGAAAAATAAGTGTTAGCAAATTTTGATAAATTACTCAGCTTGAGCCAAATTACTGGTAATTTGTTTCTGGTAATGTGCACTGGGCTGATCCAGGTAGGGGATTTCTATTTATGTATCCCTAAAAACATTATACAGGTTTAATTAACATATTTTGAAATGGGTTAGGTTTTTTTTTCTTAAGGCAAACTGTGTTTTCGCTGAGATAATATTTTCTTGTTATAGTAAGGTTTAATTGAAAATAATTTTTTCTGAATTGGGATTTGTGGATTCTTCATATAGCGACTGTGTGTGTGTGTGTGTGTGTGTGTGTATATACATATATTTATGTCATGGGAAATATGATTTTGTTTAACTGTCAAAGCAGAAAGAAAAACATGTCCACATAGGGGGCTCATGGTTTAAGATTAGATGAATAAATGGACCTGTTTAGTGGACTTGTAAAAAAGGAGTGGAACAAAAAGAAAAAACTCATTGGACAGCACCTTAGGAATAAAAGCTGTGTAACAGATATTGATTATAACACAAAAATGTATGTATATTTATATATTGTACAAGATCGCAGGGTGGGATCCCGGGCGGCAGCCTAGGGGATTACTCGATCTGGTGAAGGAAACATGGAGGAGCAAGAGCAGTTCCCCTCAGAATGTAGTAGAGTTTGTTTCCCAGTTACAGGAACAGATTGCCACAGTCATGTCCTTGGTCAAGAAATGTCTCCTGAGTGCCCAAGAGACCCAAAACTGAATGTACAATAGAGGGGCCAGGCTAAGACAATTCCAGGTGGGGGATCGGGTAGCTGTGTTGATACCCACTGTAGAAAGTAAATTTCTGGCCAGGGGGCAGGGACCTTTTGAGATGGTGGAAAAACTTAGTGAGGTAAACTATAAGATACACCAACCGGGAAAAGAAAGAGAGAGAGCCAGTTCCCACCATGGCCAGTGCCAGGGTTGTGCCCCAAGTTGGGGTTGACAGTGTTAAAACAACCCCTACCCTTTCTAACTCTCAAAGTCAGCAGGTGGAAGAATTCCTCCAGAGGAATGAAACCAAGTTTTCGGGCTTACCCATTTGATAGAACATCATATGGTGACAGAAAAAAATATCAAGGTCTTTGTAAAACCATATCGCATTCCCGAGGTCCGGAGGAAAGTTGTGTCCAAGGAGACAACGAGGATGTTAGAACTTGGGGTTATTGAGGAATCACAAAGTGAGTGGTCCAGTCCCATCGTGTTGGTGCAAAAGCTCAATGGTACCCTGCGATTTTGCAAAGACTTCCGGAAGTTAAATGAGATATTGAGGTTTGATGGGTATCTCATGCCCCTAGTGGATGAGTTAATAGAGAGATTAGGCCCTGCGCGCGACCTGTATATATATATATATATATATATATATNNTAAAGAACAGTCATGAGTCATGAGAAAAAGAAAGTAAACCCTTTTTTAATGCAAAGGATTTTATGTATCAAGATTTTTAAAAAATCATCTGGCCCCCTCATTGCAGTGTCCATTTCCCCATCCCTTTTACATGTATCTACCTTAATAGCAATTTAATTGCAAGATTTATTTAGTACAGACTTTAACCTCCTGAGCAGTAAGCCCGAGTGTGGCTTGGGGTAAAAAAAAACAACTGAAAGCGGTAACCCCGAGCTACACTGTCCTGCCATACTCTGGCCGTGTCCTCATCATCGATCTGTCCACCTGCACTGACGTTCCCCGGAAGTTCCCGGTGACTTCGGTGCGTGTGGCCGTTAACACACAACTGTATTGAATGCAATACACTCGTTTGATATGTCTAAAAGTGGTACATTGTCTTTCATGAAAATTTTTTTTACAGTATAATATAATAGTATGAGTATAATACATTTGAAACACAAAATCATGTCAAAGTTTATTCTTAAATTTATTATTTTGACATGATTTTGTGTTTCAAACTTTAATAAACTTACTAATACTAATTTTAACTGTAAAATAAATTTTCATGAAAGACAATGTACTGCTTTTAAATCCAGATGGAAATTAACCGCCCAGGTGGTTAATGAGGTTCACCATGAAGTTTGCGTGAAGAAACTGCTCCCTAACCAAACCCACTTTCATCCCTACTAAAGTACAGAACCATACCAAATTCTGCCATGGGCAGGTAGAAAGGGAAAATTTGTAACTAAGACAGTATACTTTAAGGGCCTCATTTATCAAAGCTGTCCAAGACTTTAGAAGATCCAGACTATCATGAGCAAATCTGGGTGATCCAGCGAATCCGGATTGCATTTTTAAAAATCAATACATGCTATTGTATGGCAAATGTTTTCAATCCTGGAAGAGATCCGTTCTGGGTTTGCTGGATCACCCAGGTACACCTATTTTATTTCATCCGCCCTAAGTGTATGCTGCTAGGTGAATGCTGCTGTATGCTGTGTATGCTGCAGTATTCTCAAAGTTTAATTTCCAAGGAAATACTTTCTTGGTTTTCTGAAATGATCAGAATTAGTTGTAAACACAGCAAACACACTTATCAGGAAGCTGTTCCACTACACCTTCATTCACCAATCTGTTCACTCTTTGGAGTGGCTCTTCTACAGCAGTTGTCCAGACATCGAAGTACTAAATTATCTCTTACCCAGACACACAAATTAGTTTAAAGTGCATGTCAGACAAATATTTATAAAAAGCATATGCAGTACATCTCTGCAATAAATGCAGATTCTATATATTAATATCCTGCAAGCAGAGAAATACCCCTTCATTTGCCATAAAATCCCTGATATGAAGTTGCCTCTTCAATCTTGTTGTGCAGTGACAACACACAGTATTTTTGTCAACCCAGCTCACTTTTGTCCTGACAAACTACTCAGCCTAACCAACTTTACCTCCAATCCCTCTGACATAAGGGCTACTCATTAAGTAGTGCCAGATGTGGCGGGCTATGGAGTTGAGTAAAGTGAACCTAAGCACTTCAGAGCTTTCAGCAATAAAAAAAAAACTCTGACCTTTACAGGTGAAAAGCCATTGATTCCTCCACACACCAAGTCCAGTAAGCCCTGCCCTGGCTTCCTTCTTTCCGAAATGAATTAGACAGGCACTGCCATCTTCTTCCTGCTTCTTATGTTACTTTACGTGCAGGCACATGATTGGGTGACGCATCTTCCTAAAAATAAAAGTGCTAATCTCACTGTGCATGCGTGAGATCAACACATTTTTGTTTTACATTCCAGGAAAGCCCTTTATGATGCATTCCCAATATCGGGCATGCACAGAGGGAGCAGCCTGCAGAGTTCTGGGATATGCAACAAATGAATCCCAGGAGGCTGTGGGTTTCCACAATTCACTATCAGGACTTGGATATTACCATACTTGCTTTACGACACGTGTTCTGGCCTATTTCAGACAACCCTTAACCTCTTCATCAAGGAACAGAATTTGATTTACACTCTTCTTTGCATTCATTTACAGAAGGGAGAGTATCAGGTTGATTGGTTTAATCCTACAGACATACATCAGTATGTGTAAGGTTAACCATAATGCTACAATCATGTCTCTGTGATTGATGTATATTGGGAGGCTAAATACTGTATTGTACTATATGGTTGAGTGGCAAATAGTCCTTTCCATACTGTACAAATTGAAAAAATGCATTCAAAATTGATTGTGCCTGTGACATCTGAGACAATATTCTTTAAAGCTCTGAGACATTTGTTTTCTGATTGGCAATTGTTTTGACAATTTCTTTTTGTCCTTAAAAAATGGTTTGGTTACTACTAGCTGTAAAACATCTGTAAGCCAAATTTTTCAAAGAAAGCTGGGGAGAATGTTTGCAATTTTTACCATTACCAAGCTGAGTGCAAGGGGCTTTTCACATTGTCTTTTATGTCGCATGTGCTATTTTATGTTGTGGTTATAATGATCTTGTTAATGAAAAGTATTACAGATTTTCATTCACTTCTTCAAATGGTGGTAAATAGTTCTAAAACCCCTTTCTAGTTAATATCAGCCTTATTTGTTTCTTATTTATTAATTATGCATTGCATTTTCAGTCTGACACTGTTAGTGTAAACTACCTTCACAAGTTCCATTTAATGGAGTAACCAGTAGTCGTTAGTATGGTTGTTTCTTCCATTAGGCCACCTGACAGAAATGTCTTTTACCTAGCTATCGCTAATCTCTCAATATGGCAAGAGTTGAGCGAGGAGGTGGTTGGTTGGAAAGAAGAATATGGTAGCATACAAGGAGATCTCCATCAGCAAACTGTGTCAGTAGGAGGTTAAAGAGGACTAGGAGATGTGTTTATCCCTCTATCTTGGTCAATCCCCCCAATTAAGCTGACATCTCCATCCTGGCTGTGGCTCTTCCAACCTGGCTTCAACCTTTTTGTACTGTTTGACCGCTCTGTCTTGGCTGACCTTGTTATTTGGTTTATCCATCCATCCTGACTTTGACTTTAATAATCAAAGCTGTTATCTCCTCTATCCTAGCTGTGGTATCTCCTGGCTGATCCCAGGAATACCTTTGCTGCACTGGTTACTATCTCTTTGTATCCTAATTGATCACTCCTTCCTGTTTGGTTTTGGTAATATCTGGCTGTCAATGATAATATTTGCACATTCCTTCTGAACTTTACCCAAGATGTTGCCAAGACAAACTTGGATTCAGATTCAAAATTCCAAACCTCAAAGGTTGCTTTGGCTTGGCTGAATAGACCATGGACTGTACTGACACAATTTCAGGCAACAATATCAGTAACCATAATAGATAAAGTATGTACAAAACCACTAAACTATTACTTTACAATTTAATTTAATTTGCATTTGCAGAACAAGAACACAGAGACTGATCCAACTACTTTCCTAAAAGTTGTTGGTCATAGAAGACAAATGCCATACACTGGATCTTGATACCAAATATAGTTAGGTTACCTCTACTGGAAATCAATATTGACGACTAGATAGTTAAATTGCTCTTTTAAATGAACAAAAAGTAGGAGCAAGTTGAATGGGACGAGGAAGACCATTCCAGAGAATCAGGGCAGCTCTAGAAAAGTCTTGTAGCCGTGCGTGTGATGAGGTTATGAGTGAGGAAGTCATTAGTAGGTCAATGGAGGAGCGAAGAAAGCAGCCAGGGGAGTATTTGTTTTTACCAGGTCAGAAATGTAAGTGGGACAAGAACTGTGGATTTGAAGGCAAAGCACAGGAGCTTGAATTTGATTCTAAGTTAAAATGGAAGCCAATGAAGAGAACTACAAAGAGATGCAGCAGAAGAGCTGTGGGAAGGATGGGTAAGTCTGGCTGTTAAATCTACCATTAATTTACTAGCCACAATTTCCCTTTTTCCTACTAGTCAAAAGTCATATGTCTCAAATCTCAAAAGTCGTATATACAGTCTTCAAAGCACAACGGCTCTGGTAAGGTTGCCAGGCCGGACTCCAACAACCAGATATAGAAAGCAGTACCAATATACTTTGTAAAAGTTTCCAGTTTACAAAATGGTAATCTTGTGACATTCGCACATGCAGGGCCCATGGAGAGCTACTTGTTAATATACTTTATTTATTTTATTGCCAAAAAGATCATCTCTAGAAGCTTCACCATTAGTAGAAAAGCCCATAGTTTAGTTACTGAGGATGTATGTGCTTTTTACATGCTGTCAGAATTAAGTATTTCTTTGCATCACATAAACAATTGACTTGCAAATGAACTCCAGATAAATCGAGACAAACTGTTTCAAATAAATAGATGAAGGCATACTTGTGTCTTGAAAATTGATGGTGTGCAGTTATTCTTGAGTAAAGCAAGTATGATGATAAATTACTTATTTTACTTCTGCATATAGTGCCTAATGATCATTCCTATCATCTGAGATAAATTCTGGAGGGTAGAATGGACAGTGCTCTTAAACAGTGCTATGTGTTTGATAATAGACAAAAAGTGTTGTGTAAACCCCACTAATATTAAATGTCACGTCATTTACACCTAGATAAAGGAAAATCTAATTTGATAGCACAATGTCCTTGGTGAATGAAAAATATTTGTGCCACATATTTTTTTTCCTTTACTTATTTGTTTCTCTAATTATATTTTGGTCATATCTTCTTTTCTATAAATGATGCTTCCCAAGGATGTCTAATTCATGTCTGTTCTTTTGCTCCTCATTTCAGATCTGAAGTGCTGAATGATGACCTGATTTATTTGGTAAGCTGAATACAGCTAGTGGTTAAAAAAGTTAATATAAGGTAAATGACCATAGTGCTTTGTTTTCAAAGTAGAATTAAGTATTCATGGCCCACAGTAGACATGCGGCTTCTGTTTTTTAACACATTGTACTGTTGCATTTGTAAAAACATGCTATTGTTCAATTTTTTTTTAGCACACTAAAGACTGATGGTGTGAACCAGCCCTAAAGTGTATGTATGGAAAAGAGAATATATATATATACATATATATATATATATATATATATATATATATATATTTATATTTATTCAGTTCATATTTCTAATACATACCAATATCTGTCCATTTAGTTTCCTTAAAAATGCTGCAAGTACATGGAAATAAAATTGATCCTGTCAGAAGTCCAGTAAGCTTACAACCTCTTGTGCTTCTGCCTTTGCATCTTAGCCCAGTTCATTTCTGTGGATTGCAGAACACCCCACATGTCATGGAAACATGATAGAGGTAGCTGGTGTGTAGACATAACACACTTTCTGTCCAAGATTTACAACACTACACCATACTAGACAGGATTACCAGGTCAATATAGAGGGAAAAAAGAGAAAAAAACAAATGCATCATACAAGGACTGGGAAATGTTTTTTTTATATAATTCCAATTCCACCTCATTTGGTCACTGCTATAGACTATAAAAGGCCATTACACAAAAAGGTGTCTCTGTATGTATGGAAGGTCAGTGCACAAGGTAATACTATTTTTACACCTATACAAAATATTTTCCAAGTCCAACAAATTATTGCGTGAATTGTAACCATAGGTTAAGAAATGCATCTCCAACATCAGCAGCAGAGACATGTAAACTACTTTAACATTAGTTTTGAAGCTCTTTCTGTGACATGTCTCACTGTGAAGGCAATGGATCAAATCTCAATCCCCTTTCTATTACTTTTTGTCGTTATCATAGTGATTGGCAGTGGCCTATATAGACATATTTATACCAATGGAGTGCATGATTTGTATTAGAAGGGGGTGATCAGCAGTGTCAAAAGCAAGGAAAAGATCGAGGAGAAGGAGGGGGGAAAAGACTTAGTTCTGATGAGGTCATTGGCCACTTTAGTAAGGGCTGTTTCGGTGGAATGGGCACCTTGAAAGCCAGACTGGAGAGGGTCAAGGAGAGAGTTGGTGCTCAGGCGATTGGCGAGTTTTTTTGTAGACAAGGAACTCAATAAATTCACCTATTTGAATATATTTCTTTGCACCTGATTGGAAATATATTTTCATCACAGACACTAAGCTAAGTGAAAATTCCCTTAAAAAGTAATATGTTGGTTGTCTCTCTGTTGGCCAAAAAGTCTTTTGGAGTTTGCTAGTATTGTACTGCTCTACTTTTACTTGTCCCTTATCTAGTATAAGTCATTATCCTGAATTTAGTGACATTGAGTGTTGAATCACATTACATCTTAGTACTCATAGTGATGGATTACTGAATAGTACTGAATATTTCTATTTCATTTTTACCTTAAGCGCCTGTAAGAATCTATGATATCTCCATTTCTTTAAAACAAAAACATTCGCATAAAGGTACTCCAAAAAAGAGTTCCCTCTGTGAAGCCTAGTGCTCATTCCTCTAACTGAAATGAGAACACACAATTTCCAATGAATGGGTTTAAACTAACAACATACATGAACACAGTCATTCTTTCTTTGGGACAAACTGTCATTATGGTTATTCCTGCTGTCTTGTAAATAACAGCTTTGCCCATTGTTCCAGCCACCTGTAACTCTCTTTTGTAGTCTGTTGCTTTTAAATTTAACAAAATATCCCTGATTTGTTTGAAGTATTGTTGGCCATTTTTGCATGAAATGAGCACATTATTGTTTTCAGCTCATTCTGTTCCATTTCCTGGTTTACATTCTGTTTAATGTGGGTGTGATAGTCCATGTGCCAGCTAGTTAGAGAGAGGGGAAGCATAGATAACACATTTTAACAGATTTGTTTGGAATGTTACTCCAGTTTGTGGCCATTTTCACAAAGAATCTATTCTATCTGGTAAATATTAGCTGTTGAAACAGGGCCATGGAAGCTGACCAACATGAATGTGTATGAAAAGGTCCCACAAATTAGAACAAATGGTATTACACAACAGCTTTTAAAAATGCTGTTCACTAGTGCCCTGGGTCAAACCTCATGAATCATTCCAGAAATGCTTTCTCTGACATCTTTGGATGTAATCTCAACCAAACTTCTTACTGCAATTTCACAAATAATTTATAATACATCATTCTGGTTTAATTAAAGCTACTTCAAAAAAAGCACGTTTTAATTTTTATTAAATCAATGACGTTTAAACACAGGATTATAATTATATTCAGCATGTAAATAAATATAAATATTTTTACATACATATTAGTAGAATAATTTACTTAATATCAATATATTTTTACTATTTGACTTTAGGCATTTCCACAGCTCACTGATGGATCAAGGTGGAATTGAGTTTTTTTTAAGGTAGCAGATTTGGCCTATCCATTCCTTCAACTGACATTATTAGGGATTGCAATAAGCATATAAAGCCACCTTGGTTATATTGTCTGTACTACATGGCCATCCCTAAAAGACACCAACTGCTTTTATCATTGGTTCACAGCTTTGACTAGCTGTGCTTTCTTCCTAGTTTAGACCTCTTTTAGATGTGCAGTCTAAGACCGTGTGGTTAGTCACCCTTTTATAACCAACCAACTTTTTATAGCAATAAATGTTTTTTTGTTGTGCAGCTGGGTGCAGTTGAAGTGCCATTCACTCCACCACATGGGAATATGGGCCATCTCCAGTCCCCTAGCAATCAAAGCTGCCATGATCCTGCAATGTCCAATCACAACTCACTGAAACACATCCCTATTCAAGTCAATAAAAGCAACTGGTTGCTTGAGGGTGGCTAAAAGCAAAATGTCATGTTTAGGAACCATGCTGCATATCTCTGCAGTCACAACATGAACACAGTGGTGCACATTAGGTGGCTACCAGCCACCCCATTAGTCCACTCTATGGTTGGGCAGGTTCTGGGTTTTTTTCAATCTAAGATTGTGATTGCTTGCTTCTTCCTTGATGGAAATGAGCAGGGCAAAGTGTATGTGTGCTTTGAGGGTTGCCCATCTGAAGCAGTAAGTGTAGGACAACAGTTTGAAAGGGGAATACATGGAGATGTTTTCCTTATTTCCGCTGGAGCATTTCTACTTAAAAAGGGAACAGGGAACTGAGAGTGGAAGGGGGGAATGACGTTTGGGAACTGGCTGTAGGCCTTCTTTATTTTGGCCTGAGTGATTGGCATTGCTCTGCCTTTTTTGCTATTTCTATAGGTTTATCGAGGCATACTAGGTTTATGGAGAACAGGTCTCGCTTCACTACGTCAAGCTGTTTTGTCCGCAGAAGGAGGATAGACCCTCTTTGAAATCGTAACACAAAGATATAGGTTTATGGATGAAGCTGATGACGTATCTTGGGATGACCAGGGGTTCCCTGCTCTCAAGATCCCCAGCCAGTAAGAGACAAGGCCTCTGTTCAATGTTTAATAAAAGGGTGTAAAACCTCAGTAATGATTCTGTCCTTTTACCTATGAATGTGCAGGTTGAGGGGAGCCCACAGTTTTTTCAAAGTTGTCACGGCAAGAAAATATTATGTAGATGTCTGCCCTTGGGTTGTTTGGTGTCATTGGCAAAAAATGTAGCTCCTTCTTGGAATGAGTGGTGTGGGATTTAGCAAGGGTGGACTCCGTTCTGCATACATGGATGACTTCCCTTATGTAGGTCTATAGGCTACGAGTAATCGTATTTGCCAGGTTGTCATAGGGACCCTGCAACATATTACGAAAATATTTGGGTCCTATTATTTCCAGACAACACAAAAGGTCCCACTACAGCAAAAAGTTGGCCGTTCTTGAGATTGTTATAGATACCATGGCAATGTATTGCAGGTTGTCATAAGGTAAGTTGCTGGTACTTAAGGGGAAACTGCAGAAGGCGAGTGAGCGAAGGAAGGGTAAAAGGTGGTTTAAAATGTTCAACCAGTGCCTTCTTGCTTCTTTCTGCAATCTATTTTTTTTTTGTGAAAAGATAACCAAAAATTGTTGTCCATACTCCTAATGATAGGAACTTTTAAATTAGGAAATTATTATTATCTAACACCTAATCATTATTACATTTGTAGGGCTTCTTTAAAATTTATCAAGATCAATTGATATAGAGAGTTTGATTAGTATCTTTATTTGTAACATAGAAAATGGACATTTAAAAAACGATATATATATTTTTTTTGCTCTTGTCGCTGACATGTATATACACTTTTATTTATATAACTATGAGATTAGAAGAAAGTGTTATGCATAGATAAATATAGCAAAGAAAAAAATAAAACAAAATCAGATTTATTTGTACAATTTGAGCTTTCCTTGTTGGCTAGAAATGTTAATGTTATTTTGATCTGCCGTTACAAATAAAATGCCATATGCTGTTTATTTTTTATAATTGTACAATTAGTACTTTCTGTGGTTATTCATGCATATGCAAATTATATTTTTACATTGGTCGTAATTTTTTTTGTCATTCCTAAGCCATTATCTCAAGTAGGAGCAGAACATTTTCAAAGCAAAATATAAAATTAGAGGTAATCAATATCCCCTTGTGTTGTGTATTTAATTTTAGGTGAACAGTAGGTATTCAGGTCATAACAATAAAATGTTTTAAGTGGGATTTGTTAACGTGTACAATGTTTTTTTTTCTTATCTTTTTCTATATGACATATGTTTCTCGTATATCCTGGGGTAAAACTTGATATATGATCATGGTACACTGTGTCATACTGGGACTTGAAAGGAGCATTGACTTCTAAAGAATACAAAGCTAAATTTCAATACCTCAATATATTGTCAAGGCCAGTGTAGGTTAAAGGTCTATGGAAAATGATACTATTCATTTTATCAATTACCTGAAACACTGCCCAGAGCATTTCACATCTATGACATTTTTGATGTCTTCTACATTATCCCTAGTGGTATTTTTCACAGTTACCAACCCAGGCCTTTAGAAATATGATTAAGGGTGGTTCAATGAGTGTTAGGTACCATCACAACTCATTTATATACATCAATTTTCAGGCTGGATTCACATTTATGTGTAGTGGAGAGGTGGTTGAATGTTTCCTAAAGTCAATGCCTTTTGACTCTTCTTAAGATTCCAGGAACTATATTCACCTCCAAGCCTTTGCAATAAATGCATAAAAGGAAATAACTAAATTATACCAATATGTACATTTTGGCAACTAACATCCACCTGCACATGAAAGTGCCCATTTCTATTTACCATTTCGGTATGTAGGCCAGGGCAGCTTTCCGGTAAAGGATTACAGCCTAACTTCATTTTGGCTTGTTAGGAGATGCTCATCTGTCCGGCGACTCTGTGCTGTGCGCCATCGCAGTATAAAGCCCTGTATATTCTGTCCAGTGATATCATTTGCAGTAGCCAGGAGAACTAAGATAGCAGCAGCCCCTGCTTCCCTTTCGCCATGGAGCCTGATGTATTTTCGGCATCTCCAGCACCCCTCTGTGAGGCTGTACACAGCTGAAGGGGATTTCAGAGGCAATTAGCTCCTGATTCAGTCCTGCGCTGCCATTGGCTGCTGGGACTTTATAGCCTCTCTGCTCCCAGTCACCAGGGCCTGTTGTAGTTTATAGCTGGGCTAATCTGTGCTAGAGAGATTTGTTTGTTTTCTGTTGCTGACCTTTGTCTATTTCCTGACATTTTGTTGTACTCCGCCTGGATCGACCTGTGTCTGTGTCCCCGACTTGTATTTTGGATCACCTAGTATTTTTGTACTGGTATGTGTGGGCTCCTGGCCCCAGACACCATCCCTTGCCCAGTAAGTCCTGGGGGCAACCAAGTGCTGGGAGACGCGACCTGTCTCCCGAGGCTGAGCGGGGGCTTACTAAAGGTGAAGACTGCAGTATTAGATTGGGAGACTGTAGTCTTGTGCTGACCAGGGCCAAAGCCAAAGTGGTGCATTTGCCTCCGTTTGATAAGACAAGATCCATATCCAACAGCAGAAGTCACTATTGTACTGTTAACCTAAAATGTGCTCTGCATGCACCTCTTTTATTGTGCTTCATGCATTCCATGGATCTATGCTTTCTACACCTCTAATGCTGTTTTTTGGATATTCCCCCACCCGTTATCAAACCACCAGTCATTGAGAGCAGCACTAATCGGGACCTGGCTACCACCACACAATGCAGAACAAAGCTTGGCAGATCAGTAATAAAAAATAGAAATAAATGCAGAAAGTCTACATACATTACTGGTCCTTTGCCCTCTGTCTGTCTTTTTTTCACTTGGTTTCGGGAGTTTTTCAAGTTGACATATTTAACACCTGTACAAATCTGAAATACGAGGTTGAATATATTTCCATTAACTATATAAGCCAAACAATGCACACATAACTTCCACACCTCCTAGTATAAGGAAACCAATTGAGCCCTGGTCAGTCAGAAAGCCTGTGCTAATTTTAATTAGCTTCTTTCCCCAGCTTTCAAATGTAATTAAATGAGCTTAGTTGTGCTCACTGATGCAAGCCACCTTGTTTAATCACTAACATTATTTCCCTGAACTTCTAATGATTTTCAAAATGCTTGTTTATGCAGAATTAGAACAGTAATTAGCTTAGCAGTTAATTTTGTACCTTTACATTTCACACCTAGCCCAAATGTCATTCACATCCCAGACCCTTTCTGTCAAAACAATGGTGCTCTTGTTCTAAATGAGCTACTGTGTGCCAAACCAAAAGCCAAATTGTGTAACACTAATTATGTAACCCTCAGTAAAACAGGTCTACTCATTTAGATCCTGTCTCCTACTTGGACATATAGTATATGCTATGTTTGTGTTTCTTACCTTCATTAGTTTTAAAATGGGAATTTTTGTGCACAAAGAAAAGGATTTAACTCTTTGCAGTGCCAAATAGAAACCAAAAAAGGTCAGGATAGTCAACAGTGATATTAAAGCTGTATGTGCTAGTGGTACAGGAGGCCAGTGATTGTTACATTAGTATGTTCAAGGCTACAAAAACATAGTAAAATTCAATATAAATTAATATATAGGTATATGCATTTATATATATAAATTGTGGAGCCTTTAACGTCAATTGTAGGCTGGCAGTGAGGCAACTCTACACGGCAGGTTCGACTTTAGGTATCCTGTCCGTGTTTTTTTAAACAGAACGACCATAGGCAAAAAGTTTTCATAGAACAGCTTACCTGGCTGGCTTAACAAAAACATCTCTTCATTCAATCAGGGTCAAGACAGACCAAGAGATTCTGATTCACAGGCACTAATACTTAGCACTGGGTGTACTAAATAGGCCTTAGAACTGGGGTTTGCTAGTGGGACTTCAAAAAGTTTCCATACATTTTTAACTATATTTTTTAAGAATTAAAAAACAAATTACATCACTTTTCTACCTAGTCACCTTCCTTTGTGACACATTTTTCCCAGAATTGTACCAACTTTATAATGCCATCAACAAAAAATGTTTTTGGTAGAGACCATTACCACTGATGCAAGGCTGCTTTCACATCATTGTCACATAAAAAACCTTCTTCCCCTGGAAATCATATGGCACTAAATCTGTACTAGAAGCTGGGTGTTTCGCAACTTTTCACTGTATTCGTCTGAAAGTTTCTAATGTGTAGGCTGAAGTGTGGGGATGACCATTGATATGCAACAATACAATTCACTTTGACAGATTTCTTCTTCTTTTAGAGACGATTGCGTGTTTCTTTCTGTATTTGTTGCAGTCATGGCTGGAGCACCCTACATCCGTCACACTAGTACGAAAATTCTCAAAGGTTTCAATCTATTCATAGACATCTCTAAAAGACAGAACTCGCCATATTGAGCACACATGTGGAGATGAATTTGTGCTGCCATTACACCTTTTGCCAACAAAAATAGTAAGACAGAACTCTGTTCCTCCTTGATGCAATTTATAAGTTTCACAGCTATCTTCCCCACAACTCTTTTACTCTTTTACTAAACTGCAAGGTCATCTGGCAAGGTCATCAATTACTACTCCTCCCACCCTCACTATTTGCAAGAAAAATATGAAAGTGCAGAAACTTTTTGAATACGCCCTCATATTTGCACACTGTTAGGATAGTGATATTGCTGGCGTTTTCAAAAACAACCATCTCCAGGGTTTACAATGAATGATCTGAAAAAGGAAAATATTCATATTCAATATTCAGTCTGGTTTGAACAGTAACTCAAAAAACTATTTGTTTCAATATGGTATGCAGAGGAGCATATCTTAAGATACAACACGTCAAACCTTGATGGCAGATTTATGGCAGATTGACTACAGCAACAGGAGTCCACACCAGATGTCACTCATGTGAGCTAAGAACCTGAGGCTACAATTTGCACAGGCTCACCAAAATTGGACAAGGAAAAAATGAAAAACGTTGCCTTGTCTGATGGGTCAGAAATTGATGTCAACAACATGAAAGTATCCTCTCTTGTGTGAACAGTTCCAGATTTTGTTGGTATAATAGTGTGAGAGATATCTTTTTGCACACTTTGGGCCTATATTAGTATTGTTGACCATGTCCACCCTGCACTGAACCCTTCTCCTGATTGCTACTTCCAGTAGTAAAACCAGCCGTTTCACCAAAATCATGACAGACTTGTTTCAAACATGACAGTGAGTTCACTGTACTCAAATGGTCTTCATGATCTCCAGATCTGAAAATAATAGAGCACCTTTGGGTTGGAACAAGAGATTCGCTTGTTTGATGTGTAATCAACATTTGCTGTCATGCAGTCATGCTATAATTTTCAGAGACCTTGGTACACCTATGCCATAAAGAAAAACAGTGGTTCTGAAGGCAAAAATTGATCAAACAGGTACTAATAAGGTGCAATTGATGTCACCAGGGAGTACCCGTTCTTTCACTGACAATAGTAACTTGCTGACATAGCACAACGACCATGCAGTGCATTATAATATGCAATCTTTGTCTTTCTGTCTTTTTTGTCTTGTCTTTGTCTTTTTGTCTTCTAGAATTTAGAACATTTATCTAGGACTTTTAAACTAGGAATGTTTGAAATGTAGCTATCTCTTTTATTTTACAATACAGTGCATACACTGATTATATATTTCCATCAACTGGGAGAGTTTTGATGTACTGAGATCCAAAGTCCCTGTTTGAGAAGGATGGTGTGGGTTGTTCTGCAGAGAATATCAGCTTTTGGACAGTGAAATTTACCAAAACACATTTTAACCTTACTTTATTAGGTTTTTATGATAGTGAGGTACTGTTTAGTTTGTTGTGGTGGTCAGGGCATACATTTTACATACATTTTCATATGTGTTTTTTATTTCAATGTTATAGAGTGCCACTCTATACTCTTACCATATTATTTTAAATAGCTATTATAGAAAATGGGAGTTTGTTTTTTTTTTAACAAGGGTATGATAATTACAGTTTTGTTTTATATATATATATATATTATATATATATATATATATATATATATATATATATATATATAAATTCATATTTTTTTTTCACACATGTATTCACATATTTTTTAACTCAAGAGATTTTTCATTTGCCTGGACTCCTGTTTAATTTAGGCCAGGGTAATAAGATGAAAAAAAATAAACTTTAATTTTAAATGCCAAGTGCGTGTGAATTTAAATTAACAATCCAGAAAATTGAAACAGTTTTGCTGCTGTTGCTGGATATTGGCTGTTCTTCACATGTCCTTACACTGACTATTCCCTCTTTGTCTGGGAGGGTTTTTATATTATTATTATTTTTATTATTATTATTTTTATTATGGCTTTTTTTATGCACACCATAGTGTACTATAAGAAATCCGTCTCAGCTGGCTGAATTTTCTCTATGGCGAAAAAGCTCAAAATTGAAGGAGTGATAAATCTGTATTAATTTGGTTTCGGAAAAAATATAATTGGTGCATTCATTATATCTACTTTAGGTATATTTCAAGTGGGCTGATTTTATGCATGTTTTTCATGCACTCTACCAAGAGTTTATTGCCTGATTCTAGAAAGCTCTTTTCTACTTTTGACTTATTACTATAACCCTCCCTGATTTCCTTTTTATAACAGGCAGATGATTTAGCGGCTGAAGCCTGTTAGAAGGGAATTTGGAATATACTTATTAAAAATTATGGCAGCCATTTTTTTACAGTCGCTGACTAATGTAGATATAATCAAAATAATTTGGAAAAATAATAATGTTCAGTTTTTTATTTCTTGTTATGATTAAAGTAAAAACACAGAAGAAAAACAGAGTGATTAACCTAGGAAAGCAAAATGTGATTTTTTTCCCTCTAACTTTTATATAGCATGAATATAAAACCTATTAACTGCATAATTTGGTAATGGTCTGTAGGCAGAGTTTTGTGTTGTGAGCAGCAAAGAATATAGATAATTGCCAAGATCAGGGTGTATGTGAAGATGAAAGGCAACTAAATTACATCTATACTATGCTGGATTTAAAGCAAATTTAACATATAATAAGGGTCACAAAAGTAGAAGACATAAGTGAATTCAGGGTCCTCTAAGATAAGGCTTTGCAAAATAGAATAAAATATCTTAGTTTAAAATGAATCAGAAAATTATATTAAAAAAGAAACAAAGCTCACACAAAATCTTCATAGCATCTTTATAACACATCTTTTTTTTTAATAAATAAAAAAATTAATCCTATTCAGAGTTTTTTTTTCAGTTGCACAACTGTATTTTAAATATGGATATGCAATGGATTTACTATTAGGCACAGTCTAGGCTACAATCAGGGAGGACGAGGGGCACTTTTGTAGTGAAAGAGCTTGACTTTTTCAATGTTGGAACATTTAGACATGGGGGTGGGGGCCCAGAGGTTTCTGATGGTGCTCCTGGGCATGGTAGGCATTTGCCTAAATGCCCACAGGTAAAGCTTCATCCTTTAGAGCTGTTGTCAAACATATCAGTACCGTCATCTCATTTGAAGTTATTTACATATTATGACAATATTGTTGGGTAGCTCTAGGGGTGCTACTGTGCAAAGGGGTACTTGGAACCTTGGGTCAAGACAACTAAGATGCTCTGTCATAGCAAGGCCAGATCTCTGTGGGCTAAAGACAGTGCATCATGTAAAATGTGCTGTGATGTTTATTGATTGATGGCATAGAAATAAGATTTATTTACATTACTAGATTGAAAGCTCTTCGGGGCAGGGTCCTCTCCTCCTGTATCACTGTCTGTATTAGTCTGTTATTTGCAATTCCTATTTAATGTACAGCGCTGCGTAATATGTTGGCGCTATATAAATCCTGTTTATTAATAATAATAATAATAATTTACATTGTCTACCCTTCCAGCATATGATTCCTTTGTTGCTCTCAGCATTGAAAACATCTCAGAGCTGCAAAAAATATTAATGCTAGAAGACTTCACTTCACATGAGACTTGAAAACAAGTGGCAATTTTGTATGCATCTTCATCTTCAGGAATCCAATTAAACCAAAAGTTGAAACCGAATAGAACAATGACAAGATTCTATTGCTTCTGCATTAAACCTAAGGAAATTAAACTACATTCACTGCATCATAGACTGCATCCCAGGCCTCTGCTTACCCTATGGGCCTGTTTCAATAAAACTTTCCCAGACTGGAGAGGACACACTTTCATCCGTGAAGCTAAGTGATCCAGCAAACCTGGAATGGATCTGATACAAGATTCAAAAAGTTTGCTAGCAAATGGCTTTAAAGAAATCCATTCCAGGTTTTCTGGAATGCCCAGCTTCGCTGATGAAGATGTGTCCTCTCCAGCCTCTGAGAGCTTTAATAAATCAGGCCCGTAGAGTTACCATTCCATGAATCCAACCCTGAATTACAATTTATCCTCTTAATAATCCCCCTTCTCATGCAGTTTATGGAATGCCAGATTTGTCTGCAGAAAGCTAACTCCTATATACATTATTCTCCAATATAAATCTCTGAACTTCACGACTTTCACTGAAACCTAGCTTTCACCCTCTGACTTCATTTTATTATAATTATTAACTGATGTAATGGACAGCATGGTGGCTCAGTGGTTAGCACTCTGGTCTTTGCAGCACTAGGTCCCAGGTTCAAATCTTGGCCAGGACACTATCTGAACGGAATTCACAGGTTCTCCCCGTGTCTGCGTGGGTTTCCTCCAGGTACTCTGGTTTCCGCCCACATTCTAAAAATATGCAGTTAGGTTACTTGACTTGCCCCTAAAAATTGACCTTAAACTGTAATAACGACATGTGACTATGGTAGGGACAATAAATTGTGAGCCCTTTTGAGGGAAAGCTAGTGACGTGACTATTGACTTTTTACAGCGGCGGCATAAAATGCTGCCGCTATATAAATACTGTGTACTAATAATTTGTATGGCGCTGACATATTGTGTAGTGCTTTTCAAAGTCCGCAGTCTTGTCACTAACTGTCCCTCAAAAGACACACAAATCTTATTAACACAATCTAATGTCCCTACCATAGTCATATTTCTTCATTAGAGTCTAAGTTCAGTTTTTTTGGGGGAAGCCAATGTGGGAGGAAACCCACACAAACCCACAAAAAAAGAAAGTGTTGGCTCTACAACTCCTGGTACTGGATATACTGATCAAAACTGGATGATGCTGAATAATAGTCTTCTCAACCACCGTTTTTTATGAGAAATGGGTTAGATGAATTATATAATCATAATCACCATAATGAGCATGTTTTTTAGACTACAAAGAAAGGTTTTCAATCTACCTTTAAAAAAAGGTTAACTACACTATGCCCACTCTTAGAACTCATTATGATGACTAGGGATGAGCATTTAAGCGAGAACGGCCTTGGTGATTCGGCGAGAACGGTGATTCGCCATGAGGTCGTGTTCCCGGCAAACGAAAGAGGGAAAAAGCAGGGGGCTTTTTCTGGCAGGAATCGCAGCTGGGAGCTGCTGGGAGCAAATCATTTGCTCCCAGGATGCACAGCAAGGTTCAGCAGCCCAATCAGGAGAGATCTGAGCACAGGCATACATACAGGGAAGGAGGGAGGGGTTAGTCACTGCATCTTGTGTTCTGGATGAAGGATAGAAGCAGGGACAGATGTGGATTGTGACAGGGACAGGTTAGGAGCCTTCTGTTTATCTGTATATATACAGATATAGCAGTTTGTGACGCTACCTGTTCCTATTTACCAAGGAAGCCAGTTTGCTACAGAAAAATGTCTGTCCCACTATAAAAAATACAGATATTTTAGTGTTTGATACCTGTTCCTATTTGCCAAAGAAGACCGTTTGGTACAGTGAAATTTCTGTGCTACTGTAAAATAAATACAAGTGAAATTTCTGTGCTACTGTAAAATAAATACAGATATTTTAGTGTTTGATACCTGTTCCTATTTGCCAAAGAAGACCGTTTGGTACAGTGAAACTTCTGACGTACTTTAAAATAAATAGTTTTTTAATTTATTTTTTATAACTACATTAGCAATTTATTTAGAAATGGACAAATGTACAGTATTGTACAAAATGCCCAATATTTAAATCGGTTGTATTAAACAAACCAAAGTAGCTATAATCTTTACAATGATACATTTTTACAGACGATGCTGAAACCCAAAAAGAGAGTAGAGGCACATTGAGTAGTTCTGTGCTTTATTTTCCCCACAAATAAATGTACTAATAAAACAAACAACAAATAAACTCTAGCCAAGACTTTCTGAAGTATTTAAGCAGACATACAACTGTATCATTATTAGAGTAGTTCTCTTCCTTTAAAATGTATTTGTTTGTTATGAATCCTACCAGTAAGCTGATTGATGGGAGAACCAAATATTATATTGTTCTGTGGTTCTCAAAACAAAGTGAAGAAAGTGTGTATGTGCTAAGGCATTTCCTAGCACCAATCTTATTTTAGGAATGACCCATTTAGAGATCATGGCATTGTTTTCTCTTATCTAACAAGGAATCCATGGCTGGTAACATCATATTCTTTTAAAGCCTTTTCTCTTTTGCTGTAAGACACAAAACTGCTGAAGTTCTTTGGGAAGCTCAGAGCATAAGTTCTCAGTCACAGCTAAAGCATCTGCTTTTTCTAGGAGAGGAGCATTAAAATAGCTGTCAACTAATAATGTAAAGTCAGCGAGCATGCCATCCAACATAGGAGGTGCGATACTTCCAGAGCCAACACTTTCAGCAAAGTAGCAGACAATGGACGGTCGGAACACATATTAGGATTTTGCTCCATCAATGTTTGTTTGATATTCAAGAAATGTACTTGTGCAGACGGCATATTTAGTTACCGAGTCAAACATTCCTTCATAGAAGATGTTCGATGAGGAAGAAAACCACCAGTCTCCATGGAAAACAAGTACACATCACCCACCTGTGTATCAAAAACATTATTTAAAAACACACCATATTGGTGGGACAAAATATCTCCTAGCCAACAACAGTCGTGGGTGACCTTTAAGATGCCTTTGTCTTCAAGCACCACTTGGAGATTATTTTTAAAGACCCCTGGTGACATGGTGAGGATGTCAAAAACATGGTAAACATGATTTCTTGTGCCCACCTGCAGCCAACACAGTTTCCCAATAGCAACATATGTTTAGGCCAGAAGCTCCCAAGCTCAAGACCTTTTGGTGCTTTCTTCTATTGTCTCTTTCAACCTCTTGGCCTCTTGAGTCTTCTACTGGTTCCACATTTAGAACATTTTGCCCAAAAAACATTCTTGCTCCTCGCACAGCTTCACCAGTCTTCAAATCCTTGACTTTAATCAGGAGAACAGTGTGATCTGCATGAACACCAAGTAAAACTCCTTGAAATCTTTCATTAATGGTTGTAATTTTGATAGTCTTCCCAATAATACAGCTCAGAAAGCGTTTACCAGAAGTGGATAGAAATGATAATGCAATATAAAAAATATGAAATAATGCAAATAAATGTCAGCATTCTGCAGCTTCTGATGTGAGAGTTAGGCGGGATTGCAAACATGGGGGAGCCCCAATACAGACATTTTAGTTTTTGATACCTGTTCCTATTTTGACCGTTTGGTACAGGTACATTTCTGACAATGCACTACACCCAGCTCTAGATGCCAGTTACCAATGCAGTCCCTGCTCCTTCTCAGGGCCCACCGCCTCCACCTCCTGCTGTTGCTGCCGCCTGTCAGTACTCCATTCACTAAAATTGTATTACACACTTCTGCATTGACGATGCACTACACCCAGCTCTCCATGACACTTAGCAATGCGGTCTTCCTGGTGATAGCTGACCAGAGGCCACACACTGCTACTGCTCTCACTGACCCACACTCCATCCAAAGTCACCACGCTACATGTCCGCTACTTTATGGGTGGCATTCCTAACACGTCATCCAGGTCATGATGCCAGCTAGCAATACAGTCTCCTGCTGTTTTGACAGCAGAGACTGCTGCTAGTGGGTTGAGTTCACAAGTAGCACCACCCTTTCTCAATGTCCTAATGTTTATGCTGCCTTCTGTACGCTGTCCAACCAGCAAAAATCGGATTTGCCTGCTGTCAATTTGCCTGCAATTTTCTGGAAAACCACAAGGTCTCTTAAAACGTTTGTATTTTTCCCTTGTTGCCACTGTTCTCCTTCACATACCTAGCTAATTTAGTGGTTCAAACATGTATAGGGGCTTGGCTATTAATGTTTAAAGTCGGCCCATTGACTTTAATGGAATTTGCTAAATCAGTTCACCGAAAGTTTGCGGACCCATCGGAAGTTCGAGACTGTCAGAGGCCTTCTCGCTCATCCTTAATGATGACTATGAATGTTACATTACCTCAAACTCTTTTGCTATAAGGGAGGTGTGCTGGGGAAGATTTACTGGCAAGGCGAGGACGAAAGCGTTCTTTGCATTTTCCCAATTTATTTTAAATTCTTGATCTGAAAATAAAGGTCAAATTCCAAACTACAATCAGAAATTTAAAATGGCATGTTCAATATATCATGCATGTTTTAAAGACCTATTAAAATTATCAGACATGTTCTGCTTTGTCAACCACTTTTTTATCAACTAGAAGAAAATCAATTAAAAGAATTTGAAAAGATGATCAATATTTCATCTGAATATAGAATGATTTGATGGACTTAATGGTAAGATTGTAATGTGAGGATATGTTCAAGTAAGATAGCTTTTAGTGAATTTTGTCAACGAACCATTAAAAAGGCCCCATATTCAGACAATGGGTCTTTTTCATTTAGTAGAATTACATGGATTCTTTATTTTATTGGAGTATTTTTTCAGAAGCTTCTATGGGGCCACATATTGAATGGAGAAAACTGCATTACTAAGTAGAAGACATTCCATTTTGCAGAAGAATTTTGTGGAATTATTTAGCAGGGCTCCTATATTAAAAGTAAGGTACACTTCATTTAGAAGAATTATATGAGAAAATTCCTCTTTTTTTCCTGGAGGAGTTTTGTAAAATAAACATCACCAATGTGTAAAGTACAAGGCCAGCTTTATTCATCTACACTATCCTACACTATCCAATAGAATAGGATATGCATTTGGTTAATAAAGAATTTGTTGCGGTTGTTAAAAGCTGTAGAACTTAAGGTTGGGAATGGGAGGTAGGTCCTATATTATCCAGTAGAATGACACAGGGGAATTTTTTTATTCTGCAGACAAACTTTGTTAAATATAGGTTGATGACATTGTCTCAAACTGACCAGAATGCGCAATAAACCACACTCATAAATGAACTAAGTTCTCACAAACAAATGGTAGCAGAAGTCACATAAATTTAGGCATCAAAAGTGTCCCCAGAACTTCAGAACTTGGCCCTCTCATGGCCTGTTGAACAGAGAATATGTTGCAGGAAACCAGCACAATATATATATATATATATATATATATATATATATATATATATAGTACATAATATTGTGTATTATTTTCAGGCAACATTGTTATGGCAAAAAGAATGTTCCCAAGGACTTGGGATCCCCCAAGTTAAATGGTCATGTTCCACCATTGGGGTGGAAAGAATGTAACCCTAATGACATGGTAACATGATTGGTAGCCATATTTAAATAACAGTTGCTATGGCAACATAAACCTTGTACTTATCAGAATAAACCATTTTACTTGACAATAATTAGCACACATTTATGTAATACAAAATATTTACATAAAGAGCATGTTGTATATAATACATTATAGAGGTTTTAGGGAAACAACAAAGTAAATAACCAGAAATGCTGAGATAATTGTGCCATATTTTCAGAGTTAGAACATAGTTTAGTTAGAAAACCTGTCAAATGTGACATTAGTGCAAAAATATTCTGCAGAACTCTGGCACATTTATGTATTAATGAAAGCAATTTTTATAATATGTTTTAAGAGAGGAAACATGAGAAACATGAGATTTAACTATAATAAATTACAATAGAAAGACATTCTTGCAAAGTTTATTTCAACGCAGTAAATGTACTTATTTTTTTAAATAAAGTGTATTTAATGGTTCCTAAATAAAGCAAGATTAACATACATTTGTGGTAAAGGTTTGTCACATAAAGGGTTCTTGAAGACTTTTTTTTAAGCAGGTCAATAAAGATGTAATAAATTGTGCCTCATATAAAGAAATTAAAAATAAAATTTTTATAAGAGATATGTGACAGAGAGGTTTCTGGGAGAGATTTGTTGTACCATTGTACCACAAATCTCTCAGGGAGGAGTGAACAGGAACAGCTGGGTGTATTAAAAACATTGCAATCAAACAGATAAGGTAAGGTAATTTTTTTGCAGAATGAATATGGTCTGTCCCTTCTGCAATAAATGACCTGTCTTGTCATAGTTTTGTAATTTTTAGGTATAGTTCCACTTCAAAACCTTGTATGGTGGCATTTACTCAAGATTCTGAATCTGTTATATAACATTTATCTGCTTCTTATTAGATTATTGATTCAAAAGAAATAATTGATCTCATATATAAAGTTTTATTTCTGATAATGTGGCATGGCATAGCATCTATTTATAGCATTGGATCTATTTATAAAGCAGGTACCCATACATTCCCTCATACATTCCCTGGTGGGATCAATTACTGCCATTGAAACACATAGACTAGGAATATTCCAATGAGGGAATGAGTAAATGTCTGATTCCAAGTTTTTTAAATAGTGTCCTAAAAACCCATTAATATTTTTTCTTCTTTAAAAAATAGGAATGAGGGAAAAAATCAAATTAATCAAAGATAGTGTTCCAAATACATTTCTGCATGATAGACATCTAGTGGTATTTCACCCAATGTTAGGAATAAAAATTATTTTGACTTTCTAGTTGTTTTCTCCAGAAACATAAGATAAATTCAACTCACTGTTCTGTTAGTAACCAGCTTCTAAAAATCTTCAGGCAAAATCCAGAAACTCAATACATTTACCTTATGTTATAGCACAGCTTTGTGATATAGTTTATTTAATATGTGGTGAATAATGCTTTAATTAGATCCCATAGAAATGAAAACTAGTAAGCCATTAGTAAACACAACTGCAATATAACAGTCAGTTTGTGTGCAGAACAAAATTAGTTCTGTGAAAAATTACTTACTTAACAGATGATTGTGTTTTAAATCTGTTAACTGATTTTGTATTTATACTTTTTAGTTCCTATTTGTTGATGTTTGCTTTGGCCTACTGGAGAGGTCACAAACAATTTCATAAGCTACTTGGATTGATACATGAAATGCATTGTATGCATAATAACAAAACATTTAGCAAAAGAACGGAAACCAGGAGACAATGGACTCAATTTAAGTGTGTGGCTTTGTGAATGGCTTTTTTACATTTACTTTACTTCAACTCAATCTTGCCCAAGTGAATTTAAAAAAAAAAGCTTCTCTTGACAGTAATATGATGTTGGAAGTTAAAATCATTTTTACATTCCTGCACTTTACTTCACATCACACTTTAGTAAATCAGGGTCGGTTTCATAAAGTTTCTGCAACTTGGCAGCCAATCAAGAACTAGGATGAGGCTAGAGAGTCGAAACACATTTACGTGTTCACCACTGGAAATAGTGTTTAAAAAGGAATTATGACATACTTTGACATACCAAAAATGTTATCATTCTGAATTGCTTGTTGGTCAGAGCTTTCCTCATTTGACTTATCATGAGCATAAATAGCCAAAAAGGCTTCATGGTAACCTATGGGGATTGGCTGTACATGGTTACCCTATTTTAGCACCAGCTTCAAGGCAATAGCATGGTAGCATTTATCTTTGCACTGATTCTGTGTACACCACAGCAGGGATCACCAACCTTTCCGACAGCAAGGCCTGGTAACATAGAATAATTCAGTTCTATGCCTCCTGTCATTTGCTGCCCCCAACTTGGCACCGGCACCAGTCCACGGCTGTGGGGTTAGGGATCTCTGCACTACTGGGTTCTCCCCATTTGAGTTTGTTTTTAGGAAATTTCCACACATAGGTTTGGGTGTCCTGAGCAAGTAAACAGAATGGTCAGAGCCAAGAATCATAAAAGAAACTGTCAGTGTATGGTCGTTCTTGAGTAGCTAATGTTCAAGCCCTTGGATGCGCAATAAAGAAATTGTAATTGTACTTATTCATTTCAACATGAATTTGGCAATACAACTGGTCCAAGCAATGTTAAAATTGAGATTGAGAATAGAGCAGAATTCTTCACCCATTCTTCTACCAAATGGACTCTATTGAAATAGGACCTTGTGTCATGAAAACCTATTCCCTAAATATTTTTTTTTTTTAACATTCTTAATTTAGGATTTTCAAAATACAAATAAATACTATTAACTTAATTAACTAAGTAAAATACAAATATTATAGTAACGTGTTCAAATACAAGTAACAAAAATGTTGGTATCAGCACAAAAACAAAAAAAACTGTGCTCCAGTAATAAAGAACAATAAAATAAAACAAACATATCAAAAACAAAAACAAAAAACCCAGGGGGTTGAATCCTAAAACAGAGCAGCAGCATGAAGGATGAGGAAAGAAGATAAAAAAAAGATTTATTTTCCAAGTCTGATGATGTCCGCCTTCTGGTATTTGAACCATGCCATGTATAGTTAACAAAATACCTACTGATCTAACGTTTTGCTTAGTAACTATGTTCAGCAAGAGCCAGCATGGAATAGCAGAAAGAAAATTCTGTCACTGTGCTCTGACTAGTCCAACCTAAAAGATGTTACTCCACTACTTCTTTTGTGCTGGCAAACTTTTCTGCTTGCTCAGCGCTCAACATCAAGACTCTAGGAATACAATATTGTGTTTGTAGCCACTTTTGTATGCTGCAATTATTCTATAAATTTGCATGGATCATAAGTGAATTAAAGCAGAGCTAAACCCAATAATTAAAAAATTCAAACCATGTGGGTCCTTGATAATTGCTCTCACATGTCCCTGTTTCATTGCAGGGTGCCATCATCTTCCTCCTTCTTCTATTCCTTGTTTTGATCTTCAGCCATCTTTATTGACCAGGCCAGGATAACCATGTTGTAGGTCATTCAGTCTCAGCAGCAGCAGGGGAAGCCAAGATGAAGCCAGGATGTATGTAGGTATCCTAGTTTCCTACAATAAACTGTACATAACATCAAGACAATTAAACTTTTGGAATATTTATCCCTCCAGTTAGAACACCCGCTTTGGTGAAAATTAACAAACCAACAGGTGGACAGGAACGGCAACAGCAAGCCAACCACCAAAGAGGGAATGGTTTAACAACAGAGCTTTTCTCTCTACTCATTCTTCCTGATTTTCAGCAGTCTTGCCTTTTGCTAGTGCCCTGATCACTACTGGTATTGTACAGTAGAATGGATCAGCACCTGCTGATTCTTTAGGATGGAACATCCAAGTGTTGTTGCAAGATGATTTGCTGTGTCTCCCACCACAGTCTTCACTAGAGCCTCTGATGGTGAGGATAGGCTTGGGCCGCAGGGTTGCTGCCAGGTGCCATTCCAGAGCAATCCCCAGGTCAGTGGCAGCTGACCAGAGGGGTCAGGGTACTCGGTGCAAGCACCGAGGGGCTTGCGTGGCCAAGAGGGTGATGGCAATCAGACAAAGTCCATAAACGTAATCCGAGGTCAGGGTCAGGCGGCAATCAGGCAAAAGTCCAAGGGTAAGTAAACCAGGTCCGGTACACAGCAAAGCAAACAGAGGAAACACCTTTGCACTGGGAGTTAGACAGGCTAAAACCTTGAGATTGCTCAGGCAACTTCCTGTAGTAGGAGGTGCCTTTAAATACCTGCAGAGATCCAGTCATAGGCTGGTGAAACAGAGAGCGTGTATGTGTTACCTCATAGATTAAGAGACACACCCACGCCAGCTCAAACACCAGAGCAAGTCTGCAGGAGGAAGGAAACTCTGGCATGGAACACAGGTAGTGGGGTTACTCTACCTGAAAGATGGGACCCGGCGCCCGTGCCTGCAATTAGGAGCAGCGGCACCGGCAAGACCCACAGGGCTAACACTCTATGAGGGTGACATATGGGTTTGATGTTCTTTAATTGGACCTATTACCAGAGGCACCGTGCAGCTTGATTGCCCTTACCAGAAAACATCATTGGTGCCATATATTCTTCAAAGAGCAAGTTCACACTGAGCACATGTGACAGATGTAAAAAAAACCTGGAGATGCTGTGATGAACATCATTTGGTATGACCCGTTTGACAGTGGGTCCGTGATTGTGAATCCTTGAAAAGCCAGTCAGACTGCTAGCTAATTGCTGTTAGGTACCGGGACTAAATCGTCAGACCTGTCGTCAGACCTTATATAGCACAATGGGGTTTAAGTTTTCTCCTGGTGCAGGACAATGCCTAGCCTCATGTGGCCAGAGTGTGTTGGCAGTTCCTGGATGATGTATGCATTGGTGTCATAGAATGGCCACCTATGTTCCCCAGACCTGAATGCAATAGAGATCCTCTCGGACATTATTTATTAGTTCATTCTTCTCCACCAAGTATTGCCACAAACTGTCCAATAACTCACTGATGCCTTAATACAGGTCCACAAGGCACCCCCTGTCGTATCATCAGAAGTTTGTCCTGACATCATTGAGTACATACAGGCATGTGGCTATACGAACTACAGGGACATATTACAAGCCGTTTTGATGAAGTTCAATCATTTTGAGATTTTAGCTTTTTACTTGTCTATTCCTGCCCCATTTTGTTTTCAATGAACTACACTACAGTACATGCAATTCAGTAAAGAGTTTCAACTCGTATATTTCTGTCATTAGGCTATAATATGTGATTTCAGTGTTCCTTTTCTTGAGCCACCTTATTTACTGCAAAGGTATGATTTACTAAAGCTCTCCAAGACTGGAGAAAATAGACTATTATGGGAACACCTGGATTATCCAGCAAACCTGGAATGAATCTGCTCCAGGATTAAAAATATTTGAAAACTAAAAGCAAATCATTATTAAAAACTCCAAGTTTTCTGGATCTTTGATAAATCAGGCCCAGAGTGTTATTACAATAGGAATGCTGAAAAGTAGAGTTTTCAAATATCTCTAAGAACTTTTTTGACTAATTATTTTAAACTTGTTTTTATATATATTTATATATGCAAAATAATATATAATATAATATATATTTATATATTATATATGTTTTATATATTGAACAGTAATCATTGATATCTATGTATACTGCTTGTATCTGATCCATGAGTACTCTCAGTAGACCACAAACTAAATTTGTCTTGTGTGAATGTTCCCTCGTGGATTTTATTTAAAAAAAACAACATAGAACAACACACAGTTGCCCATGTTCCAGCAAAACAATAGGTGTATCTTATCTAACTTAGCATATTGACCTGCAACACCATAGAGACGGAACAAAGGGGCTTCAATTCAATGATTTACAGTACACTAATAAATTAGCACAGTCTTAGGGGCCACCAGGCCTGTAGTGACAAAGTTTTCTGAAAGTCTCCCAATCCCTTTCCTCCTTTTAAAGAGTTCTGAGCCTAAGGGAAAAGGAAATTAAATTGGAAAAAAATAAATAAATCAAAAATTAAAATTGATTGGATAAATAATTTCCCTTAGTCTGTTTCTTAATAAGTGATTGATCCACTAATCAATATTCATTATTTCCTAGGCTCTACCAAACTGTTTATTGAACAAATGAATTGCTGAAACTACAATGACATAAAATAAAAAAGTGAAGCGATTTTTTTTAATAACTTGGGCTGAACAGATCATCCTGTTTTAACTGGTTGTTCCACACCAGTGAACTTGTCACTGAATCCATTTGTGTGATAGAGAAGCGGGGAATCTTGGTAATAGAATGTAATATGCTATAAATGATTTTCTATAGTACAATATGTTGTATTTGTTTAACATTGCATGTGTATGCCTCATTTGTTACACCGCATTTTGTATGCATACCCTCATGTACATGCCCAGAATTATTATATCACATTTAACATTATGATTTCATCAAACGAAAACCCCTGAAGTCTGTTTTGCATTCATTATTGCATGTATTTGTGTAGCATTTATATCAGTGGGTTATTTAAAGCTGTGCACTTTATTAGAATATCAACAAAGCTTCAGATAGAGTCACAATCCTGATCCAGCAGTAAAATATGAAGGGATGTGTCAGGTATAATATGATCTACGGTGTCTTAGCAGAAATGTTTTGTGAATTTATGATGCCTTTTGCAAAAAAGTCCCTATTTTTAGGAGCCCTACATGCTTCTTTCCTTCTGTTCAGCATTACAGTTGTGTTGGTAATATTAGGAAATATACAATAAATACGGGAAAGGAAGTTATTTCCTCAAGTATATTTTAGTGTTATAATGTACTCAATTGGTATTTTGGGGAGTTTTTCATCTGTTTTTCTTGTATATGTTAATACATGTGTAATAATGTAATATTATTCTTAAGTGATAGCAATCACCTTGGTGATGCTTTCATTTGCTTTTTCTCCAAAAGCATGGTGCCATCGTTATTCAGACAAGTTCAGCATCTACCTGCAGGATTCATATGCTGGTTCCGAGGTGACACATTTCTATAAATCCTGGAGTCTGTATAGTCTTTGGATGTGTTCCCAAATGTTTAAAACAAATAATCCACCTGTTACCACTCCCAGGACCTAGTGTTTGACAGTAGGTATCTGGGGCCAGTAAATGCCACAATAAAATACCAGTACCAATAACATTATTATTACACAGTTTTTATATAGCGCTAACATATTATGCAGTACTTCCCAAAGTCACAATCCAATGTTCCTACCATAGACATATGTCTTAAATAAAGTCTAAGGTTGATTTTTGGAAGCCAATTAACCTACCTGCATATTTTTGGAATGTGGGAGGAAACTGGAGTACCCGGAGAAAACCCACACAAACACGGGGAGAACCTGCAAAATCCATGCAGATAGTGTCCTGGCCCAGATTCAAACCTGCGACCTAGCTCTGCAAGGGCCAGAGTGCTAACCTATGAGCCACCGTGCTGCCCACTAAACATACCCATCGTGATCATGGAAGAAGAGGATGCTTATGCACATAACAGAGTGTTTCTATAATAATATTAATAAAATTCAACTAGCAGAAATCTGAACAAGAACATCTCAGCTGGCTAGCATAAGGCACACCTAGGGAAGCTATTACTTTCTTGTTGAAGCTAGAAAACCCTTTTTATCATAATTTTATCATAATGAATTGAAATGAAAGTTTATTGCACCAACATAAAAAGAAACAGATTAAGAGTTTGTGCACCTTGGTGTCATCTACTTTTGTTTTTGATCTGTCCTCTTTTTTTTGTCAAACAACAAACCAAACAATAGCAGTAGATTTTTAGTTTTATGCATTTTCTGTTCCAAATTATAGCAGCAGCATGCTGTGTTTTGATCTTTCTGTACTGATTTTTTAAACATTGTTTTCCATGTACAACAGAAGTATATTTATATTCTATAAAGACAGGAAAGAACAAAGATTACAAGGCAAGTTATCCTTCAAATATGCTGTTGACTCTGCTCATTGTCAAATTCTGTACTATAGTACTACTATGTTTTCCATAAATTAACTTAGTATAGTACATGAGAACCATGTAAGGAACATGTGCCTCCTAACTAATAATTGGAACAAGATTGAAAGTTAGCAATCCTTCTGAAAGAAGTTAGACATGAAAAAAGGATCATCAGTTTATCACACAGTCTTTAACACACAGCTCTTCTAATAGTTACTTAAAGCAGAACAAAACTAAACCTAGTCACCTTTACTTCCAAAGATCCCTAGATCCTTGTGTAGGTGTCCTAGGTTTGGTCCCACTGTCCAGTTAACCGTCTTCATTCTAAATCACCATCTTCTTTCCTCTTCTGCATATGTGTGAGATCGGCATCCCCCCCTCCCCCATTGAAGAAATTACTCCTTCTGCTCATGCCTGGGATTGGAGGAGGCGCATCCAGAAGCCTCCTGGGATCCGTGACCTGGGTATCCCAGAAGGGTTTGCTCTCCTATTCTGTCTTTATCGCCGCAGCAATAAGACAGAAGAGAAGGGACTTCAAACCCCTCCAACCCCAAAAAAGAAGGTACATTTTACCCTTCTATGAAAAGTATAATCTTTAGTTTAGGTCTGCTTTAAACCTTAACCAAATCCAAAAATTGAACAAGGCAAAATCTTTAACCAATCATGTTGATTAGGATAGGTTATGCATATAACCTTTGAAAAAGAACTACTCAGATTCGAAAACCCTTTGCATAGCATTGCTCCCCCATAGGTGAGCACCTATCTATCCAACATAGACCTTTCATAGAGTTTACTTTCCTATAAACAGACCACCATAAACGGCTCACCACCTACTTTCTGTGACTGCAAAGTATAGTTACTGGGAATTATTGGAATTTGCCTTGGACAATTGTATGCTTAGTTGGGCTTTAACTTACTATTCAGCTCATTGAGATCATGACATTGTGGTCACTACCTTGCACTGTGACACTAAAAGACCTTTCAGGGGCTAAAACATTTCCTACCTATCCTTTTGCCTGAAAAATGATGTTGTCAGCTTTTTTTATTTGGGAGCTTTGTGGGTACATAAACATGTCCAGATGACACAACATTTCTACTGAGTGCCTTGGTGTTTACCCTGACATTATTTAATTACAACAGGTTACATCATTCTCTTGAATCCTATGGTCACTTACCATGTGGTACTTAGTGACTGTGTGTTTCCAGACCATTGTTTGAAGTCTAGGTACTTCAAACACATCTATCAGAAGGACTACCGAAACACACAGTAAAGCATACAGTAAATAAATAAATATTTAGACTCTCTGTAAATTTATATACTGTCACACTTACCTCTCCCTCACTAAAGCGCATGTGCCTCTTTCCTGTGCTTGCCTGCAGTTCTGAACCCATGCTCTTCCAGATTTAAATAGTATCGCCCCCCCGACGGCCATTCAGGAAATAGCCTTTTAATTACCCTAGGCTATTTAGCTAGCTCAGGCACAGCACTCGTTTGTGCAACGTGTCTCGACTAGTGCCAAGCCCCCTAGCTCTGCTGAGCCTTTCCTGTACATCTGTTGGTTAATTCAGTGCTTTCCCTGTCCAGCTCCAGTGTTAACCCCTTGTTATCCAGTCTGTTGTTTCCAGCCAATTCCCTTGTGCTGCTCCAGTGTTCTTCTCCATCTATGGTTATCCCCGTGTCACCTGTGGCTCCTGTTGCTTCCAGTGCCTCCTATGTCTGCTGTGGCCCCAGTGTCACTGGTGTCTTTTTCCTGGATCCCTGGTATTTGACCCCTGGCTTGTGACCTGACCTCTCTTGCTGGCTGCCTGCCTTGGCTCTGGCATTCCTTGACTATTCTTCTGCCTAGTAGTAGGGTACTGTGTTTTCATCTTGCCCACCCTAGTGTGCCCAAGGACCGCAACCTGGCAGTAACCAGAAGCACAACATCCTCACCACTGGAGGCTCAGGAAAAGACCTGGCTACTGCCTAGACTCTGTGCCTTGGCCCTACTCAGGGCTCACACCAGTCCCATGCAAGCTTTGGTGCCCCTGGTGGCACTGTCTCCCCAAGCGTGACACATACCCCTGCACCATTCCATTTTAAAGTGGCTCTGTGACCAAAATATTTGTTTTAGGTTTTTACAAGGAGGCAGAATAAAACCTCTATCCTGTTTTATTGGTGCCTGGGTCCCAAACTGTGGGGACACAACAGGAAGTGTTAGGAAATATCCTTAAAGTAAAGGTAAATGCACCTTAAAAAGTTGTTAATATAGTGGGGAAGTGTTAAAGAATGTAATTTATGTCCTTTCACTTTCTGTTCTGCAGAATCCACAAGAAAATTAAAGAATATATTTTCAATGTTAATGGAATCCCCTCCTCAACAGTTGTCAGGTGGACTGTTGCTGTTGTAACTCTTCCTTTTATCCCCAATAAGGACAATCTGAGAGTGTGAATATTTCTACGGGGACCCAGAAAGCCATAAAAACCTGATAGAGGGTCTCACACATTACCACTCTATCCTAATATAGGTACAAATTGGCATTCACTTATACTTTCAGTTTATGTTCTGGTCATAGTAATACAAAGACACAGATTGTGATAAAAAGTTCCCAGAAGTTTTGATTCTTCGAAACGATTTTCAAGAAACTAGAAAACACATTTGGGTTGAAAGAATCTTTGCCTTTGTATAGCTTCTACCTTTCAATGATCTCCTGAGGAATTACATTGCAAAAGGTAAAACTCTTAATGAGGAAGGTTGCAGAGCAAATAAATATTTACAAGAGAGCTCCTAATTTTGGAATGGCAGACCCCTACTATGCGCTGTTGACCAGCCAAGGTCCATTTGGTGACAAACAATAAGGGCAAACTTTATATTTCATGTTGTGTTGAGTTTTCCAGAGTTTTTCTTTGAACATACATGATTCATGAAATCATCACCTTTTGTCACTTTTTGCTATTTCCTAAAGAATTGCAGCTTGTTCAGATCCTCCAAGCATTGTTCAGTAAGGGATCCATTATATTTTTAGCTACAAAAATATGCAAGTTATTGTAATTGTATAGGGACAACATGTTTCTTCTCCGTACCGTTAAACTATATTATCACAAACAAACACATTTAATTGAGTCCCCTGTGCATCCTTAAAAAAAAGAAAAAAAAAATCTGTGACATCCATGAAGAAAATGATAAAATCTACATTCTGTTGCACCATTATTGCCTAAAATGTTAATGGCATTTACTTTTTTAAACTTGATCGATAGCTGAGTGGAAAGTACTCATAAATTACTAAAGGCAAAACACCATTCTTTCAGCACTCAAAGCTTTTCGAGACATTTGTCAGTCTGCATTTTCGTGAAAGGAGGAAAAATTAATTTGCTGAAAGCCTGTTTTTTTTCCCCTTCTGCCTTTTTCAGAAACACTTTTATCGCAAGTCATTTAGAAAATGCAATTCTGAAGTATTCATAATATAAGTCTCACTTTACAATGTACCTCTCCAACAATCTTAAAGTTGCATGTTTTATGAAATCACCACCTTTTGTCATTTTTCTATTATGACACTATTAGGAAATAAAGAGATCTATGTAAATGGAGAGAGAGAGAAAAGAAACGCTAATGGCAGTTACCATGAGCAACATCTGTGCGCGATCGTAAGAGCCTATACTAATTTTCTAAAGATTGTTCCATTCATTACAGCGTATTGTTGCTTGCAATGGCAAAGCCCTATTTCCATGTATTTAAGGCATGAAACTGAGTGGGTAAATGTGAGTCTAATCAATACCACTTTTCATTCTGCTCCTAATGTGCTGCTTTCTCTTTTCTTTACCTCCTGCACAAAATCCTAAAAGATCTTGACGTTATAGTCGTAAAATGTAATTCTTCTGCAGAAACACAGACAATAATGCTCCCCCGTATTCAGGCATATTGCATATTCTAATGGCATTTGGCTAAATTGAGTATGGATTTAACATCAAAGGCTTCATGAATTTTTCAAATGAGATATTAAAGTCAATATTTCAAGTGAAAGATATTTCAATTTCGTTGCATACACAACAATAAAAGCCCTCTGTTAAAAAAAAAAAAGGAAAAAAAAAAGAAAGGGCTACTACTGGTTTAGTACACTTGCAAAATTATTAGGTTCTAATAAAAACAGACATGATGCAATAATGACAGGGAATTAAGTACACTACCCAATAAAGAACAAAGACACATTACGTCCTCTGTACACATGTCAATATTGTTTTTTCAGTGGTTTTAGCCTGTTATAATAGTATCTGCATAAATGGTTTGCGCAGCTTCATCGTTAATCAGATTATTTGAAATAGTAAAAGATCTGCTATATTGCAAATCAATACAGAAACGAGTACAGTTTGTATTTGATGGTGACATAAATATTCAGTATAAAAATGGGGTCAATGACAATCATTATAGTGCGGTTTTGTTTGCAAAGAGAAAGAACAATGTTATTATTTAAAACAATCATTTACCCAACCACTTGGAAAAATGGACTTTGTGGAATAAGTGATGTAGATTTTGTAATTATTATTTTTTTTCCAAATTCACAAGCATAAATGACTGCTTGTCAGATTTTTTTTAAAATTCTTTTTCAGTTAGTATAAAATTGTAGCCTGTATAATGATTCATCAGCATAAGCAAGTTGTCAAAGGATTTTGATTATATTTACTTTTAACTTTCCATGTACTTATCTTTATCTTACTCTCAATTTTCATCATTTTTCATTTTGTTGTATAAAGTTAGTCCTGCCCATTTTTACGTTTTTCTAGTTGTCATGATAATCTATTACCATGTAGATTTATTATATGCAGATATGAAAAGGACAGTTTATGGGTTAATAAATTGAAAGTACTTGGACTTTGGATATGACACAACCCTAAAATCACTTGTAAAAGAATAACCACAAAATTATAGTCATTTACAACAGAGCCAAAATAAAAAAAACAAAAAATCACCAGGAGGTAGAAGTTATTTTTACAGAAGAGATGTGCAAAGTCTCTTTGGCCAGAAACTTTTTTCCTGGCACCCGGTGGCTTTTGTTGCCTACACTGCACAATTCATGCACTATGCAGTGTGGAACCTAGCTCTATACATGGCAGCACCACGAACAGAGACCAGGGGCAACATAACTCCAACACAAACATGCAGCAGTACATCTGTGCCATTTTGGTAAATGCTCCAGCAAAAAAATAGTCCCACTTTAAGGAACTGTTTCTTTTTGTGGAGTTTTCAAATATGGACCTAGTCCTTCCTACACTGATGTAATGATTCCTACTATTTAGGACGCTCCACTCCCAGGAATGTAATACAGGGTACTTCTTCTGAAGTCCATCTTCCGTTTATAACACTTCATATTCAACCTGGAAGCAACATCCAGTGTTGGTCAAGCAAAAAAGGACTATTGGGCTTAATGAAAAAAGCACTGGAATTCTGTATTTACTGGAAACTCAACAAAACCCCCTACCCTAGTGTTTCTTGATCCTTTTAACTTGGGAGAACCCTTGAAATAACTTTCAGGTCTTCAGCAAACCCCTGCTATGAAAACTATAACTAGAGTGCACAGTATATTAACATAGCTGTCAGTTGGAGAATTGTCTCTTACATTACTGGCAGGCGTGAAGAACTTCACCCTTACAGATAGCCAAAATGATTATCGGTGTCAGTTGGAACTGACCTAAGAGTCACAAATTTCTAATTGCTCAATAAACCCTTAGCAACATCTGATGGAACCCTAATTGAGAAACACTGACCTAATCTAATCTATTTTACTAACCTAACCTTTTAAGGTGCATCTTTATTTTAATAAAGCTCCCTCTCCTTTATTGGGGTCTGTTATGTCAGGGTACCCCATTTGGCATTAGGCTATGCACCTGTAAATGGCAGTACATTTAAATCCAATACAAAGGTCCTATACAAAGAACTTAACCTTGGAAAGGACCATTTCTGGACATTTTGGTGACCTAAGCAAGACATCACCACTGTCTCCCTCCATCACATTTATGGTACGTGTAGAATGCTGGTATTTCTCTGCCATCTTCCATCCCTCTGGAGGGGTAGAACCTAGAGTTGGCATTTTCTCCCTCTGCATGCCATTACTGATCACCAAACAGCTGGGGAAAAAACACAGCACACATGTCAAGCAGTAGATGAAGTTTGGGAGGCTGACTTACCGCTGCCCAACCACAGTGACTTGAAAGAAACACAGAAGGGATATCCTGGGTTCTGAGGAATTCCAGGATTTACCTCATGTTTGCGCCATCAGCGCTTTAAGCATATGCTTTCCAAGTTTATACTTAGAAACTGTCCTGCGTCTGTTGCGTTAGCTACTAAAATTATATATACAACATAAAGTAAGGAGAAAATATTTAAATAAACAAGCAAGAATATCCTATAGTAAGTACTGCTTCCAACAAAGAGCAGGGCTCAGAATGAAAAGCAGAATGTCACCTTGAGTTAGGTAAACTACCTTTGCTGCTTCATTTTAACATATTTGAAATGCTTTTGTGCTCAAATGCATGAGTGAAATGCATTACTTAAAGTTTTACAGTTGCTAGACTCTCTCCACAGTGCTCCAGCCTTTATAAGATACAGTAAGAAGGAACATCTGGCTTTCGCAATTGAATTTCTTTCCCTTGAGGTGCATGTATGTGTTATGAGGGAATGTAAAGAGGAGAAATGGCTTTCCTGTTCCCACAGATAAAGATTCTAAAATCAGTGCACAAGAAACTCGAGTTCCAATACCTCCTCTTGGGGATCATTGAGATCTCATCTTACAAAAATGGTTTAGATTAGTAATGTAGTTCAGGAAGAATAGACTTGCATGATTTTAAATAACTGTTATCAAATATGCAAGTGTTTGCTGAAAGCATTAGGAACCTCCTTGAAGAGCTTCTTCCAAAGCATGATTTGAAGACTCCATTAATTGGTGATTATGTTCTGTGAACCACAGAACAATTCCTGTGCAGATGTTGCTGACATTAAGATGAATGACACAGACTCTAGAGAAGAAAAAAAATAATAGGTCATAACTTAAAGAAGGTCTCCAGGCAAATGAAAAAAGAACTAAAAACCATTTAAGATTGCAATGTAAGACTACATTTTCAAAGCATATCCTAAAATATTTGGTGTGTTCTTGAATTTTTATTTTTAAATGCATTCATTTTTTTCCAATATCCTGATCTTTGTTCTGGCTTGGGCTCTTAGTTAGCACTGGTGAACTGTCAACCCTATATTAACAGGCAAAATGATTGCCGATACCACCTTAAAAAATATTTGTAAACCTAATCATAAAAATCCCATATACTACTTAGCATGTTCATATACTTTAAAAGACATTTGGAATGTTTTTAATTCTGCAGCTTTTATTAAAAATTTTTGCCATATTGCTTTTTGTCCAAGCACTTTCTGTTAGAGGATGAATGCTTTTATCACCATTGGAAAACCTCTCCTGCAGACAGGCAGTGGTTGCAGCAATGAGATTGAACAATATTAAACAAGTTTTGTTTTTAAGAAAATGGTAATTGTTTAGCTTTAGCAAACTAAATGCTAGAGATTACATCTACTCTAACCAAGTGTAAGTCTCCCACAGCGCACTCACTCAAGACTCAAGTCATACAATATAACTATTTTATTACGTCAATGCTGGCTATCTGTAATATAATTATTATTTTTTGTTGCAAAATTGAGCACAAAGGTGTAATGATAAACAGTGGTGATTGCAACATTATCCAGCCAATATGAAGACAGGTAGTACATTTAATTTTTATTTAATAATTGCATAATAAAAAACATCCCCCCAAATCAATAATAACTGTTATAAAGTACATAATGCTACTCAAATCATTGTCTTAATAAAAGCAATTCATAATTAATACTCTTTTTGAAGCTAATATTTCTAAAATGGACTCAAGTATAATGTTAGGATTCCATGCAAAATTGGAATATAAAATATCCCTAGAACCTTTACTTTTTTTTTACTTGAATGGTTATCTGTTTTATGTGTTTTTTTCAGAAATCTGCAAAGGACTGGGAAAAAAGTTTTAGGTATCCCCAGCTTAGCCTCAGATAAACAAATGACCTGTTTCACTTTTCAGTCACAAGTAAAAAATTGCTAAAATAGTTTCATAAAAATCAGCCTGGAGAGTTTGAATTTTCTCAGCAAAAGGGGAGCTTCAGTTTAAAAAAATTTGTGGACTGTGAGCTTCAAATGATTTTCTGCTATTATGTAGGTCAGCACACAATGACAAGTAATGTATACAACGTCATTCATATAATTGATTTACATTTGACAGTCACAAGCAACTAAATTCCACCTATCCATGTTATTTTGGTGTAAGAATTTTCGGAAATACATTTATATTTCTGTACTATGGGAAACCAAAATGCTGGAAACTGTAGCCTGGATTATCTGATTTAGCCTCTCCAAACAGTTGCTGGAGTGTGTAATGAGACCATTACGAAACATTACAACATATTTAGCTCAGAAGGAAACCAATGTTATTGCCCCTCAAAGGAATTTAATTTTAAAGAATCTGAGTTATAGTTCCCTGCTTACAATCTCTTGTGAAATCTCAAATAAAACAACTGGTGGACTCTTAAAAAGATGCACCAAAATCACAAAGGGCGCTGCTAGAAGACCATCTGAAAGTTAATTAACAGCAATAATAATTCATTAAAACTTGTTTTAAAAGGCAACAAATCCCCATGTAGGTAATGCAAACCAGTTTTTTTTTAATACTTTGAACAAACTTCAAAGGAAAAATGTAACCTTTAATAGTACAAGTTAAAAATAAGGTTGTTTTAGCAACAAAGTAATTTAGCCATGTCCCTGTAACAGAAAAAAATTAATTACCTTATATATAGCCTGGCAAGCAACCAAGGAATGAAAAGTATGTCTGCTGAAGGGTGGGGAGTGTAATATGCTAAGCATATAACAATTTTTAAAAAATAAGTATCGGAAGGTAATTTAATTTTTGTTTACTGAACAACTGGAGAATTGCAATTAATGGAAAACAGAGGCTTTAATATTATCCTAAAAATCAATGACAGACTTTGCAATAAATTTAGATTTTGGTGTAGTTTTAAACTCCATGTAAGTAGCAGAAATATATACATACTGCTTTGACAACTCAAGGTTTTGTAATTTTGTCCATTTAATCTTAAAATAAAGCCCATTTCAGATTTTCAAATCTCATGGTTAGCTGCATTCAACATGGTAGCTGCTTATTCAACAACCACACAGTTATGTTGTGTTTGACAACTGTTTTGTCACATGGTTGAGTATGGTTCTTCCTCCAAAGCAGAACCATGTAGTTGGAAGTTTTTTGTCATCTCCAGGAACCACACCATGATTCAGGTACAGTTGTGTGTAAACATATGCACACAAATGTTCCCAACTGTGGTTCGGACTGCATTAGAATATGTGGGCAACCTAAAGTCTGAAAGAGCCCTACCAAGCTCCAGGGCCAGTATTTTTTGCTGCTGCATGTGAGTTACAGAGCTAGGTCATCTCCTTGCCCTCACCCTGTGATTGGAAAGTAAAAGAGTGATAAAACCATCTGGTTGCTCCACCTTGCTCTCAATGTGTTTTCAGCACATATGAATATAGGACACCTGATTGGCCCCAAGCCCTTTCTGTCCTTGTCTCAATATGTGTTCTCCTATGCAGGGAATTCCATGTTTATCAAGTAAGGATTCAGGTACTCTATTAAATTTTGAGATACATTTGTTTATTTTTTTTAATATATATCTGCAGTGATTTGTATTTTTAAATATCTGCCCAAAACTCAGATTTCAAGCAAATAGTTGCTTACATGTTTAGCCACTTTAAAATCCCCCACTTAACCAAAGCCTAAAAGCATCAATATTTTGAAAGAAGGCATAATGAGGGTTTTTTAAAAACCTGCAGCCAGTGACATACTAAGCTACATGGCTCAGATTGTTGGTTTGGCACTTAATGGTGCCAGCACAGATTATGTGAGGCTGAAGTAAACTTTAAATGGGTAGGATGGAATGCAACAACTAGTGTTGGTGTTCGAATTCAGGTTGACCTTATATTCAACCCAAATATGGCTGTTTGAATTGGGTAGACAATAATATGATACATTTGTTACATTTTTCTTTTATCAACTGTGAGAAAAATGTAACAAATGTATCATATTACGGTGCTGTAAAGTGTTTTACAGACAGAGTAAGAGATACCTCTAGTTTGGGGCATCTTCTCAATGATTTCAGCCAGGACTGCAATCATTGAGAAGAGTGTGCGATTCCTGGGGCACTACAGGTTAATTAACCTGTAGTGCCCTGGGGATCGTAGTGGAACTGCAGAGTTCATCTGCAGTTCAATTCCCATGGTCACATGACCGTGGGAACTTTGCAGCCACAGCTGTGACTGCAGGGGATCCCCGGGCACTAGAGTTAGTGTAAAGTTTAGCTAAAAAGTAAATAAATAGAAATCTACTTACCTTATACGTCTGCATCACTGGGCTTGACTTCACCTCCCTCCTGGGAATATTCCTGGTAAATTCAGAGCAAGTGAAATCTCATGAGAAAATTATTAATTCGCTTGCAAGAGCATCATTTCACAATATTTAAGCTGCTCTATATTCAGCAGTAATATTCCTAGAAGGAAATGAATGACATCTAGGCCAGGAATAGAGAAGACAGTGGTCCTAGATGGATATTAGCATCATCTTTGTCTAGGCATTGTGAACAGAAGACATGGGTAGAGCTAGAATAACCCCATATATTTTATTTTCCGGTCCAATTCAACAAAGAAAGAAAGGTCAGAACCAATGAAAGCATCACTGTATCTTTTCTTACAATGACAAGCTGGAAATCAGAAAATGATACCAAAAAAAGGTATTTACATGATGGCTGGGGTATTAAGCTTATAATCGGCTTCATTGAGTGACATGCCTGGCTGTCAATCTGGAAATAGTTTTTTTCCTCAGTGCATGCAGTGGGTAGTTTGGTGGTCCCAACTATTTGTAGTCAGTATAATCTTTAAGGTGCTTGGACTTCCCTTAACTCCAGTGAAGAGGCAGAACCCCAAAACATGCACACTGATTGCTTCTCTGTTAACTTTGGTGGAAGATTTCACAATAAAAAAAAACACTTTAAGAAACAAAAACTAAAGTCAGAGTTGAAAAAATGTCAGCTTAGTTCTGGTGGTGGAAAAATGTTGGCGATCTTACTTACAGTGAGTTAAATATGGAAAAATATGTACAGTGCAGATACAACAGATTAAAACATGTTTGATAGGGAAGAGCGAGAGACTGTACAGAACACATTATGAATTTGTATTAGATCAGTTCACTAAATGTTCTCTTTTCGCTGCAGTTAAGCAGAACAGCGGTATTGCCAATGATAGGAGGTTTATTTTCTTATGCGGGTGGCAGTAGCCATTATCTGTTACCAATAAATCATCTTTACCTTTTAAGGAGAAAGTATAATCCAAGTTTTGAATATGTTTTATTGATGTGGATGTGCAATCCTAAATAGTATACAGCACACTTTTTCCTTGTAATAGATAAAATTGTATAAATGTATTATTGTTTAATTTTTTTAAACTTTAAATTTTTATAGGTTGTCACCACAATTCTTAACACACTATCTTAGGAAAAATGGCTTCAGCCTTTATGGGAACACAGTAAGCATAAAAGTAAGTCAGCAAAAAGCGAACAAGTCTTGAAAGAAAAAAAAAGGTAAAATATGTATGAAAATTAAAGATACATTTAAAAGAAAAGTCCATCTAAAATGGTATGTGTAGCAATTTCCCCCTGGGTCAGTTATTTAGTTTATTCAGCGGCCGCCAACCAGTGGTCCGCAAGAAAATTTTGGTGGTCCCCAGCTCTTTGGTGGGCCCCCCAGCGGGGTCAGGAGAAGGTCAGCGGGGACCATGTCCCCCCATATGGACACAACTCACCCACTTTCCAATGGCAGGCTCAGGGAGGTGGACGGGTTGTGTCTCAGGCTCAGACCTGCGATAAGGAGAGTGGGTGGGTTCTGGCATCGTGACATCTCTCATGGAGAAGTTTCTTCCCCTTTTATTGACACATGGCTCCCTGCACATGCGCGGTCCAGAGTCCACTGATTTAGTGGTCTGTGTGCTGTCCAAAAGGTTGGTGTTCACTGGTTTACAGTTCCCACTTTTCAATGAAGAAAGAAGGGGTTAGAAAGAAATATTCATAATTTCAATGTGCCAGGCTAAATGAATAAAAGCCAAAAAACTCAGTTATTTAATTTAGGTAGAACTAAACCCTTTTATTTACATAGTAGTGACTCCACTCAAGTAACACCTAACCTCCAACCAGTACCCTCCAGAGCTTACCTCAAGCCATATACCCTTTAGATCCAAATAAATTGTAGCAGCATCCTAATTGTTGTACTCACAAACATTTTAAAAATCCTTACCATGCGTTTGGAAAGTTTATCATCGTCAAGTTTAGTCCAGGATCTCTATATTTGTTGTACTTTTAAACAAAGTTTGGCTAGGTTTAATTCCCCCAAAATAGTTTGCTTCATTCTGCCTATTTTAGGAAATTAAACAAAAGACAATATTGTACAAGAACATTTCTGTGGCATTTAAGGTCCTCAGCTTTATAGGAATCCAGTGAAAATGCTGAGATAAAGATTTTACCTTTACCTAGAAGTTGCCAGAAATGGGGGAAATTATATATACTGGCTTGGGTACTGTTTTTGATTTTTTGGGTCAATTTACCATATTGATTTTGGTAAGGAATGTGGAAGGTTAGTGCCTTGGCTTTGGTTTCATTGTCACCTAAACCTATACATAAACCTATACTCTTAAAGCTGCAGGAGCAACTTCCATTTATTATTAGCGTTCCCATTTTCAGTAAGATGGCCAACATTCTAATATATTCATGTACTGTTAGTCCTTATTTGTAAAGTAGCAGGCTATTTTGCAATTCGCTAGCAGTCGGGAAAGTGCCCATATAAAAGTTCCAAAAGTAATTTTGAATGCAATGTCACAATATAAATACACCTTTCCAACTTTTCTGTGCTTTTTTCCTTGTCCTTAAATTAAACTGTATTTATACAAACTTAAAGGTCATTTGGAGGCTGGAAACATTTAAGCAGAGGCTTGTGCATCTGAAACATAATGTAAAATGCCCTTACTAATGGCTAGTAATTGCTATGGTGCTGTTTGTAGTGGTGTAGTTCATGTAAGTCTCACTTTGGAATTATTTAGTAAATTATTACTTCGACTTATAAATTGCCCATCATATAAAATGACAGATTGCTTTTTATTCTTTCTATGTGACCATGAACAGCTGTATATTTTTATTCTTCTTTGAGTCCTGCATCCACTCTCAGCTGCAATTAAGAGTAGATTATCAGCAGGGGCTTTTCCAAAAGCCCTGCAGGTATCCTGTCATTTATCCTAGATGGGAATGTGTATTAATTTATTTCTTGCTATAAACAATGTTATTTATGTTATTTTTCAGTGAATCTGGGGACAAATACAGATGCACTATAGACTGGGATTACATTAGGAGGCTTTGCCAAGTCCTAGTTTGTATTATTTGATTTATTACTGTTGGGGAAAAGATTGGTATCCTATGCTTGGTGCAATAATTATTTGCTGTGAACTGCTAGGGAAAGGGGGAGGGGGTTTAGAAACAAAGTGCCTAAGAGTGGAAGCATGGTCTGTTTAAATTCTGCACCCAATTTGGAACTGTACATCTCATGTATTCAGCATAAAAATACCCCATTACTTTGAATCAACTGCTTGGGTAACCCCGGTTAGAATTAGTGGTGGTCAAAAATTATGAGCGGAGCTGATTGGAGCTATTCTGTTTAGCATGCTTGTTTGACAATATGTAAATTTCCCAATATTACAGTGTGGGTGGGTTAGGTTAGGTCAGGGGAGTGGGGAATTTTACATTTTGTTGTAATTGTAATTAATACTTGTAATTAAGTATTTCAATGGAACTATCTATGTGTCCAAAGAAATTCATATTTAGGCCCTGGAAAAGGCTGCTCCTAAGCTGTCGGGTATTGTGATGACTAGTCACCAGCTCAGCTTGCATATGTGCTTTCTGACCAGTCATATCAGGACCACATCTTTCAGCATTCTGCAGCCAGTGCTGCCTTTTGTATGGGTTTCATCCAGCAAAAGCACAACGGTCTAGCCCAATACCGCTTCACTGCTTTGTTGCCCTCGGAATCAAAGAGCAATGCCAGTTTACCATGCCCATACCTGCCATGAACTTCAAGTCATATGCACGGCAACATAAAGAAAGGCCCGGAGCTGAGAAAAAAAGAGAAGTATAGGTGCAGGGACTGCATGACAGGGTGTCATGCTAAGCTATTGTTAAGTTATTGTTATTTATGGTATGTGAAAAAACAAAGTTTATAAAGATATATTTTAGGTTTGTATGATAAAGAACGGCTGCTCCAGCTAATTTTATTCCAAAAGGTGGGATGTGCAGTCATTGGGGCTGGATAGCTAATAGAGGTTTGGGGGGTGGGGGAATTAGAAGGGAGCATCAGTGTTACCCTAGTCAAGGTAAAATAAAAACTGTAAAAAAGGCAGATCATACCAGGTAGGAGGGGCCAAATGGGTGAAAGGTACGGTAGTGCCCTTATGTCATTCTGAGGTGCAGGAAACCTTCATGTTTACACCTGGTGCACAGCATGGTGGTACTTCTGGTTAATGGAGGCTAGAGATTAGCTTTAAGAGTCAAATGCCCCAGAGACACCTTGAGGCCAATCCCTGAAGTATTCACTAAAATTAAACTTAATTGTCAGGTATAATGCAAAAATCTCCTGTGTTATACTGGCCCTAATAGACGTCTTTGTCTTATGAAAATAACTTTACTGTGTTCATATGAAGAATGAATTAATAAGCAGCATAGCAAGAAAAAGTTTTTATGAACAAGGAGAAAATAATTTTCACTCATTTGGGAGCTCAGTAATAATATTTGATACTGAAATCGCATTTATGTAATTTAAATGTGCATGATATTTAACACCTCTGTCTAAATGATTTTTCCTAATTTAATGAGGGTTCATAAACTGCAGCAAGGGAGTGGAGAAATACAGTCTTAAAGAAGGATGACAGCTTTCATATTTAAAACCTAGGAAGTAATCTAAAAAAAAGTAAGCAACTAAGGCTTAAACAAAAACAGTGACATAAATCAAATGAAGTGATTAGTTTCTGTCTTGGAATTCCTACATGACTTTTTCATGAGTTTGTTTGATAAAGGTGTTCGCATTTTGTAAATTCCTGAACCGAAGCCAAAAAATGTATGACCTCATTAATGAAAGATATTTTCTAAAGGAAATTTGTAATGCATTAGGTTTCTCACCCTAAATCTTTGACCGGTTAAACTAATGAGCAATACATTGTGCACAAAAAAAAATGTAAGGAACTACAGCAGATATGTATTTTAGACAAGCAATACATATGATTGCCTATTGTTACATTACTCAACTCGCTGTTTGCACAAGAGTCTTGCAAGAGAGCAAGAGTGTTGGTATAATTAAAAGCTTTTGGTTATACACCAATAATAATGCAATCACGCCGTCGTATGAACACAAGCTTACCTTGAGAGCTAGTTTATAAATAGGAATACATGGAATAAAAATTGGAAAGAAAAAAGATGACCATCCCAATTGTGTTTCATGGAAATAGGAGGTAGCAGTAAATGCTTCCTTCCTGTTCTTTTAGCTACACAGTTTTTCAGAAATGTAGCCACAGTATGAACATTCACTGATCATTGTAGTTACAGTCACTGTGGAGAAATTCTTCCATAAAATAAACAAGAGCAATAAAGTATTTTAACCAGATCCCATATTTTTTTCTCAGACAGAAAGAAAATAAAAATTAAAGATCACCAGCTGCAAATTTTGCAGAATAATTACTCTACTGTAGCCACAGCTACAAATAATAGTGAAGGTTTTTTTTAAAGAAAATATGTCCTTTCCTATATATAAATATTAGAATATCAATAGTTTTGGTTAAAGTTATACTTTAGGGTAAAGGGTCCATGTCTCTGTAAAGGGCATCCTTTATAATTACCCTAATGTCTGTCCCTTGCTGCTTTGCTCTATCTCTCCATTTATCTCTTTACATTTGCCTTCCTAGCTTCTCCTTTTTCTCTACCGTATTTCAGATATATTTTACTTTCCTTTATTATTATTCTAAAAAGGAAAATACTCATCCTTTTTTATGAGATCTAATAAATAAATTAATGTGAATTTTATTGGTGCTTAATACACTAATTGATGCTTAAAGCAAAATCCTATTTGTTGAAAGATTTTTAATCTACACCTTAGAGTACTGGGAAGGCAGCTTGTTTTTAATTTCCATATTAACTGTATTTTGATGTAATAAATAGTGGGATTTTAGGCTTTTTTAAGCACTAACCAAAAACAATAATTATATTGATCTAGATAAATCTTAGAATCAATTTTTCTGATAGTACAGCATGTATAAATATAAGAAATTCAAATGTTCTTTATTACTATGACTTGCCAGCAAAAAAAATGTAAAAATGTAGCGCTCCATTAGTAAAAAAATTCCTTTAAGGTATAGGGTCTAATTTTAGTATATGCTGAATTGTTCTAGATTCTGTTCTCCATAGGGAGTAAAGGTTGGCTACCTTCTGTTGCAGGGGAGGAAACAATTACTGCTCTGATGTATTTACCTGTTGGACTTATGGTGACATTTGTCACCCTTTTGTGTGGGGAACAGATCAAGTTGGGACCCTTGCCATGGTTGTATAAATAGGATAGAGACATCAGGGCAAGTCAGCCTTGACACCCCGGGGCCTGGCTTGGCTGTGGCCTGGACAATGGGTCAACGGGAGAATGAGCCTGGTACCCAGTGAGACTTTAGGACTCAAGGAAAGAGAAACCAATGGAGAAAGGACCCATGGGTATGGTACTTCAGGGCAGAAGCCTGTTTAGGGCAAAGGTTGGGTATTGTCACATCAATGTGGAGACCCATGCAGGTGGGATGTTTCTCTTGCTGCCTTTTATGGAGGATGAGTCTATCATAGATTCATACTGCCTGTATCTGACATTCTGCTGCTCTAACCCTCTCTTTCACTTGTTGAGTTACAATAAATTCCACTAATCTAAAGATGTACGAGCCTCTGTTATTCTTTATGCAATATTATGGGAAACCAGGAAAACTTAGTGGCTCATGTAGGAGTAAGCACTACACTAAACTTCCCGCTAATATTTTTTTTTTTGTACACAAGCAAATGCATAAGGGTTATATGGACTTTATCTAATACCCTGGTGAAATAAATGTAGGTTAAATAATTCCCAAATTACCCTAAGGTAGAAGGAGCAGATTTGCTATGCATATGCATATCGGTTAGTGAAACAAACATCCAAAATAAAACCCATTCAGTCACTAACAACAAAAATACACAATGATAATGGACCCCAATGATGGGGCCATTACTTACTATTTTACCTCTTAGTCATTTAGGACAAAATATCTCCTGCCTTACTGCTGAATCTTAACTTACCTTACCTTCTCTATTGCCTTGTTCACCTTCTTGGACCATTTGTTTAAACTGCTTGGGTAACTGTGTGTTGGAGTTTACAACAGGTGAATCACCTTCCCCCTGTCCCAAATGACAGTGTTTGGACCTTAGGATGGGCTTCTCAGGTACTAAACAATGTATCATAAAAGGAAAAGATCACATGCTCCTCCACACCTAGATGTACAAGGCATTCCAAAGGCAGGGGACTCAGCAGAAGGCATGTGGGTGCTTCTGTAGGTAAGCATAGGAATTTTAACCTTGACATTGGCTTTATTTGCTATTGTGTGCAAACTAGGACCTCTGTTCTAATCAAAGTATATTTTTATTTGATTTATTTTGCTGGCTATCAGGTTGGACGTGGGGGAACTAAATATAGTTACTTGCATGTTTCATTGTACACCTTCTCAGTTGTTTAGAGAACTTACATTTGCCTTTGACAACCACTAGAAGACTTTCATATGAAATGCACAAAAGAAAGCTATGAAATGAAAAATCACTCAAGAATAACAGTGACTTCTTAAACTTCGGCACTTTTCTTAGCCCTAACACAGCCCAATTTGCCAGGGGCTCCCTACTTAACCCCTAGGTGGAACATAACCCCTTTCTGCTTTGAGAGGATCTTTGTTATTTTGGAGGAACAACCCTAAAACAAGTCTGTGATGCTAGGTTTGTTTATACGGGTAACAATGATGCTTTTTCAAGAAAAAAAAAATAATGAAGTATATAAAAAAAGGTTTAGCATTCTCAATAAGCAAAAACTCCACAGCTTCAAAATAAAGAAGCATTGTAAAATACACCTTCCCACTTTAAGCCAGTGATGACAGGTCCAGCATCCTCCAAAGCCACCATTTTCATCATCGAGTCCTCTAGGTCCACCAAGATCCTTTTAGGCTATTGTGCACCCACTGATGCTATAACTTCTGATATAACTTCTTTTGTTTGATGTAATTTTTTACTTTTGAACCTTGTTTGAAAACAATCATATAGAGGGAATGTCTTGCCCCCCTAACTGCCAAACCACCCTCCTCCATCCTGCTAGCCTAAGACTGGAGAGTAAAACGATAAGCTGCATCTTTATTTTACTCTGCTCTTTTCTCCTACCAGCATTGTTTTTGGTAGCACCTGAGCACCAAATAACAACTGACTGGCTCCTTGTGCTGTTTCTTTCCTTCACAGTATAAACTAAGCAGTGCCAGATACAAATTAATGCAGTGCCAGACAAAGTAATGCAGTGCCAGACACAAATTAATGCAGTGCTGCAATTAATTATACATATTTAAAGCCACTCAGTTGTTCTGCAATGACTTGCTGGCAGAACAGACATAGGGCCTGATTTATTAAACCTCTCCAAGGATGGAGAGGATACACCTTATTAGTGAACCTGGATGATCCAGTAAGCCTGGAATGGATTTGGTTGAGGATTGAAAACATTAGGAAATCCATTCACGCAGCTTCACTGATGAAAGTATATCCTCTCCAGCCTTGGAGAGCTTTAATAAATCAGGTCCATAGTGTTACCACTCCACACGCAGATAATCTGTCTAGCAGCTTTCAGCATCCTCAGCTTCTCTTTATCTGTGCTAAAATGTGATTTTTCTAGCATCCCCTGCACTTCCTCTGAGACAACTGAACAGGATTGCAGAGTATATGCAGCAGCCAATGAGCAGAGTAGTTTCTGGTTGCAATCTTGTCCTGCTATTGGCTGCTGCACATACTTTGTAATCCTCTTCAGCTGTGTATAGTCTCAGAGCAGGTGCAGGGGATTACAGGGGATTTGCAGGGAGCTAGAAAAGGTACGTCTTTGCACAGCTAAAGGGAAGCTGAGGATGCTGATAGCTGCCGGAAAGATGATCTGTGGGTGAAGTGGTAACACATAGCATGTCCCTTCTGTAAATAAGCTGTTGGATCAAAAAAAAAAAGTTTAGTTCTACATTAAAGTGGAGCTTTCAGAAACAAAAGTGGTGGAAAACCGCTCCTAGTCCTGTAGGTCCCACGTCAATCCATCTTCCTTCCTCTTTTCTGACTGGACACCAGGCGCCGCCATATTCTTTCTTCTTCTTCTAGGTTCTTCTTATTGTGTCACCCAATCTGGCACTGCACAGTCACCTGGAAATGTAAAAAAAATATATACCCATTTAGTCTTTAGTCCTAGTCCCATTTAGTCTTACTGTCACTGCAAATTTAAATAAATAAATATAAATATATATAATAAAAGGATTAGCCACCCTTTTTAAATAATGTAAATAATTTGGTGATTGGTCTACTTTAAGTGGTTTGCCTGGAGTCCAGCTTTAATGATAATATAAGTATTACCAAGCTGAATTTATATGTGAATCTGCCTAATTTTAGAGCTTCTAAAAAAAATTTAGAATTTTCCAATCACACTTCATCTGAATTAAAACAGTGTTTAAGATTTGAAAAGAAAATGTTTAACTTTCTTTCTGTAAAGTGCTGACAAGAAGCAAAAAGTTTGCGCATTTCAGTCTTGTATAACACCTGTCCTGTCAGCAGGACCACTGTAAAGCGTAAGGCCTCCAGGCGCCCAAGTCCCTAGATTCTCCATGCCTCATTCTTCATCCATGCTGCTAGTAATGTACCATCACTGGCACAGTTACACCTGAACACTCTGGTGATGCCAAACACCTGGCTTGATTTTCCACTGTCCAAATGAAAAATAAGCATAATCTGCTTTGTGAGGAAACAGCAAATGAGGGAGTTTATGACAAATTATGTTGGTTTATGCAGAAAAGTGATAATAACTTACCAACTGTTTTTTTTTAGGTTAATGAATCATATGCCATTAGACGTGATGTCTTTTAATTAGACACTCCTGGAAAGATAAAATGTTCATTTATTTGTATTTTTTATCCAAACTGTAAGTATGTATTAGGGTATTTATTTGTAAAATATATCATATTTTTTGTTTTGCTCTTTTAGATTATCATTTTATTCCATATGATAGGGTGATTTATAATGTTTAACAGAGAGTGGAAAAGTAGAGGTGACAGTGTCAATTTACATACCACGATGTAGAATGATTTGACGGAACTGATAGAGAAATTAATGTAATACCGTGTGGTCTTAGGCTGAGGTTGTAAAAAAAAAAAAGGGAGAGAAAGAAAAAAAATCAAAACTATTAAATAAATTAAAAGATTTAAATATTTGTTGCTGAGTGATCCATGAAAAATATGAAAATGATGCTTTTGTTCAAATACAGAAGGGGAGAAAGGAAAATGCTAAGGGGACAGGTATTATTGATTTACATGCTAATTTTCCAACTGTTACTAATTTTCTTGATTCCTAATTTTGAAGTTGTGTTCCCAACATCCATCATTGCTGTACACTAGAGGGTATGAGCATCTTTTCCAATAAATTACAGGAACTATGACTAATTATAGTGATATTAGCTATGCAAAATACTGTGTAGCATTAAGTGAACACATTTTCCATTTAAAATTATGCAGTCAACGCTTTAGAACAAATGTAGTTTTATGTTTATAATTTATTGTAGGATTTTTTTTTATTTTTTTGTTGTCTTTTGCACTAAATATGTAGCATATATCTTATATTAAGGAATTTTTTTTTGGTTTGGTAATTTATTTTATTTAGTAAAATACAAATATTGCATTTTAATAATCCATATTTACTGTTTGTATTCGGCAGGTTTGAAGCATGAATAATGTCTAGTAGGCTTAGGAACCAGTTATTGTTCTGATATAGACATGATAAGCAGTGGACATTGGATTACTTAAAGATGATTCCCACAAAAAAACACCGTCTTTTTTTGTTATTCCAGCTAAGGTAAAGTGAACCTGTCACAACAATATGCAAGGTCCAGTTAATCTAAATTTTCAGGTAATAAAATAACGGCACACAGAAGTTTGTTCTGCAATCAGCTCATTCTAGGAATTCTGGGTTGCCCGTAGAACCCTGGAACCTGCCAATACCCCTGTAAAAAATGTAGGACAATTAGGATCTCGCAAGCTGAAATATATAATTTTTTTGTCTGCTGCTGTGTTTTCTTTATCCGTTTTACATTCCTACTCCATTTACAGTCTGCCTTGTTAGGATCAGATTTCCACATAAAAAAATTAAATACCTGGGTATAAAGATAAATATCTTACAAGCAACCCTACCCATGAAAAAGTTGTTTCTTGGGTTAACACAGATGCATAGTACATAAACTATACCTTCTAAGAGTGCTTTATATATTCCCTGCAGAGGGCATTGCCATACATTGACTGCTGGCAGATAAAAAGAAGAATTTAGTTATGTACACATTAGAGGTGTTTTAAAAGTACTTCTGCCTGTCTTTGTATTAACATCCTGTATTGCCCATTACAGCAGCCAGTTCACTTAAGAGAACTCATTGACCAAGAGAAATTGCTTTAACTACAGTGGAAGAAAGTAAGGTCAGGGTCCCAGCTATACTGTCTAGTAGTATCTTGTCTAGGCTAATATTAGCCCTGATCACAGAACTGATTTACGACAATTCATTTGGGAGGTAAGACTATTCAAAATAAGTAATTTAACTATGAATTTCTATATGGTTTTGCCTAATGCTATAGTATTTAGATAAGCATACCTTTCTAAAAAAAAAGGTAACCTGCCTGGACGTTTAGATAGTAGGCACCTCCTGGTACCTGCAAGCATAGTTAACTTGCTTTCTTAGAATCCCCAAAGTCCCACTTTTTCTATTTTATAGCAAAAAATTTCAGCCTGTATCTGCTTTTTAATCGATATATCTGACCGGCTCCCAGACGCCACTCCACCGTCTTGGGAACAATATCAATCACGCATAACATAACCAACCTTAACACCTCCTAACCCTTTTAAACATTTGGCGACCCCATACCATAGATGGCTCTCCACACACCAACACTTTACCAATCCAACTCGACCACACCCTGTCCCCCGAGGACCTCACACACCAATGACTTCAAAACAACTTAACTGCACTATTTGGGGCGGGTGGGCAGAGATCTTGACTCTCTCCACTTTTCCAAAATTTCTGTCTTTGCCCACCTATTGTTTTCTATATCTTCCTATCATATCACTTTTCCCACACCATGCCAACCCCCCTCTTTTTTTTCACCTGACCTTCTGGCCGTCCCCACTCAGTCATGCTGGCCCCTCGCCTAGCTCCCTTTCTCGCTGGCTTTTGGGCATACTGACCTCACTGGTTAGTAGGAAGACCTTTTAGGGACCCAAGGTCATGTTGGCATCATTACAAGTAATAATGATATCAATATGCAAGCAGTACAATGACATAAAGATTTATAAATGCCATAGTTTCACAATGGCAAACCACACAGCAGGTTAATGTGTTTGCAATCTTTGCCCTGGCATTTGTGGTGGATGAGCAGCAACTGCATGGACAGAATTAAAATGTTGCTTCCAACAGTGCTGCACCCCCACTTTAATGCAAACTCAACCACCAAGTGGTTTCCAATCACTCACATTTAGTTTAAACAGGAAGAAGGAACAGACTTTCTTCATGGCATCCAAGGCCACTTGTCAGATATACAACCACCCCCCATATGTGACCACTTCCTTCTTACATAATACAACCATTAACCGGTGGTCTTACCATGTAGTTGAGGAGTTCAAAGGCCACCCAAATTCTGGGTATGGATCATGGTGTTGGCTGTTGCAGCAGTGAGAAAAAAGGTACGTATTCTTGTACTTCAGGCCACCTCTACACTAAATGAGCGATTTAAGCTTGCTATCTGGGAGGTAATGATATTTCATGACTGACCATAGGGATCACAAACTCTTCAATTGCTAGCATATTATTTAAACATATGTGTTTGCACTACATATGTAATAAGGCAACTGAGGGTCCACAAAGAAACAAAGCAGCCAACTCATATAAACACTCATGCATTCAGGAATCACAATAACGTCTATATGCATACTGAAACATGATTTTTAAACAGCCTAAGCAATGAAGCTTTTGGAACGCAGGCCCGGTCCCATCTGTCACCAGTACGACCCTCGCTCCTACACCCTTCAACCCTTCCTAATATTTCTGTTGCACATTATTGCTAAAAAAAACAATGTGGGTTTCAATCTAAACTAATAAGATTGAGAAGGAAATGCTTTGAAAACTAAAATACACCGGAAAGCCAAAGAACAGAGTGTATATATATAGCAAACAGGTTTTACATTATAAAAAAAAGTCTGGGAATTACATTTTTCTATAGCTATTTCTACCTATTTTGTAGCTGTCTGATTAATGATCTCTAAGCATTTACTCGGCTCTCTATGCGTTCATATATTTTATTTTTCTAATATTTTTACCATTTATTTTTTTCTGCGCTACTTGATAACACATAATGGAATATTCATCACACAACAGAGAAAGTGACTTTTTTTCTCCCCCTTCGCATCTAAAAATCGTAAAAAATATACTGTATTTCAAATTAAACAATCCTTTGTGCTGTTAAGGCAGGCAATTTCCATTCAATGTATAGAAATATGACAAAATGCCCCATATCACTGAAACACTGAAGCCGTATAAATATTAAGCATTTAGATTTGAAATCATGGTATGTGATTAGGGCTCCATAATGAGCTAAAACAAAAACTAGAGTGTTAAAATTCAACAGTCTATGAAATGCTTACAGAGGAAATAAGGGTCTGTAGTGCATAAATAATAGCTTAAGTGTTACAGAAAACAGAAAGCATTGAGAAAAAAAGAATATTTTATAAGCTAAAAATTTAGCAGACTACTTAAGTAGCTCGTATTTGCATATGGCAGGGCTCCATCTGCTGTGGAAAGTATTAGCTGCAAGAATGATTTAATATTTAATAGAAACTGTGGCCGCTGTTAATTATAATTTGCACATTTACAAATCAGCACTGATAGCAATACAAATTATGAAATATAAGGGTGTTATAGTGGATACCCAGCAAAATAAGATGACAGACAAAGTTAATGGACTATTTCTAACAACAGCTCTGTCAGAACACATCAAAGAACTAATTCAGCTACAAAGAGCCGGCAATGGAAAATCTATTTAAAATATTAAAATAGTGTTTGGTAAAAGCTTTTTCATAGTGCATTTTACTTAAACAGTTGCTTATTTCCACGGCTCATTAGCTAAACAGCCAGATGCATTCGGCAAAGCAGCATTTGAATACTAGAAACTAAATGGGAGATATATTTTTGCCTCGTGTTTAATAGGAGAGGGAAATAAATACAGATTTGTGGACGCTGGGGATATTATGGGATGCTGCCTCGTTATGGAGGAATTTTCATATTCATTGGTACACAAAGTGTGGCAGTTGAGCTCCATGCTTTGTAGAACAATATAGATCCCACTCATACCTGCACACGTGTATTACAAGAAGAAAAGGATTATTTAGTGAGAATACTGAAGGGGGTATTGATTTTTTCATTAATCTCCCATTTCTTTTCACACCACTGACCTACTTGGTGAATATGGATTGCAAAAGGGAAATGTTTTAATAAGGAGTTCCTCACATATTGTCACTTTTGCTGTTATTGTGTTAAGAGTTTAAAGCACTCATATGTGTTGAAAATACTTTAAAACAGCAGCTGCTATTAACAAAGAAGGTAGCAGCAATTTGTTTTTATTTTTTCCTGAAAGCCGGTTTAAACTAAAGAGGAAAATGTTTAATCTATAAAAGAAATCATAGGGTAAATACCACTGTTTGTTTGAATTCAAAATTATGGCTAATACATCCGAAGCCTGAAAGTGACCCTGTAATTTACCAATGTAGGCCAAAGTAACAGGTTTCCTTTAAAGGTTTCCTACACTAGTGCCAAGCCCTTTCCTGCTTTGCCTGTGATCCTAGTGCCACTTGTAATCTAAATACCTTCTGTGACCCCAGTACTTTCTGTGACCACAGATCTCAGTGACCCCATGCATTTCAAAAGCCCATGTTCTTCAGTTGATGTTAAATGTGTGTGGAATAATGCACAATATTACTCTAGGAAAGCAGCCAGCAGTAGTGGATTAATCTCCTGCCTGATGTTGCATGCAAAGTTCCTGCATCAATGTTATTTGGCAGGGCACTCAGCCTGGAACCAGTGGAGCTTCTTACCCACTAACACTAATAATCTGTTTTAGCTGTCTGTAAAAGATGTTTTTCAAAATATTTTTCTTAATCGCCTCATGTAACTGGAATTATTAAAAAAGTGGGCACATCTCACAATGACTATCAAAGTATGACAACCCTCCTACTAATCACTAACATTATCAACCAGTTGTCACGCACGGAGAGACAGGACCACTTGACGGCACTACGGCTTGCACAGAGGTGGTGTGAACCCTGAGAAGGGCCAAGCAGAGAGAGAGAGAGTCTAAGCAGTAACCAGGTCTTCTCCAGAACCTCTGATGGTGAGGATGTTGTGCCGCTGGTTACTGCCAGGTTGCGGGCCTTGCACACACCAAGGTGGGCAAAACACAGTACCAAATCACAAAGCAGAAGGATAGTCCAGGAAGGCTGTTAGTGATTCAGGCAGCAAGCATGAGAGTTCATGTGACACACCAGGGGTCAATTGCCAGGGATCCAGGAGACAGACACTAGTGACACAGGGGCCACTGCGGGCACAGGGAACACAGGAGATGCTGGAAGCAACAGGAGGCACAGGTGACTCAGGGATATCCACAGACAGACAGGAACACTAGAACAGCTCAGGGAAGTTGGCTGGGAACCAACAGACTAGTCAATGAGGAGTTAAGGCAGGAGCTGGACAGGGGAAAAACTGAATTAAGCACCAGGTGAACAGGAACTAGCTCACAGAACTAGGGGCTCAGCACAATGGAGACATGTTACGCGAACACTGAGTGCAGTGTGCGAGCTAGCCTAATAGCCAGGGATGATTAAGATGCTATTTCCTGATTAGCGGACGAAGCTGATAAGGCTTGCCAACGTAGGCACGCCCAGAATCAGAACTGCCCGCATGCACAGGAAAGAAACGTCTGCGCTTTAGTAAGGAAGAGGTAAGTGTGACACCAATTCTCCACAGTCTACCAATGATGTGTTAAATCACAAATGTAAGGGAACACTAAACTGATTATCAGTAAGGCACATTTCTTTACTGTCATTGACCATCAATTTGATGGGGCAGGTAGTCCTGAAAGTCAGCTTTTTTGCTGCTTTCATGGTAAAATGTCATCATAGATCACAAAAAACACTCTTGAGTGGGAATCAGTCTGACTCTAACAGCTTAGAAACACCTTTTTGATTTTTTGCACTTGCCCTCCTTCACTCCAAATATGATGCAATTGCTCTATGTCCACGTTACTAAAATATGCAAATGTATACACTTACTTGCAAATTTATTCACGCTCCAACCATACAAGATTTTCTCTACTATACCCATAAACCTTGACCATAGAAAAACCTGGCACTCTATATTTTAAAAATTAAGAACCCCCTTTAAATACTGGATGCCTTTTCTTTTTAAGCACCCAGCTCAGCTGCAAGAATTTGTGACCTCATTCTAACATATATTTGGTACAGCAATGAAATGCTAAGAGGAGCTTGAATATCCCTAATCTATATATAGTAACCCACTCTTGAAATTTTATTGGGACACAACAAACAAATTACAAATTTATTGAATAAGTAATTAAACTGGACACATTAGTGTGCCACCACATTTGCTGCTTGTTTAGAATATGTGTTCATGATCTGGGCATAGGTTCACTTTAACAAACAATTACAATATTTATTTAATGAAATTCATTAAATTTTCACATTGCAAAAAATTTCATCAAGCCCACCCCACCAAATGGACTTAAGTCTTTAAACATTTTTGTGGTTAAATTAAATTGTGATGTATGCAACACTACCCAGGCAAAATTTAGTTTATAGATTGAAATGGCAGCTATAAATCTCATTGCAGTGATAGGACATGGAATCAGAATAATAGTAATGTATCACTTACCAATGACACTTAAATGATTTGTTTCACTCTTTAATCTTTAGCATATCTAAAGTGACTATAATAAATGAATAATTATGTTGTATACCTCACAGTTAATTGAAAAGCGGCTTGAAGTTGAAAACCAAGAAATCATAACATTGAATACAAGGTTTAGTCATTGTTTGAAAACTTATCTTTGTCAATATTTCTTAAGTGGTAATGTAAATGATACTGTTCACTATAATATATCATCGGACATTACTTTGGAGAACCATGAATTATTCTAACTTGTCATGAATATTAATAGTCCCTGGATTCATAATATTTTACATCAGAGAAGCCTAATGTCATTCAGTAGACAAAATGTTTGTCTTTATAAAACAAATAGGAGCTGTTTATATGTGGGGAGCAATGTGAAATATTTCTTGTTTATCCGTGTTGATTTGTGTATGCCAAGTAAACTCGAAGGAACCTACGCCACCTATGCGTTGCCTATAACTACAAATAATGCAATAATTTCAAGTTTTTATTTGCAATAAGACATGTAAAAATCATATGGACTTGCACCATTTGCTAACATGTTTTCTAAAATACAAGTCTGCAACCAATGAGTGATCTTTAGAAATGGGAATATTATCTATGTGTTTAGATGCGCTACAACATGTTTCATAAGAATAAAGGAAAAGTTACTATGGATACAATTGGCATGCAAACAGATTAACCATATCTTCAATTGCCCCTTATTGTTGGTGCACAAAGAGCAGTGTTTCTCAACTCCAAACGTTGCTGGGAATTTCTTGAGCAATGAGCAATTTGTACTTCTCAGATCAGTTTAAGTGACACCAATGATCATTTTGATTATCTGCAAGGGTCAAATTCTTTCTACTGGCCAAAAGTGTAAGAGGCATTCTTCCCACTGCCCATCATGCCAATATACTGAGAGCTGTGGATATACAGTAGTACCTATAGCAGGGGTTCCCTGAATATATGAAAGTTCTTTCAAAGGGTTCCCCCATGTTAAAGAGGTTAAGCAAGGCTGATAGTATATGTTATTTCCAATGTACACATGGTAGACTCATGACATGACAGATATGTTGGACAAACAGATAACTTTGGGAAAGAGGGGGAGGGGGGTTACATGGCAGCATTTTAAAGTATATGTAAACCCAATTTTTAACATCTTACATAATTTTTAACATGTTAAAGCTTGTCTCTAATGAGATTTTAAAACCTACAGACTATTCCTCTTTTTTTTTCTTTTGCTTGGTAGTTTGGAAGGATCAAGTCTTCAGGGCCCTTATTCTGCAGTGTCCACTTTTGTTCAGTTCATGTGGCCACTGCCCATTGGCTGCCATTATTGTTACATAGTTAAATACATACATAGTAGGTAAGGTTGAAAAAAGGCCATCAAGTTCTACCACATGGGAAATAAACATATCTCAGATATAAAAGCCAATGGTCATAGTTGGTCTAGAGGAAGGCAAAAAAAACCCTGGTACAATTTGCTCCAACAGGGGAAAAAAAATCCTTCCTGATTCCATGAGGCAATCGGATGTTCCCCGGATCAACGTTTGTTATTTTTACTTTAAAGCCTTAATACCCAGTTATATTCTGTGCTTCTAAAAAACATCCAGCTTTTTCTTAAAGCAATCTATAATAGTTGCTGAAACTACTTCCTAAGGGAGCCGATTCCACATATTCACACACCTTACAGTGAAGAATCCCTTCCTTATCCGGAGTTTAAACTTCTTTTCCTCCAGATGCAAAGAGTGCTCTTCTCCTCTTGTTCTTTGTAATGATCCCAAAGTTAAAAATTGGGAAGAGAGTTCTTTTTATGGACCATTTAAATAATTATACAAGGTGATCATATCCCCACTTAAACATCTCTTCTCAAGGGAGAAATGACTACTGAGTTCAGCTACTTTTTCCTCATAACTGAGCTCCTCCATTACTTTTATTAGTTTAGTTGTTCATCACAGGGTTGTCACAGGGTCCCACACCACTTAGGAGTGACATCATACAAATGGTGGACACAAAACCAGATGTCCCCACTGGTAAAGAGAATGTAACATCTTCCTCAAATGTGAAAACTATTAGGTTTGCTTGTAAAGAAAATGCAAGAGATGAATTTCATTGGTAGTGGCAACAGATCATTTTTGGATTCCAGTGAATAATTAAACCATGTCTTATGGGTACCATATTCATAAGTCTAAGGGTACATTTCCTTTATTCCATAAATTTTTTTCCTGAGACATTTAAATAGATACATTTTCTACATTTTTCCTTAAAATTGTATGTTAAGTATGTATAACTTTCCTATATAATTTGGGTGATTGGTGATGTTTTTTTCCTTTCTTTCCTTTCTTTTAATGTTTTCTGAAGAAAAAAAGGAGAAAAAAAGAAAATGTAGACCCCTTTGTTCCTGTCTCCTAGTTGGGTTCTTGCATTGTTGCACAATCACATTGATTTGCAATAGAGACTGGCATGTTTCACCATTGGCAATACGAGGAAAAGCACCCTGAGCAATAATGAGCTGCCAACACTGGAAACAGATTACACGTGGCTAGAAATTGTCTGAATGAAACAGAAGTGCAAAACGGATGAAAAAAGGGTATAGCTGTATAGACTTTGTTTGTAATACCAAGTGCTTGCAAAAATAAACTTTTATCAAATTAGGTTTACAGATTCCTAAACAAGACTAAACCTTTGTATTCTTTACAGTCAATGAAGATACCATATTAGCCTGTGTTTAAATTAGCAATTTAATTGATCTATGCATGTGATCAGCTTGTGACCTGTTATTTGAGAGCTTGAAATTAAGTTAAAAGCTGACAAAGAAATAATAGTTCATGAGAGCTTCTTCTTACTTGTTGCCTAGAATTGCTCTTTAAAGCATGTCCATGATCCAACAAATGAAGAAGAGGGAACTCTGTAATAAAAGGCTAATAAGAAATACATATCATTTCTTAAATGTTAATAAATCATGGAAATCTTATTTCATCAGGACAAGGCAGCCTTTTCAATTTTAGTGTTATATCTATAAGGATTAATTAGTGGGAAGAAAGAATTACCATAGACATTTTACTCTGAAAATTGATATGTAGCATAGCATAGGTCCCCAACTGTGGTTAGCATGAATCACATTCTCATATAAAAGAGTTGTAGAAATGTGTATTTGTGCAATCAGATTCCCACTGGCAGGAAACACAATCTTGTTCTCTAAAGGAAGCAGATGGATACATATAAAACTGGGAAGACATTTACAAATCTGTAAATAAAGTACTGTACATATTTACATACAAAGTAGTTAAATGGTAAATAGCAATTCAATCTGTATTCATTATTAATTTACTAGATATAGCATTAAGCATAGAAAACCTGCAGATAGTCACCTATATTTTAAAGGCGGTCACTTTAATAGATATACAGGTAGTCCCCGGGTACATACGAAATAGGGACTGTAGGCTTGTTCTTAAGTTGAATTTGTCTGTAAGTCGGAACAGGTACAATATTTTAATAAATGTAATTAGGACAGATGTTTGTCTCAACATATTATTAGGCAGTGTGGTGTCATTTACTGTAAAAATCCTCACTGTGAGTAAATCACAAATAAAGCAAAAGGAAAACATTTTTTATAGAGCCTAGACATTCATTACCTTCTGGAATAAGCTATGCTTTGATATGCAAAAGGAAACAACTGCAAAGTTTGTCTTGGTCATTAAAGAGTTACAAGAGCTTGCAGAAAGAGCTCACCCCTCTAAGATCACCCACAACCTCAGCTGTGTTTAGCAAAAGAGTTCTTCTGCAAGTCATGCAAACGGCCCCTCCTACTTCAAGCCTCCATCCTGCACACAGCGAGCAGGGAAGTCCCGTTTGTATCTAGGAGGCGTCCGTATGTCAGATGTCGTTAACCCAGAGACTACCTCTACTGAACTAATATTAGAATAGTTTTAGTATACTCTTGAGAAAACCATAGCTATTTACTGTAAAAGTCAAAGCACATCACAGAAGGCTAACCAATTAACACAAGAACAAAATATTTTACACACACTGTCCATTACGATCTACACTCCAATAAACGCAAGGATGCAACTCTACATCGCACCATTTTTTTTTTTTTTTTTGAATAGCCATAAAAAAAAGCAGCTAGAAGACAAAAATGACATGAGAAGATGTTTGTGCTAATAGATCCCTTATATTTTGCCATGAAATCACTTTTCTTACCCAAACCAATATGATGTTCCCTATCTGCTCCCAGGCTAAATAAAGTTCAGTGAAGTTCTAGGCCAGTAAAAGAATGGTTCTATTAGGATACATTACATTTTCTAGGCAGAAAGGCTCTTTGACATGACACTTAGGGTTATGAGGAGGTTAAGTGCATAGGGCTCATCTTAGGGGTTATGGATCAGCTAAATGTTAAGGTTATGTGTTATGGAAGAAAGTTAATAGCTAACTGTTTGCTTTAATAAATAAGTTAGGAGTAATACATTTCAAAAGGTTTTTGATCAGCACGTGTGTTTTTCCTAATCTGTTTATATAAAAAGGTCAGAATATTCATCTTTGTCAAAATGAAAAATGCAATGTCCCCTTTTTTACTTCCCCCATGGCAAACATTGAAATACATGAGTAAGAAAAATCAGTGGGGAAAATCTACAACCCCTAGACAATGGTGACATGGTGGAGCATCATCTCATGGGATATAGGCAATTAAGTATTCCCCAAGGTCCTGCCAGAAGGGGCTCTATGTCACCACCAGCAGTAGAGAAGAAAGGTAGGTGTAATTCTAGTGTTTTTCTTTTTTTTTTCGAAGCATTTTAGCATGAACTTGTTTGTAGTGCAATTTTCGCATTATAGCTTGAAAGTTTTTTTAAGTGAACCTTACACTGATTGATAATGTAGGCTTCAATTTCTTCATATGGTAAAATAAAATCCTTTTGAATGAGCAATAGCAGCTTCCATAATCTTTCAGTATACATACACGTTGGTTCCTATTTAAAAAGAAAGGAATCAGACATTCCCTCAAATATTCTCTGGTGGAGAATCAATTACTGCCATTGAAACCCATAGACCTAGAGGATTCTCCATCAGGGAATGTTTGAGGGAATGTTTGATTTCCTTTGAATAAATAGAGCTCTTTAAGTCATGTCATAACAATGGCAATGTTAAGTTATACTCAGTAAAGTTATTTACTGATGTCTATGTCAGGAGTGAATAAAGTATTAATTACAAAAATCTCTGGATATAACATTCTTTGTCTGAATTGGGAACCTCATCTTTCTGGTTTCATAAAACAACTATAAACAAACCTGCATCAGTTTTCTATTATACTTTCTTTTAACATAGCTTTGATTTCCCAAAATGCTTTTGCGTTCGGTTGCAAAATAGCATTATTTTTATGTTACTCAAAATAATCCATGTTCACTTATTTTCTTGAGTGACACTTTTTTCCTTGTGTGACATTTTCTTGAATTTCAAAATGTGTACCCCTGGTTACAATCCAAAATATTGGAAGCAATCATTTTGCACTTATCCCATTTTGACCTTATTTTCCAAATGTATTTATTCCACTTGACAGTATGCTAGGCACATATCTTTGAAATGAGGCCCATTAACTACAAAATATACAGTTGCTGCATAAATTACAATCCATTTTATTGTCTATATAATTTGCATTTTATGGAAATAGTAATTCCTTCAGGTACTTTAAAGCTTATCAGTTCATTATCTTTTTTTTTTTCATTTTGCAAAAGCAAAAAAATAAAAAGAACAAAGCCATAATAAGATTTTTCTACAACTGAAGAAGAGAAGAATTATTTTAAGACAGTTTTATTAATATGTCTTTTACTCTGTATTTCCATCCAAATTTTTTAAGAAATGAAAAAAGCTTGATTCAAGAAAATAATTTATATCTTTCTATTTAAATTATGAGACTGCATATTTCTTGGTTTTAACTTATATCATAATAAATTTTATGATAAAACAGATACAGACATTTAAATTGAACCTATGACTAATAAAATATGATGTTTGCTTTTTGTATGTAATGTAATACAGAATTATAAATAAAAATAAAAATTCTTAGGGCTATTTATAAAGCATTGAATCTGACTTTCATAAAACATTCTCTTGGAGAATAATTCATTGCTATTAGTGAAAAATGTGGGCCTGGAAGATTATCCATCAGAAAATGAATATAAAAAAACTTGTCCCCATTCAACCTCTAGTGCCCGGGGATCGCCTGCAGTTACAGCTGTAACCGCAAAGTTCCCACGATCATGTGACCATGGGAACTGAATTGCAGATATACTCTGCAGTCCCACTACAATCCCCAGGGCATTACAGGTTAATTAATCTGTAGTGCCCCGGGGATCGCACACTCTTCTCAATAATTGCAGCCACAGGTGAAATCATTGAGAAGATGCCCCGCACCACACTTTCCAGCACAGTAATATGATGCATATCTTTCATTTTTCTGCAGTGGAGAAAAGAAAAATGGAACAAATGTATCATACTATTTCTGTGCTGGAAAGTGTAATACAGAGTAAGAGATATCATGTCATTGTAGGATAACCTGTAAAAAAAATTAAAATAAAAAAAGTTAAATAAACACAAACACTCAATAAACTTATTTAACATGCATTTTTTAACACATTTTTTACATTTTTTGCCGTTGAATCTCATTTTTTTGGGTCATGTCTACCGAATTCGAACAGCTATATTTGGTTTGAATATAAGGACAACCCAAATTCCAAAACCAACACTAATTGAGGGTAAATCACTGATTCGGAGATAGCAATAAAAGTTGGTAGAGCTTATAACTTCTCTCTATTCAATCCAAAATTTAAAAAAATAACTAAATAAAAATGTTGGTACAGATACATAAATCATGGCCATGTGTTCCTCTATTCTCCAGCACCATAAAATGGACAAGCCTTCCTGCACCATGATGTACAACGCAGGACCAATGTTAGCCACTAATCCAACATTGTATATGATGATGCCACATTCTTTATAGAAGCCAAATAAAGATGAAACCAATATTTTTAATTTGTTATCAGATCTCTGTGGAGCTAGGGGAAATATGTGTAAATCATAGGAGTGGCTATACGGAAATCCTTTCTTAGGTTACTTTATATGTATTTAAACTGATTTCATCTGTTTGCATGGGATTTTACTTTAAATATATCAGGCATGTTAAAAGGATATAGTTTGGCTTTAGGGAATTATAATTACACAAAATAAAATTATATTTTACAACTTTGTGGTTCTTGGATCTGCTATTCGATGGTAAATGGTTATTTGTCTTATACAACACTCTAGGTAAATACTTGAGTTGATCTTTTATCTTTGAACTTTTCAGTGGAGGTTTCAGCCTCCACCAATCGTTGTACAACACACCATGGGAAAGGGAGAAGCATCACCATTAGCCAATCAGGGTTGCAGCAGTGCAGATGCACCAAACATTCTGATAGGAGGATAGAACAGAGAGATATGAACCTATATGAGGGAGGGACAAGACCTTTCATTTTTGCCTAAATGCTGCAGAAAAGTCAGGTCTATTGTCTTGCCAGACAGGGAAGTACTATATAAGAGGCCTATGTACAGTGGAGGACTGGATGGACATAAATATAAATCCTCAAACAGGTAAATCTGCTCATTAATATATATAATTCAATGCTGTGTTTAACTGTTTGCATGTTAGCGTTAACGTAACCATTTTATTTTGTTTTAATGCCAATCAAGCAAGCAAAGCCTTGTTATGTTTGTTGGGCTAGTTCTGTTTTACTTAAAAGACTTTTTGTATCCAGAACTTAGTAGCTCATCCTTTTATTTATACTTACAACTGAATGAGCAAGAAGAGTGTCTCCTCCCAATTTCTAACTGCCCTCTGGCAGGACATACAAAATCTAAAAGTATATTAACATGTAAACTGCTCTCTATCTTTAGAAAACCCTTAATACTCTGTATTGTGTAAACCCTATATGTGTATTTGTAATACAGATATTTTCAATGAAAGTTATAAAAAATGAGTAAAAAATGTAGAAAAATAAAAATTACCCTAAATAATTTGTATTTTACATTTTCAAACAGCCCCCAATGTGCATAAGATATGCGAACATAATCATTTTTTAATATGTTTGCTTTAGGATGCATTCATTTCATTGTGATTTACTGGATTACACAAGACAGATTCATTACTTTAATTGATGTTAGCGTATTGCAGTGTACAATAAGCGTTCCTTAATTAAAACAGATGTCAATGGCTTGCATGATTCTAAAGGTGCCCGTACATGGATCAGATATTTGGCCCCATTCTAGATGATATGGACAGATCTCAAACAGCTGGAAAAGAAGATGCGGTTTTATTGGTTCATATGTGTGGTTCTCATTTAACCACTTCTGTGCTCTCTTACTTGGCACAGGCATTTGTAGCTTGACACATGCCACATGCCTCTATATAGAAGATCTTGTAGCTTGGCCTTTTTTTAGCTGGAATGGGGAAGTATTCAATGACCTGTCTGCCCAATTATAGTACCTCTACCTTAATGAAAGTGATGAAGACACCTTGGTATTTTCTGGGGCAGTGGTCACCAACCGGTGGTCCGCAACTCTGGCCGGTGTGCCCCCCAGTTGGGTCCTTCTTCTGACCCCTCTGGGGGGCACTCCGGCCAGAGCTGTCGACCATGTCCGGATTGTAGGGTCAGAGCAGTCTCTGGACACAACCCGCCCACTCTCTAATCGCGGGCTCAGACCTGTGATGGGAGAGTGGTCGGGTTCTGGCATCATGACATCAATCTGGGGGAAGTTTCCTCCCCTTTGAGTGACACACAGCTCCTCATGCATGCGCAGTCCAGAGTCCATGCATTTAGTGGTCAGTAGGTCCCAAAAGGTTGGCGACCACTGTTCTAGGGCAGGGGTCAGCAACCATTTGAGTCGAAAGAGCCAAAAATTGCAATTTACAAAATTTCAAAGCTTTTAAAGAGCCGCAAAATTTTTTCTTGCCAACAATAAATAGTACTCGCATAAATAAAGTTTTTTTGATAAAAAAAACTAATCTATTTATTCATAAAAAAAATATCTATTTATTCATATATAAGTAGTGTTTTTCACAACAAGTTAGATAATATATATATGGCATTATTAGATAATTACCTATTATTAAGTAAAAAATTAAAGTAAACATTTACTTACAACACTAACTTGTACTTCAATAACAAACAATTGAGCAAACAAATTCAATGGGAGCGATGGCTTTGCATGGTTTTAGAAAGTTTGGATAACATTAGATGACATTTCATTTTCCTCAGAATTCTGTAATGGTGAAACAGGTACAAACATTTTGATTTTCCATGTATTGTTGCTAAACTGCCCACTTTTGTATATTATTGTAGAAATATAGATACCTTTAGGCACCGATTCTATCTCTCAGCCTGGCTTTTTGTGAAGCTGCGGCTCTTTAATTCAGTCTGTCGGAAGCTATTCTATCTCTCAGCCTGGCTTTCCCCCACACCCCTCCCCCGTGACACGGGTCCTCACCGTCTTCAGTTCGTCGGAAGCTCTCGAGTGTCACGGGGGAGGGGTGTGGGGAAAAGCCAGGCTGAGAGATAGAATAGCTTCCGACAGACTGAATTAAAGAGCCGCAGCTTCACATCTAAAGAGCTGCATGTGGCTCGCGAGCCGCAGGTTGCCGACCCCTGTTCTAGGGTATCAAAGGAAATAAGATCAATAACCCATCTAGCAGAATATTCACATACACACTTGGGCAGAAGTTCATGAAAAGATTGTTGTAGAGAGAGTACAGAGGAAGGCAAGAAAACTATGGAGGAATTGAGGAGCTCAGCTATGAGGAGAAATTAGCTGAACTGAATCTACTTTCCCTTCAGAAGAGACGTTTAGGGGGCTTATGATCACCCTACATAAATATTTGAATAGTACATTTGCTTCAAAATTATTCACTTTAACGACAAGGTGACACCCTTAGCATCTGAAGGAGAGGAAATTTAATCTTTTGTACGGAAGGGATTCTTTACTGTAAGGTCTCTGAAAATGGGTATTAGACTCTTTCAAGTATTTTTAGCATATGCTATATATTGTTTGAAAAAAAAGCTAGATGCATAGAATGCCTTAAAATAAAACTGGGTAAGCATCCTTTGAATATCTGATTGCCTTAGGTAATTAGGAATCAGTATACTGAACCATGTTTTATAAGGGATTTAGCCTTCCTCTGGATCAACTGTGCATATAAGATTCTATCTGGAACGTGCCATTTTCTAGTAGGTTTATTTATTTCCCTAGTGGTTAATCTCGATAGACTGCTTTTTGTCAACCCAGCCCAGAACCAAAACAGACCTTCATATTCATTGGGTCAAATATGATAAACGTCTCATGCCTTAAACCCCAGATCTTGTATTACCATGCATAGAACTATCTTCAGGCAATCCCAAATTACTTTCCACAACAACCATAAAAATTCTGTCATCATTTGACATAAAGAGATATATTTTCATTCTGCATTTATTTAAGCCTAAAACTGCAGTTGGCTTTAATGCATATGTCATAGAATAATGAACTGCATACAGTAAGGCAGGAAAACAATAAAACCAGCATTACTTTCAAGAGGACAGTTTCACAGTAGCACAATATTTGTAACGCTCATCACTTGGATGGTCATTAACCAGCTATCGCGCCTTTATGATTCTGTCCCCTAGAATCCTGTATGATAGATGTGAACAATTTCTGCATCTGCACAAAGACAGATTGAATACCTTTTCAAATGCATGTATATTATAAGCATACAAGGTAAGTAGGTTGGGATGAAGGTCAACAATCTGCTGGACCTATTTGCAGCCAACCTTCTGGTGAACATTTATTTTACCATGTTACAGTTAGATTGAAAACATAAAAGAAAATACATTGATACAAACATTTCTGTGAAATGATTGCTAAACATTTTGACATTGAGATTTTAGGTTTTAAAAGACAATACATAAAAAAAGAAAAAATTATATATTTATTAATTATTGTTATTTCTTTTATTTCACTTTTAAATATAAGTTTGTGTTTCTTACATATTTGCAGAGTACATAAAAAAGGTCTTAATAATTAATTTCATTAGCATGTTGATGAGGGAAGAAAAGACTCAGAGATGGAAAATATACGCAGATTAAACTTTGGTTGTAACATATGTGTAAAATAGATTGATAGAGTTGAACTTATTCTTTGACAGAATAAAGTATCTTTTATCTACACTGATGACAAGTGGTCTGTGGATTACCAATAATATTTGACCCTGTAGTTGAAGCAATACCTTAACAAGTTAATGGGGTGTCAAAATTTTATACAATTTGATTTGGACCCCAGCAGGGAAATCCTCAGAGCAAAACAATGTTCCTCAAACGTATTGGGCAAGAGTGCACAAATCTACTTTGCTCTTTGCAATTATACCGGACCAAAGTTCAGTGAGTTGAGCTGTGCTGGGTCATCCATTGCATGACATCTTCAGCCTGCTGCAGTTGTAAGTGACAGGCAGCACTAACAGCTTGGTTCTATTGAAGCAGATTCAGCAGACCATTCCATCTGTCCTCTACCACCCCCTTGCTCAGCACCACTGTCCCTTTTGTACTCTGTCTATGTTGCAGTGACAGAAATGTCTTTGTATGTGTCACCTAGATAAAACTTTCCACAGTGTACAACTTACAGCTGCAACACTGAACATACAAGGACTGATGTATTAGTTCTACAAGGAGAAAAATGGACTATTATGGGTGAGCCTGGAGGATCCAGCAAACATGGAATGGATCTGGTCTAGGGATGAAAACATTGTTCATTCCAGATTTGGTGGATCACCCAGGTTCATTCTAGAAAGTCTAACTTCTCCAGTGTTGGAGAACTTTAATAAATCAGACCAGATACAATCAAAATTTCAACACATCCCTCTCTAGATCAAAAATCACAATCACTGTTTCTGCATATACGCAACTCTAAACTTTTATCTGCCCTGCTTTTAAGTTTTTCCTTATATGAACTTCACAAATACTAAACCCACAAAAGGAAAATCACTTTATATAGCTGGATGATTTTTGAGTGGTTGCAGGGGCTGGCTCTAGCTGTTTCCAACCCACCAACTCCCCTGAAATTGTTTTCATTCAAAGTATAACTCTACTTTTGTTGAATAAAAAACAATCCCCTCTGGGTGTTTGTAACTTATTCAGAAATCAGATTATGTCATGTCAATTGGTATGTGTAATGGGTCGTGGCATTTTTTTGTCCTTTGCGACCTGTCAAACTTGGTCAGACGCTGACTTCCACATTTCAATCATTGGCACTACTGTGAGCTTGATCAATGCCAAGCTGAATACATTAAAATGGTGGTAATTAGGTGAACAGGTGAAATTTTAAAGGCATTCTATATAGTGTTAAGCTGCTGGTAATAAACATTGAAATACAAGCAATATGGCTAAAAAAAAGCTTTGCTGCAAGTTGGAAAGAAAGAATGTGTAACATTTGGAATTATGAAAGGATCATGAGAATTACACTGAAGGTGTTTTTACTTAAAAGAGCTCAACTATCCATCAGAAAACTAATGTGCAACAACTCCAATTAGACATTAATTGGATATCCTGGGGTTAGTGCCTCTGTGGATCCCTCTCTAGTTTTATAAATAGTGCCGAATACCGTGCACCATATATTTCTTTAATACAAGCATCTCCCTGATATCTTGTTAATTAGAACAAGTCCTTGACTGATTGTGACTTGTAAGTGTATACATCAGGACAAGCACATTTTCGTACTGCAGAATATATATATTCACATAACAACAGAGGAGCTAAAAAAAAAGATTTGCCCTTTCTGGGATATTGCATTAATTTTCTGTGTCTTTTTTGTAGTTCACATAAGGAAATGATTCTTTATTAGTTTGTGTATAAAAACAATTGTCTTATCTTTTTGAAACATCTTTACATTTATTTGTTCTACAAACCGGTCAGAAATTCCTCTCCATAGGAGTCTAAAGGCAGGTTCAGACCTGTGGCGGGCGCAAGTGATCCTGTGTGGCCCCAAGCAGCTGGCACCACAGCACTGTTTTTTAAAGAACCAGTAATTGTAGATTTGACAGTGGGTGGGTGTGTGCAGTAATGCTGCCCCCATTCATTCCCTATTGGGCTGGCCTATTGGGTGGATGCTATACTGGTGTGAGGAATCGGTAACCTCAGCTCAACCACACTTCCAGTCTGAACAAATTATTGTATTAGCACATTTGCATGAATATTTATGTTGTCACAAACATACCTTTGCTCCTTAACAACCCCCAAATATTTTTTTAAGGCAGAATGCAGGAAAGAAGCCCTTCTTAACATTGATTCTTTTGCAGGGAACCCTAAATTTAAATCTGGAATAAATGTGGCATAGTATAGTACAAGAAAGGGATGTACACTCAGTGCCCTCTCGTCCCTCACTTTTTCAGTTTCTTAAAATGGCCTTTTTTGTGCATTAATGCGTGTTTCTAAAAGCAGTGTCCCTTTCTACATGCCTTTTTGTCACTAGGCAGATTTACTCATTCCTAATTAACAATATGAGTACCTCCGGATAAAGCCCCATCCAACAAATCCCAGTCAATGGTAACACTGTCCACTGTGTATATTAATAACAGTGGGGAACCAGGGATGTGAAACTCCTAGAAGCGTATTGGATGCTAAAATGGTTCAGCCCTCATCATAGTAATGCAATGATTTCAGTGCATAATCAGTGGCATGTTTTAAAGGGAATTTTACTTTATATCTTTAGTTTACAAAGAGTCTTTAATATACTTACACTCTTATCATGGGTGTCAAGGAGCAGACACGGTTAGCTTTTAGACTATTTCTATTGTAACTGAATGAACCTTATGACCTTATATAAACAGAGCAGGCCACAAAGAGGGAGGCAGGGTGTAAGTAGCCCCTCTATCTCTTCAGGTTAGTATGTGTACATTTAAACTAAAGCTTTTTGTTAATATAAATGTGTAATTTTTGTTCAAAATAGCTATGATCCACCTGGTAAAGTGGCCCCCAGAAAGTTTACAAAATTTGGAATATGTAGTTGGAACAGGGTGGTTTCTCAAATTTTCACATCTCCCATCACATTTAGACAATCAGCATCTACCTTGGCAACTTCCATAGTGACTGTTTTAAGGTGTCTATTTACACCTGTGGCTAGAAATGTTTGCTTCTTGACACTCAAAAGATCATAGGAAGCTATTTGGATAAACTGTGAACTGTTCTCAATGTCAAAGTCAAGTTAAATGTGATTAACTACTGATGGATATTGCTTGACCTGGATATATTAAAACCTTCACAAACATACATATTCTGCTTCAGTTATAGTATATTTACATCACCTGAGACTTCATTTAAACCTTAAGGATATAAATATAAGACAATGGATTCATTGGGGAAAAGTACTCAAGATGCACATGTTCTCCCACTCAATGCAGCTAATGACAAGCTACTACTTGCAGTGAATATTCACTTAAAATGTGTAACTATTTACATTTCACAAAATCATCTGCAGACCGAATCCTCAAAGAAAAAAATCATCCTTAATTTTACCACCTTAATTAACTCTTAATTTTCCCTTTTTGTCTTTAGCTATTTTTTATGGTCAGTGCTGCATAGCAAAAACATCTATCAACATGTTTTGTAACAGAAACATAATTCTAATAATTATTGAATAAATTGTATACTTTATTTTTACAATAAAAAAACTTTTTGTTAAACCATCTCTGATCTGAAAACCATATTAAAAAATAAATTTATTTTTCTCTATAAATTAAATTGAAAAATACTTCATCTATCTATTTCCTGTATTTTCTAAAAAAAAATGAAAAAAAAAAACCCGGGCATGTAAAGAAACTCCAGGATGCACTTAAAGCCATGAATATGTTTATTTGTACACAGAGCTACTGAAAAAGGGATCTGATCACTTCTACATACAAGGGGGTGCTGAGACGTTCCTGGCTTTGCCCAGAAAGAAGAGAGACAGAGTTATGAAATAACACATTTATTCAACAGATTCCCCCCCCCCCCCCCCGAGACTGATGCACTTGGTACAGCGTAGTTGCAGCTTTTCCAGACAATTCAAAAAAAAATTCCTTTGGTTGGGCCGCAAACCAGCTCTTTGACGTCAGAAATGTACTCAAAACGTTGCCCCTTCAGGTGTTTCTTCAAATTCGTGAGCAGATAATAGTCAGAAGGGGCCAGGTCAGATGAGTAGGGGGGTGGTGGACCAGTTGGAAACCCAGGGTGTTCAATTTGGCAGCCACAACGTTGGACGTGTGCACAGGTGCATTGTCCTGCAAAAAAAGGTTGCCTTTGGTCAGCTTTCCATGGCGTTGCGTCCTAATTGTCTCCTTCAGCTGGTCCAGGAGGTTAGCATATTACTGTCCAGTGATACTAGAGCCCTGAGGTAGGTAGTCCACCAACAGAGTACCGTCTTTGTCCCAGAAAACGGACGCCATGACTTTTTTGGCCAATTTCTCGGTTTGGAACTTCTTTTGCCGTGGGGACCCGCTGTGGCGCCATTCCTTTGACTGTTCCCTAGTTTCAGGATCATAGATGTGGGGCCAAGTTTCATCCTCAGTCACTAACCTAGCCAAAAAGTCCTGTGCAGCTTCAAAATGGGACAAAATGGCTTTGGATGCTTCAACTCGTTCCATCTTCTGATCACTGTTCAAAATCTTATTTTGGGATATTCACCAGTCCTCAATAATCCGCTCATGGACAGCATTGCAGGTTGCCAGGTCAGTTGAGGTTGGTGGGCGCCCACTGCGGAGCTCATCTTCAACGATTAAATGCGCTGTCTTGAAATCCAGGTTTTGACAGTGCTGTAGGAAGGACACTTCTCCCCCAGTGTTTGCGACATCTCAGTGTGAATGTCCTTTGCTGACTTTCCCTGGAGAAACAAAAACTTCATGACGGCCCGTAACTCCAACGACGTGAAACTTGCTTGTGCCTCTGCCATCACAGCTTCTCACTATGAGAAATAAAAGTTTTAGGAATCGCAAAGATATTTACACAATTACATACTAGGATGTTCGGCTGTCATATTCCCCCACACTCATTTTTCTATTTCATCTGGAAAGGGGCAAAGCCTGGAACTCAGCACCCCCTCGTACATAGAAAGGTTCCCCCTCCTTGTGTCTTGGCCTATCTGTCCCTTGTTCAGGGTAATATGAATCTGGCTGATATTACCTAGGACCCTCAACTAAATTTCTGAAGTGAAACTCCGGTCACAGATTTACAGTTGAATAGGAAAATCTGTTGAGAACTGTAAAGTTCTTGTCTGCTGACTTGTTCTGGTACAGATATTCCATATATTGAAAAAAAAAGGAACAACATGACAGCCAGGCTTCTGTTATTTTCAAAACAGACTAATATATGGGCAATATATGTTGGCTAAGAGGTTAGTACCCTGCCCTTTGCAGAGCTCTCACCCAAGACACTATCTGCATGGAGTTTGCAGTGTCTCCCCATGTTTGCCTATGTTTCCTCCAGGTACTACAGTTTCCTCCCACATTCCAAAAGCATGCAGTTAGGGTAAATGGCTTCCCCCCCAATTTGACTGTATTAAAGATATCTGACCATGGAGAGGACATTAGATTGTGAGCTCCTTTGAAGGACAGCTAGTTACATGACTATAGACTTTGTGCAGCACTGCCTAATATGTCAGTGCTATATAAATACAAAATAATATAAATAATGTAATGGCAGATCTATTCTGTAATAAATATCATGGAAACAACAGTTTACATTAACACTTATGTCTGGATCAGCGTATAGCATTCCCAATAGTCATTTTACTATTTTGTAACAAGTGGTCTTCTTCCCTGAGGGTAAAACAGGGAAACAGATACATATACTATTACAAAGGTTAAAAGGTCTAACAATACTCTTGTCATGTGCGTCAGTCGACCTCTACATTTGACATCTGTGTGTAAATTGAAAAGGCAAAGCAGACTAAGGCAAGACTAAAGCCTTAGCAAATCTTAGTCTTTTGTGAAACCCTGCCTTCCATATACTTATCTACGTTCTTATAATCATTCAGATGTAATATATATTGAGTTCAAAACAGCAAGGCAGATTTTGTTCCATTTTTGTTTCAAGTCAATGTTTATTATCAATATCTACTAGAATAGAATGCATTTGCGCTTTGCTATACCACCAAATATGCTTAAATGGGAAGTCTTTACAATGATATCAATTACAGTAATGACTCTTCCAGAATTCTATTATGCTTCTCTGTAAACCTTTTAGTTGTCACACAAGTAGTTAGTAGTTATTATGTACTCCCCCATCAATGCTGAGCACTTGCCTTAATTTCCATGTAGCGGGCAGCTGAATAACTTTCTGAGTGCTACTTTATTAGACTGAAAAATACCATGTATGACAGACTAATACTTTTTTTTTTAAAGTTTCTAGGTTGATTGTACGACAATAATCGGGAATGTCAAGTATTTATATTTTTTATTTATTTTTATTTTGCCGCCTCAAAAACAGCATTTCCTTTACAGGTAATTCTAATGTCACTTTATATATAGCAAAGATTTGCTTTGTTTTATATCAGGTAAAATGTTGCAGTAATGTGAACTGCTATACAAATGCTTCCACGTTTTATGTTACACTTTTTGTGTTAATAAAACTTTTTCTAAAACTGTTGTAACCAATAAACAATTCCAAGTTTGAGTGATGGATGACTTATGTTAATGGTCAAACTAATTTCCCTGTAAATGTAAAACATACTTATTTATACATACAGCAAAGTACAGCACCACAACATTTCTCTTGAAGAATGCTTTTTACTTATTAATGGGTATAATGGTGCAATTTAAAGACTTAAAGTTCACTGTAGCACTTGGATAACTTTGATAATAAACCATTGGCATATTTATCTGTAAGTGGTAGTAGAGAAAAGCATTAAGTACTTTTGTAAGCTGACGTATGCTATTAAAATATCAACATAAAAGAACTCAGGTAAACAATATATATATATATATATATATATATATATATATATATATATATATATATATATATATATTTATTTATAAGAAAAAGAAAAGAAAGAAAATACACCCTATTTTGAATTTAAGGTTTTAATACTAAAAAAAATCAAGCTGGTTCAGCCAAATTGTAGAAGCTAAGTATAAAAAAAAAAAAAAAAAAATACAGCTTCAAACCACCCTTAGCAAATTTAATAACTTTAATAATTATTTTCTGTATGACTTTATTAGTCTCTCACATTGTTGGAATTTCGCCTCACTCTTTAGAACATTGCTTTAGTTCATTGAGAGTTACAGGCATTCGTTTATGCTCAATTCTCTTAAGATTCCCCCACAGCACTTTGATGGGGTTGAGGTCCGGACTCTGACTTTGGCCATTGCATCCTGATTCTTCACTTTTCATCCTGTTGTAGATTTGGTGGTGTGTTTAGAGTCATCCTATCACATAACCCAATTTTGTCTAAGGTTTAACCGTCACACAGATGGCCTAATATTTGACACAAGATTACCTTGGTGTACAGAGAAGTTCATAGCTAACTTCATGGCTGGAAGTTGCTCAGGTCCTAAGGCACTAACTCAACAAATCCATACTGCAGTGCATTGCAAGGCATGCTGCAGTGAAAAAAGTACACATGTAAACTTTTTGCAGCATTATGGGCTGATTTATTAAAGCTATCCAAGGCTGGAGAGGATACACTTTCATCAGTGAAGCTAGTTGATCCAGAAAACCTGGAATGAATTTCTTCAAAGCCATTTGCTAGCAAATGTTTTGAATCCTGGACCAGATCCATTCCAGGGTTGCTGGATCACCCGGCTTCACAGATGAAAGTGTACACTCTCCATCCTTGAAGAGCTTTAATAAATCAGGCTCTGTGTTGGGCAGATCATTCAGATGTACAGGATGCCTTAATGCAAAGCACAAAACCAGCAAAACTAGCATAGGTTTATGAGGATCTGTAACACATTACAGTGGGTATTTTTAGTATCCTTGTAGTTTTTTGTCAGCACATTATGCAAGAACAAAGTCAGTAAAGTCAAGTACTGCTAAAGCTATCTTAACCCTTTTAGTACTTACTAATACCAGGTACAGTGCCTTTCTTACTGTTATTGTTATTCACAGCACCCTCATTTTTACTATATTACAGGTACACTTTATTATAACATGGCAAAGATGTTGCATGGTTAAGTTTTACTTGTAAGAATCTGTTACGATTAGCAGCACAATGCAGCTGCCTGTTCTATCCAGGATTCTATGGATGTTTGATCACATTGATGGAAGGATGAACAATCAATCTCTTAGTAAGACAGTGAGTGGTATTGGCCGTAACACATTATTCTGTCAAGGATTTGGCATTTCAATCGATGGGAAATGATGTGTGATCATTTTAATTTATTATACTTCATTTTCCATCAATCAACAAAGTAAAGCTTTGACATAATAAGTAGTTACAGCCACTGCCAATCCCTCTTGGTCAGGTTGTGTATACCCTTACATTGCCTCTTTACACATCCTCAGGTATTTCTTCCTAATGACAGCATGCACTAAATCATAAGACAGCCAGAAAATTGATAAAGAGTAATTCAAACTTTATACACCAAAGTTGCTTAGATATAAGCACTTTAGAACGTGCTTCCCATTTGTATGTCAGAAATGTCAATTAATCCACTTTTTTAAATTTACTGTACTCAGCAAAATCATCTTAAGCACCATAACCTAAATTATACAATATTCACTTATTTATGAAAAAGACCTGGATCATGTTTGTGATTGATGGTAAGAAAATTCAGTGCTAACAATATGTTACACCTGCATCATTAGCTGCAAACCTCAACAGCAGGTGCATGGCCAGTGCTTGCATAAACCAGTGATGAAAGGCAAATTTTACATTTACCAACTGTAGTAAAATATATGAGTTATGGCTTACACATTTCAGGTGCTTGGAGGAACCTAGAGAATGTGGATAATCACACAGATTAACTGGAAGAAGGGCTTCCCAAATCTGAATCTTGTCCTTAATTGCATTTATGCATTAAGTTACAACTTAGATGTATATGTTTGCCCTCTCCCACCTCAAAGTGCATAAGAAAACTAACTCCCTACCCAGGATGTCACTACAATCCAATCTCTCTCCAATCCATGCCGGCTATTATTAACCAGTACATAACCATGTAACTACTATAACAGAAAGTTATAAACCATTTTGTGGTTCACCTCCAATAAAACTGAGCTTGGGACAAAAATGAGTGCAAACACCGAAGTTTGACTTGGTCATCATAAATCATCAACCAGGTATAAAACTCCACCAGTGATGTGAGAATTTACTCAAGTTTGAAATGTTCCAGGTTCACAGAACATTAAGGGGTCTATTTATAAAACAATGACATTCACTTTAGCATTCCCTGGTGGAGAATTTTCCAGGTTCATGGGTGCAATGGCAGTAATTGATTTTTCACCAAGTAATGTTTCAGTGAATGTCAGATTCACCACTTCATAAATAGACTGCTTTAAACACTTTTAAGTTGAACCAACGTTTACCCTGCTACCATTAAACAATGAGAACATTCAACAGGTGCCCATTTTTAAGATATGTAGTGTGCAGTTTTCCTATCAGGTGCTGGTTGTCAGGCATACAACCATAAAATAACTTTTTTTATATAATTAAAAAATAGTGGTGGTGGAAAATGGAGCATGCTAGTGATTATAAAATAATAAAACATTGAACTGATTGTGCTGGAATGTTTATATATACCATTAGTATCACTGGAGTCTAAAGAAGTGGCTATAAATGACCACAAAATGCGTCACTCTGGCAGTGAACCAACAAAAGATATGTTGAGCATATACTGAAAAGAGATTTGTATATATATAATAATCATAATTATTATTATTGTTATTATTATTATTAATAATAAACAGGATTTATATAGCGCCAACATATTACGCAGCCCTGTACATTAAATAGGGGTGGCAAATGTCAGACAGATACAGACAGTGAAACAGGAGGAGATGACCCTGCTTCGAAGAGCTTACAATCTAGTAGGTGGGGGAATTTACATACAATAGGATGGGAGATATGTAGTGGTGGGAAGTAGTGACAGTTTCAAAAGACAAAAGAAAATAGGTAGGCAAGTTTGAAAAAATGGGTTTGAGTGTTTTTAAAAAGTAGGAGCAAGTAGAATAGGAAGACCATTCCAGAGAGTTTGGGCAGCTTTAGAGAAGTCTTGTATCAGTGCCTGTGAGGAGGTCATGAGTGAGGAAGTCATTAGTAGGTCATTGGAGGAGCGGAGAGAGCAGCTGGGGGAGTACTTTTTTACCAGGTCAGAAAGGTAAGTGGGACAAGAATTGTTTAGGGATTTGATTCTAAGGTGAAATGGAAGCCAGTGTAGGGATCTGCAAAGAGAGGCAGCTGAGGAGGAGCAGTGGGAAGGATGGATGAGTCTGGCTGCAGCTTTCGCAATAGTTTGTAGAGGAAAAAGTTAGGTTAGTGAAATACCAGAGAGGAGGAGGTTACAGTAGTCCCGACGAGAGATGATAGGAGCGTGTACAAGGAGTTTGGTGGTCTCAGGGGACAGGTAGGGATGGATTTTGGAGATGTTGAGGGCAGAGTCAAAGATGAGGCCAAGACAACATGCCTGAGGGGAGGAATGAATACCAGTGTTGTTAACAGTAAGGATTATGTCAGGGGGAGATTTGGAATTTGAGAGGGGATGATGATGAGTTCTGTTTTATCCAGGTTGAGTTTCAAAAATCGGTCAGACATCCATGATGAGATGGCTGACAGGCAGCAAGAGACCTTATCCAGGAATGAGGGTGACAAGTCAGGGGTGGACAGATTTTGAGATTTGAGCGTTATCAGCATACAGATGGTACTGTAAGCCAAAGGAAGATATGAGATTACCGAAAGGAGGTGTACAGAGAAGAGAGAACAGGTCCAAGGACTGACCCTTGGGGAGCACCAACAGGGAGGAGAGTGGGGGAGGAGGAGTTACCATTGAAAGAAACTTGAAAGGAGCGGTCAGACAGACAGAAAGCAAACCAAGAGAGAGCTGTGTCACTGATACCAATGGAGCGCATGATTTGTATTAGAAGGGGGTGATCAACAGTGTCAAAAGCAGAGGAAAGATCAAAGGGAAGGAGCAGGGAAAAGTTGCCTTGAGACTTAGCTCTGTATATATATTATACAATTATATATATATTATATAAGGATTTCTTTGTATTGGACTCAATACAGCTTTTTTGTATTGAGTTCAATGCAAAGCGATTTGAATTTCCCGCCCCACCTCCTGCCAACACCGACGCATGCAGCGACCTTACCAGGAAACCCCGGAGGTCGTCACTGCACTCGCCGGGAGAAGACAGAAGAGGACGGGGCTTCATATTGAAATAAAGGGACCAATCACAGGATTACAAAAGATTTTCAAAATAGGCTGATGGTGCTAGATGGTTGTGTTAAGATAATTATATGATAAGATAAATATGTATGGACAGCAGGTTCTTGGTATACTTATTCTGTAGATCTGGAAAAGATCAGCAGATATCTTATTAAACCTTACAAAAGGTATTTTTTACACATTAAGGGTATTTTTTGACATTAAACATCACAATGTATGGCTTAACAAAGTGACAGTTAAGAGACAGGGCATGCAGCATACTAGATATAAAGGTATTAGTTTACAGAACACAATATTTAATACTCACTGTATATTCTTCATAATTTTCAGACTGCATAGAACCAAACCTGGACTCACCTGGAGATGGTGCTTTGACCCACCTACTCCTAATCTTACATCTTGCTATTAGCCACTGATGCAGCTCAACACATTAAATAAATGTGCTTCTGTGCTTCACTTTTGATCGGCAAGGCCACTCATCCAGTTAAAGAACCAATTGACTTAAATATGGAGGAAATAACAAGCCATTGAGACCCTTAATGGTGAAAATACTTTACACAAAGGACAGGTACACTTTAATTGTTTTAACAGTTTACCAGTTGTCAGTCAATGCATCATTGACATTCATTGGCCTGTTGTCAATCAATGGCATGTAAACGTATTTCTGCAATGTTTGCATGGGGTTTGCTTCTAAAGTGTGATGTTAAATGTGCTTTACACTTTAAATGATTTTATTGAACAACTAAAAACAAATACAGGAGTCGAATGTAAAGGATAACTGTTAACCACATAAAATAAATCAATAAATAAATACAGCAAACTTAATAAGCAGGCTGTTTAAATTTGTTTTGAGAAACAGTGATTAAACCACATGTACAAATGCAGACATGATGTCATAAGGCCCGTATGTGGTGTTTTTATACAAGAGTTATCTTGCTCTATGAAACTAATTATAAAGGAACTCCATAGCTTGTTTTATTAGTTCAGTAAAACACTTCTTGGGTGGCTGAACAACACAGGGCCCTTTGGCATGTATTTATTAACTATAAAATAAGCCTGTTGTGTCCTATTGAAAAAAATAAGAAAAAGTTAGAGAGTTTCCCATCAGTAGAGTCCTATTAAAATATACAAATATAAAAGCTGAGTCCACAGTACAAACCCCTAGGGCCAAATTAGACATGTCTAATCCTCTTACCTCTGACCTTGGCAACTACGCCACATTTCAAGAGCTGGATTCAGAGTACGGAACAACAATGATTGTCTGTTATTGCCCAGCCTAAAACTACTGGGCAGATATTATCGGATAAATGTCTAGGAAATACAAAATTTATATCTTCATGAACTGACGTTAAAGACAAGCTGTTAAAATAAATGCGGTATTATGGGATAATATACAGAAGAGGTGAAGGAAATTTTAAAGGGAAAGTACAAGCATGCATACTTAAAGGGCCAGATAAAATATTTCAGTTTTGGGTAGATCTTTGGAGAAAGGAATAAAACATTGGCTTCCACTATCTCTTGACACCAGAAATGGGATAGCTATACTTGCTAACAATACTACAGATAAAGGGTTTTCATCAGTTTTGGGTAGATTGTGGAAGAGTGGAATGAAACACTAATTTACACTCTCTTGACTCTGGCAATGGAATTTTTGCTATGGATCCAGCTCTACCTTCTAACAATAGACCTTGTTTATTAAATCTCCCCTATGCTGAAGAGGATACACTTTCATTAGTGAAGCTGGGTGATGTAGCAAACCTGGAATGGATCTGGTCCATTGCTAACAAATAGCAAATACATTTTAAGAAATCCATTCCAGGTTTTTTTTTGATCACTCAGGTTTACTGGTAAACGTGTATCCTCTCTAGCCTTGGCGAGCTTTAATAAATCAGGACCAATATCTTTTAAGAAAGTGTTTCAATCTCCATATTTTTTTTTTTTTATTTTACTTTACAGCAATAGTATTATTTACTAACATTTTAAAAACTTTGGGGTCCCCCTTAATATTATACTTTATATACATATACATGACTTACAGTCTTATTTCTCAGACTTCTAACTAGTTTACTGGTGAGAAGCAGCTGAGAAGTAAAAGTTTAGGAAAAAAGAAATACTTTATTATAAGCATGCTGATCTTGAATGCAGGACATTTCATCACACCACCATTAACTGAACAGATACACAACATCCATGCTTGAACTGATGCTTGCTAGCAAACTGTGTGCATTTAAAGCAAAGAAATAAAAGTGTAAATTCAAAAGATTTACTTTAACTAGCTGATGATAGTAAGTAATGGAGAAACAGATTTGCCACTATATAGTTTCCCTATGAGGAGACAGCTATGAAGCTTTCTTTTCTAATACAGCCTTAGAAACCCTCTGTAATCCAACCCTTCTTTGAAAGGTGCAATCTCTTTACTACATATTTCTATCTTTAACGACATCTATCGCCTCAGTCTCTTATATTACTCTTGATAGCAGATGAAATGCAATATAACTCAGGAAGAATAGAAGAACATATGCCTGAAACTTAGAGGCCTTGGAGAACTTTTAAAAGTTCTTTCTTACTTTACCTTTACTTTACCCCAGAACAAATAGCAAAATTCATTCCCACATGTTTTTATTATTATTATTACTAAACATTATTTATATGGCATTAACAAATTATGCAGGACAAAAAAACTAACTGACCTTTGCCTTTGCAGATCTGTGGATCCATCTGGAGGTCTTCTGGATCAGGTCCCGCGTCGTCCTGATATCCTCCTTCCTCCTCATCCAGGGGAAGGGCATGGCGCCACCATCTTCTTTGGTCTTCTTGCTACATCACCCAATCCTGCACTGCGCAGGTGCAAGATCGGGGGATATAGATGGGGGATAAAAGAGTGCCGATCCCAATGTGCATGCCTGACATCGGTCATAGGCAGAAAGAGCAGTCAGAGACCTCCCAGGATTCGTGACGTGGGTATCCTGGGAGGCTCTCTGCTCCCATTCTGTTTTGATTGCCATGAAAAAGGGTTTTAAACCACCTCCCCCCAAAAAATCAGGTCATTTTTACCTTATTAAAAATCATTATCTTTGCAAATGACAGACAGATACAAACAATGACACAGGAGGAGAAGAGGACCCCGCCCCGAAGAGCTTGTTTGAGGACAATATGGCACAAATAAGGTGGACTAAGCCCAGAGCTTATGGATCAGAGTCAACACAATGACAAATACCATTCTTATTAACCTTTGCAAAGACCTGTGAAAAGCTCTTTAACACAAACATGTTAACAATGTGTTAAATGTTAAAAATGACATGGCACTAAATGGGAATATCTTAAAACTGTAATAGATTGTGTTCTATGTACATTTTACATGCCTTTTCTTACCAGGGGCTTATAGCAAAAATAACAAATATAGAATTTAATATAGGAGTATTTGATTTTTGTACATATGCTGCAGATCTTTTTGTTAAATTTGTGCAAAGATTAGAAAGTTGTTGCAATCAGTTTAATTTACCTTTTTGTGCCCATGGATGGAATAATTGGTTGGTAAATATAAAACACTATACATACTGGATATTCCATTTTTACTAACTTATAAAAATAACTAGTTTTAATTCCAGAAGTACTTCTTATAAACTTGGCTACTTGAAGTTAACATAATCATGTTATTTTAGAAAAAAAGGAAACAAAAAAGCTCAATTGAATTCAATTTGAACAGTCTCTGCATGGTTTTTGCCACAATCAGCCAGTCACTTAATGTGAACAATGGTTTAACTGACATTCTTGTTTTTTGTTCTTGGCAACTTTGTTCTTATATGAAGTTTATTTGCAGATCGTGATTTGTGCATTATTCTTCTACTTGTTTGCAAATGTCCAAGGCACAAAGTGACAGTAATAAGGAAGTCTGATTACCCACATTAAATGCATTGTACAGTCTATCCAATAACACCACCTGTGGTCTCCTTCGGTCTCTGGAAGAAGGGTCGTTCTAGTAGTGTAATGCTGGACCCAAGGTTAACTCTATCTACTATTAATTTCCTGATTTCTCAAAGCACTTTCGCAGAGTCATCCTAGTAGAAGCATGGTTCATTTACCACTAATGTCAAGTAATATGTTTGCTCACTATCCCTTCCATGAAGGGATCGGTTTGAGAACATTGGGTCTGCTTTGAATCAGTGAGGACATAATATGAGATGGATAGGAGAAAATAAACAAACAACCAAGCTGATAATTTCTTTTAATAATGAAATTGCTACTTTACTCTTGTTATCGTTGGGCGCTATTGACTTAAGCCTGATTAATATGTTATTATCAAGTCAAAGATAACTTTCCGCTTTGCAAACAATGTAACACATGACTCGCATGAGGAAGTGTTGTATTTCATCTTAGGTTCAGTGTTGACTTTGCCAAGTTCAGCTGCCTCTTAAGTAGACTTAATTAAAGCTAATCATAGATATGGCACACCTAGTAGCCTGTGCAAACAGGGAAGTCTTTTCTTTTATTTATGATAGACTAAGTGCAAAATACTGATAAGTCTGGTCATTTCTGATGAGACTGTCCTGAAATTATACTGCTGCGATATCTTTTTGTACAGTTATTCTGCAGGGGGGTAGTTAAAAGATAACCTGGAAAGTAAAAGGTTGTGCCTTTGTTTTATCCAGAAGGTTGTGAATTATTAATATTAATACACAATATTTATATAGCACTGCCATATTACACAGCAATTTACAAAGTCCATAGTTATGTCACCAACTGTCCCTCAAAGGGGCTCTCAATCTATCGATGTCCCTATCATAGTCGTATGTCATTATTACAGTTCAAGGTCAATTTTAGTGGGAAAGCCAATAACCTAACTTAATGTTTTTAGGATATGGGAGGAAACCAAGACAAACATGATGAGAACCTGCAAATTTTTTGCAGATAGAGTCCTGGACGAGATTTGAACCTGGGACCTAGCACTGCTAACACCTGAGCCACCATGCTATGGCATTATTGGTTTTGGCATCAACTATGCCTCTTCTGGGGACACAAGGTTAAGTGCGGTTACCATAGGTGTGATCAACCTAGAAGACTGTTCCTGCTGAAACTTCACTGCTGGAGTTCCTTCTCTGTAAAATAAAATTTAACTAAGTTAGGTTTTTACATTAAAGCGTACCTAAACTTAGAAATTGAATGAATGGAAGTGCAAGTAGCGTCACCCGATTTCGTGCCTGGGTTGGGTGACGTAGGATGAAGAACCCGAAAGAAGAGACAAAGATGGCAGCGCCTGGAGCGCCGTCTCTGGGATGGATGCCGGGACGACGTGGGGCCCCGATGCAGGACACCTCCGGATTGATCGTACGACCCTGCGGGATTGAAGGTAGATGTATTTTTTTTTTCGGCAGTTTTCAGTTTAGTTCCTTTTTACCTACATGTTGTGTTTATATTGATTGGTTTAAAAATAATGCAAATACATAAGTTGGAGAAAAGAGTGGATACTGGAAGCAGTATTGTTAATATGCATAGGGAAGCAGCACATGTATGGCTCATTTAAAAGGATACTAAAAAACTTCCATGTCAGAAGGCTATAAGCTCCTATTCTTATAGCATTTTAAAAATGTCTTGACTTGAATACAGCCTAGAATATTAATTTTAATTTCCAAAAAATGCTTTGGTATAATGGCTGCTAAACACCATTAGGATGTCAGATTATTTTATACCTTTGTTTGATTTAATTGATAACATTCCATTTTCTCTTCTAAATTATTTTCCTAGGTGATTTACATTTGCTTCCTATGCCTACCAACTGTCTGAGTATTCTTTGACCTGTCTATTTACCCCCCCCCCGGAAGCAGTACAATTTATCTAAAGCTGATGGTAATGTTGATGCTATGAAGTTTCTTTGTTCTCCAAATTAGCTGATCTAGATCACGTTATCAAAGTGAATTGAAATTTGAAACCCTTACCAGAGAAAAAATATTGCTTCCTTATAGGATTGGTAAAACTGTTCTGTTGGGTTAACTGACAGTTCAAAAAAGTTGACCTCAATGTTTAGGATGATTCATGGCCAAATTCAAGATCATAGCCAAATTCAATTCAATTGGAATCTGGAGGCCATTCTTTATTAGGGACCCCTAATATCTGCCTCATTACCCTGAGGAGAGAGTAAAGGAGCACATAGTTTCCATTACCTATTAACAGTAAAAGAAACACATCATAGAAAAAATACTTTAATATTATTATTATTATTATGTTTATCTAAAATCTAGAGATGTGTGAGTCCACAATTGATAATCTATCCAGCACTGGACACAGCCAAGGGCAGCTTACTTGAATGTAATAGGCTTGTAACTTGGAACTGAATACTTGTTAAGGTTAAATAAAGACTCTAAAAAACAGTTTTGAAGGGCAAGGCCACAACTTTATTCTTTAAAAATCAGAATTTGAAGGCACAGATAAAAGCTCTCAGCTAACCATCAGTTCTGGATACTATCAAACTAACCTACTGTCACAGTGCCACAGGGAAGAGTGGTGGACCCTCCATGTCACCAGCCCAGTGGGTAAAGACGTGCACCGGGTCCAGAGTCTAAGCAACAGCCTGGTCTTCTCCAGAGCCTCTAGAGGTGAGGATGTTGTACTGCAAGCTGCTGCCAAGTTGCGGCCCTGTGTGCGCCAAGGCAGGTGACTGCTGACAGACAGGAACAAAGCGTGGTGCCAGAGCAAGAGACAGTGATCAGACAAGCCAAAGGTCAGGGCAGGCAGCGATCAGGAATAATCAGAAGTCAAGTCAGGGTTGATACACAAGCAATTCAGGAACCGAAGACACAGACTTGAACAGTGGGAACCTGGGAGCAGAGTCAAAAGGAACACCTTGTCCAGGCAACTTCCCGTTGCCAGCCACATCTTATAAATGGGATGTCATGTGATGGTTGGGAGTCATGTGAGCCACAGACTCCTAACCTACCAGCAGGGGGAGTGCTGGTGAAAACACATTCTTAGGTGTTGTTCGCATGGCTGACAGCAGATGGAGTGCGTCTGTGGAACACTCCATTCCTCTAAGGCAGCTGATAGAGAGTCATATGACCTGGAACAGGAAGTGAGCAGGGACTTAGATCCTGAAACAGAGTTGGGGCTGGCAACAGGGGATAGCAAGGTGAGTGAGCCTGAAGGAGGTACAGATGCCCTGAACTTGCGGGGCTCTGTTACACCTCCTAAGGGCTTAATATCAAAATATTGAAAGAAAGAAATATAGAGTAGTAGTTCCTTATGTTAAAAAGACCACACAGTAGTTGAAACCCCTCCACTTACTTTGGTCACTTCTGACTTTACCCAAAAGAAATCTAAAAAGGTGTCGGGTTAAAAAAAAAAGGTCCAATTGGAAAATATTGTTGTCTAAACATAGCCAAGAAAACATTTTCATGTTCTTAACAGTGAAGAGCTATTAATCACAATGGCGCTATGGGTGATTCCTGTTTGCATTCACTAACCAATATAACTGATTTTCTTATTTTTGTTTAGAATTCCACCACTTCTCCATAATATAACATTTTAAATTTGTCTTTTATATTTTTAAATGCAATGGTATGTGTTTTTTTTATAAAAGCTGGGTTAATCTGTCACTATTATGTGCACACATGACAGTAACACAGGCTAATAATTATATAATTTAAATGGATCCTACCAATCCTTAATATCTGATGGCTGCAGTTGTTTTATTTGCCTGGCTTTTTTTCACCCAATGACTGAACTTTGAAAAAAATAATCTAAGAATGGTTACACAGTAACCCAGTCCTCTACGGTATCTCTGTAGCTGCATACTTTTTTTTTTTTTAATTTTTGGGGATGGGATGCCCCCCCCCCTTCCTATTTGTCTGCAATTTTGGTGACAACTCCATGTTCAGTGGCTTTGCAATGACAAAATGACAATATAGAGTTGTTTGACTTTTCACTGCACTAAAAAAAACCTACTTATTAACAATCACCTGCTCTGGACAGCTTGGTTTGTTAAAGTTAACAGAAATAAACACAGACTTTCTGGTACAATCAACAGGTAATGACGATGATGGTAATATGTTAGAGATGGGCTTAGGAAAACAAGGACTGCTGTCACTGTGTAAATCCTGCTGACAGGCTACATCATTTATGTCAATTTTTATTTTGCCCACAGTTCCACATTAATGTTTGACTTGAACAATTCTAACAATGGTGGTTCTACGACAGTCAGATTTAATTATTAGTCATACAATGCATAGTGTAGGACTTGGAAAAGTAACCTGAATGCTCTCCTATAATACGACGGCAAGAGAAACATAGCAAAACATCTAGAATAAACTGCAATGCAAGTGCCATACTTAATTCTTTGTGCTTACATTTCAGGCAAAGCTAAAATATATCAGCTTGGGAGCATAATTACTGCCATATACTGTACTGAATATGTGTAGTTTAGCTAAGCTTGTAAGAATCTATTATGATAGGGCTGTTGTGGAGATTTACATGCAGGTATATTTACTCCAGGCAATGCACAGATTCAGGTCTCTTAACTCAAGATTTTATTTACTTACACCTACGTACTTGGCCAGGGTAGCTCGGACCTTCTAGCCCATCCTTTACCACCACCACCATCATCATCATCATAACCTTCGCCTCCCCCCAACCCCCACCTGTATACCAACCACTCCCCCACCATTAAATACCCAAACATAAATCTTCGATTTAAATTGGATGGCAAGCAGCTGTTTATTTAAACACCAATAAATACACTAACTTTTCAACTAATTAACAAACAAATATCCAATAAAAATATTAACAAATAAATAAATACATTTTATACTTTTGATAAGCATACATTAATATTAACATACCATAATACTCCATTAATATCATTATTATTAAACCCGGATTATATAATGCCAACATTTTACATTGAATATAGCCTAATTAACCAACAACCTTCTTCCCCTTTTATTAATACATAACCATTACAACAATATCTATAATGCTATCAAACTCCCGATTATACACCCAAACAACCAGGCTGCAGGTCTCAGAAGGCAAAATCTGCACCCAACAGGAATTTAACTAAAAAACTTTAGGAGCCATAATCACCATAATCACCATAAAGGGGGAAACCCCACAAAAGAGAATTCTCCCCCTGACAAAATCCACCACTTTTCCAATGCACTGGATTCTTGCCTTCCAAGACCCCAACTGCCACAGCGCTCAGGTTTGAAACCTCGCACCTGAGCGCTACCTCCACACTTACCGAGCTTGTTGAATTCCAGCCTGCCAGTAAGTCTTCCTCCATTCTTGGCTGCAGACATGGCCACCACCGTATTCCATACTCCAAGCTTTGTTGAACCATTCCAATAAGCAGGCGCCTTTCCAAAAATTGGTCCTGGCCATCGTAACCGACCAGACCGCAACAAAAGGTCACTCCAGCCGCCACCTTGAAGACCAGCTTAACAGCACGAATTATGTCCCACCTGGAACTTTACCCCCATTCCTGGCCACAAAAATGGCCCACTTCTGTATTCACTTCACCCTGGGCAGTGTTGAACTATGAGCATTTGCCCGTCCAACTGGTCCAGGCCACAGTATCCAACCAGACCGCAACACACGCGGGCACCCTCCGCCAACACCTCAAAACTACCCCCCGGCATAGACCTTAATACGACAGGGGCCGCTCACACCCCTCAAATGTGCAGGGCCCTGACATCATTCCACTCCACCGTAATCCAGGTACTTCGATTCAATGTATCGCCACCTCCGCTCCAGGCGAGCACACTGTTTTTTGGTCAGCTGAAATGTCATCCACCTCTCACCACAACCAACGCGATAGTGCCCAACGCACAACCAGATGCAAACCGAGCTAACCATATCTGAATGCCCCAACTTGAAACCACCAGCCGCCCCTGCTAACTGCCTCCTCGTACCCCAGCATCTCCAGAAACACCTGCCACCTAAATCAACAACCCAAGTACAACTGCAACAGCACGCTTCTCCTCCAAGCAAAAGTGAAGACATTATGTTACCAGCATCTCAATACAATTAGACATAACAGCCTAAGAGCCAGGCTAGAGGCCAGGGCAAAACCAAGCTGTATACCATTCCACTATGCTAAAACCAGCCACAGAACAGAGTACTAATGCATACCACCCTACTGAACTGCCCCCAGGGAGCAAACAAAGCATACCATTCAACAGTACTGACACCAGGGAGTAAGGACGCATAGCATATCCCCAGTATTGACCCGAGAGAAATCGAGAATACCATCCCACCGTATTAACACCTGGGAGCAAGAAAGTATACCATCCCACAGCACCGACACCTGGGAGAAATAACGTGGAGCACCCCAATACTTCCCTCAGGAGTAATAGAGCATACCATCCTCAATACTGACATCAGGGAGAAATACATGACACGGAAAGTAAAAGAATATACCATTTAAAACCACTGATCATAGGGAATAACGGACTATACCCTCCCACTGTACCGACACAAAGGAGTACCAGAGCCTACCCGTACACAAAACTAATCCTCAAGGATTAATAGAGTATACTATCCCATAGTACTGACACTAGAAAGTAATAGAATATACCATCCTGCCGTACTGACACATGAGAGAAACAGTGTATACCATCCCACAGCACCGCCACATGGGAGAAATAGTGTATACCCTCCCACAGCACTGACACCAAGGAGCAAAAGCAAATACCATCAGCAGCACTGTAACCAGGGAGTAATAGATCATACCTTCCCTCAGTACTGACACCTGGGAGAAACAACGCATACCATCCCACAGTACGGACACCATGGAGTAAAATCAAATACCATCCCACTGTACTGACCTGGAAGAAATAGTGTATACCACCCCACAGTACTGACACCATGGAATAAAACAGTACTGACACTAGGGAGTAATAGAGTACCCCATCCCCCAGTACTGACACCCGGGGGACATAGTATATACCATCCCACAGTACTGACACCAGGGAGTAATAGCAGAAACCATCCCAGAGTACTGACACCAGGGAGTAATAGCAGAAACCATCCCACAGTACTGACCAGGGAGTAATAGCAGAAACCATCCCAGAGTACTGACACCAGGGAGTAATAGCAGAAACCATCCCACAGTACTGACACCAGGGAGTAATAGCAAATATCATCCAATTGTACTGACTCCTGGGAGAAGCTGTGTATACCATCCTAGAACACTAATACCAGGAAGAACTAGTATATACCATCTCACAGTACTGAAACCAGGGAGTAATAGCAAATTCCATCCTGCCACACTGACACCTAGGAGAAACAATGTATACCATCCCACAGCACTGATACCAGGGAGTAATTGTATATAACGTCTTTAGTACTGACACCAGGGAGAACTAAAGCATATAACTCCCCAGTACTAACACCAAGGCCTTGTCTTGACCAAAAGTCCCTCTATCCCCAATAGCCCCGCTGCCCTCCCCACCAAACCTGACCTCCCCCTGTACAAAAAAAAAACCCATTCAAAAGGACCCACCCACCCACCAGCCTGTCCTGCCTGACACCCACAAAACACCCCCTTTTTCTTATAATTATCAAACCACTATCAGCCCCCCCAACATGATCCCCATACATCCTCCCCCCCCCCCTTCCCCCCAGCCCCCCAAAAACTTACCTGGCAGCCTTGTTCTTCTGGGGTTTGCCAGATGGTCTCTGGGGCACCGTACCGCTTCTGGTACCCATTTCCGCATAATAGCAGGAGAGCTCCCCTGCCTAACGGGGAGCTCCGCATACTGGGGACCCTGCTGTGTCAATTCCGGGAAATCCCGGAAGCGCATCTGGTCTTTCCCCGACATCACCTCCGGTCCCGAGGATACTACACGTTATTTCCGGCCGTGGAGGAACTTCCTCTGCGGCCTGGTCAGTGGAGAAGAGCGCCTTCCAGGTCGGGACCGAGCCCTGGTGGCAGCAGAGGCTGTCGCCACCACCGAGCTCCGGCGCGTCCGCTCCGTGGAACCATGCGCCAAGCACTCGCATCACGCGAGTCCCTGGCTTCAGGTGAGGCTTACAAAACCCCAGGCCCTGAAACTGAGTAGATCGGGCAGGGCGCCCCCTGTTGACCACAGCTAGCCAGAGGGGCCCCACCATATGAGGGATGCCTGCTTAGGACAGGCCTCGGGCTCTCCCAGGGGATCAGGGGCTGCACATCATGACAGCTACAGCGCCTAACCCAGAGCTCCGCCATGGACAGGGGATTCTTTCCTGGACTGTTACCTGCTTGAGACCCCTGCAACCCAGCTGCTAACTAGAAGGGGGCCCTTAAGGGGCTCAAAAATGGTTCCCCAGGCCACCAAAGGCATGAGCCCTACTAACCGCCCTACTAACCTAACTGAGGGGGTGGGGATTCACAAGAAAATCCCACCCCCCCTTAAACACCCCAGCTACTCTAGCCAGCAGCCAGGCTTCACCACATGAAGCTGCTGCCTCCTAAGCTGGGCTAAGAGGCCCTAAAAAATTCCCTCTCTCTACCTGCGTTCTAAAGAAACTTTTTTCTTCCAAAAGAGGGCCTCCCACTTCTGCCCAGCCCCTTTTAACTTGTCCTATTTTGCTAATCCCCTCCTACCCCATGCTCCAAAGCACAGCCCCCTTTAGCATCACTACATTTTATTAACCCCTCAACTCTCCTGAGTTGAGCTAGGCCTCACACCCTGTCATGTAGGCCCTGCGCCTAATTTCTTACGACTACGGGCTTCCCTTTAGAAGGGTTTGTATTTTGTTTTTTATTTTCAGGAGTAACCATGCAAATACCAACCTTTCTAAAAATCTCTTAAAAGGAAGCCTGCATAGTTAAATTTATGCTTGCCAGTTCATATTCTTGCATTTGCCCACTCATATCTGTTCTATTTAACTGTGACTCAAAAATAGATGGATGGGCTCATTACTGTAATAATTCTCTCTCCTGTTCTGTCTAGGATAGGGGCAGCCCGGGCTCAGAGGACGTAGGATGAAAAATGCTTGCCATCATTTCACCTGAAAAATAGAGAAAATCCAATGGCAAAAAAAGTTTTGTTGAGGATAGCTCTAGATTAAAGCTGAGTTTTACAGTAAAATCCTACTTTTATTGTTTATCTTTAAATGGGCTATTAATAATATTTTTGACTGAAAGTCTATTTTCTAAATTTAGCCTATAAAACTTTTTCTAAACTAGATGCACACCTTGGATCTCTATTTATTTATTGTCACCACAACAGAAGTGACAGAAAACAATACCAAGTAAATTGCCAAAATGGCAAATCTGTAAGAAAACATTTCTTTTCTGTTTTTAGGGATTTTCTCTTATTCACTGTGGCAATATATGAGGAAATATGAAAAGAAAATTCAAAAAAAGGATGCAAATAGCAGAAAAACTGACAGCGGATTTCATTATTTTCTTCTCTGCTAAAAACTAAAAGAAAAGTATTGCTTATGAATCATAACTTACAGTTCCAGGAGCTCAGTGATGATACTTTTTGTACCCTACAGCCCTTTACACTAACCCTCCTCGTAATCACTGATTTTCTCTAATATAAACCTTACCTAGGTATGTGTATTCACCTCTTCTGTGGTCACATCCCTGTAGCCATTGTTCGCTAAACATGCTTAACCAAATATTTATTATGTATGTTTTTGTAACCACAAGGAACTTTTCGGCACTGTCAGCAAGTTATGGCTAGGCTGTGGCCAAGGTCTAAGACTTGCACAAGCCTGTGCCAACAACAGTGTGGGTTTCCTCTGGGTACTCCGATTTCCTCCCACATCCCAAAAACGCAGTGAGGTTATTTGGCTTCTCCCTAAAAATTGACCTTAGACTAAATTATTGACATATGACTATGGTAGGGACATTAGATTGTGAGCTCCTTTGAGGAGGGACAGTTAGTGACACGACTATGGACTTTGTACAGTGCTGCTTAATATGATGGCGCTTTAAAAATACTGTGTAATAATAATAATAATATTAACAGTTGCTGCTTGAACCTTTTATAAGAGGTTTTCCAGCGCTGCATACCTTTGGAATTATTACCACAAACTTTCATCTCTCAGCCACCAAACAGCTAAAGTTGCAGGTCACTATTGGTGTTGTGCACATGGGTAAAAAATCAACAGTGCAAAGAACTTACCTATATTTCATGCACCCTCTTCACCCCATCCACATAAAAAGATAGCCTTCAAGAAGTATGCAAATAACAATATTCACTAAATACTGAAACATACAATGAAGGACATCTGATCACCGTGACTTTCATCATTGACTCCCTGTTATCTGGCAGTTATGTTAATCCTCAACTTTAAGTACTTTCTAAGTTGCCAGACTGGAACATGCACGTCTACAATCAAGTCAGAGCTCTTTATATCCAAGGCAGCCAGGATTTCTAGAACGAGAAGTTACCAAAAGCAGTCACTATATTTCTTTTTAACTGTTGCCTCCTGTTTATGTACAACACTGTGTAATATCTTGGTGCTATATAAACACAGTTTATTATTATTATTATTATTATTATTAATAATAATAATACTATAATAACTGTTAACCCTTTTACTAGCTTACTTAACTAGCCTGCACTACATTAGTGATTGGAAAATCCGCCCGGAGAGCTAATACTTATCTAAACTATACCACAAATGGTTTTCTACCTAAATAGTTGTGAAATTGTTTCATTTGGTAACAAGGAATTATTAAAAGAAAAAAACCTAACGAACAGAGAAATGTTTTTGCATTGCACATACAAAATGTGACTGTTTTAGGACAAACAAGGGCCCCATCTTCTGGCCAATGCCTAGATTACACACTGCTCCTGCTGAAGATGTTCCTTTGTTACTATCCAAATGTTAGAGACACAAAACACAGCTTTAACATGTAACAAGTTTGCAATACCTAAACTACCTGAAATCATTCCAATCACGAATATGTAAACCTATAAGCAAAAAGTGCAATTTAAACAGAACATAAACTTAATTGCATCTCTGCATGATCAGAAAAGAAAGCAAAAAGACAGCTTTTAGCAGCAAAGTAGGCTGCAGTCATTTTTTACCTTTTTACAAAATAAATCTAACATGTGACTAATTGCGATGAATAAAAGATCTAGTTCTTATTTACTCTGTTTTATGGTGGCTTATCGTGAGTATCTTTTTGGCATCATCCTAATAATTATAATGATATACTGTTACGTTTATTTGTGCTTTAAAACATTAATAAAATGCATAACTGGGACCAAAATGTATGCAAGCACTGATTTTCAAGAATAACAGTATAAGAGAGAACATGTAAGATACAAAAAGGCCATGCCTGTTGCCTGACTGTCATCATGATCCGTAGTTTCTGGTATTCTGGTACTGACATAGAAGGCGCATACAGTATAGATCGAGAGCTCTGCTTTCACTGCCCCAGTGAATACAAGATTCCAAAGGATGTGTGATGATTTAGAGATGCAAATGAAAACCAAAAAGCAGGTCTGTATTTGGACATCAAATACCATATTATGTATACTGAATGACTATTCCATACTTTGTGTCATAGGATTATTACAGTAAAAAGTGCTAGAAATTGCCATTAGATAAGCACCAGATAAGCACAATACCTGCTTGTTATAAAGAATTACTTAATTATACAGACCAATAAAAGCTGAGAAATAAAATAGATTCAGTTTTCATAGACCATAAAGAGCCTTTGGACTCCTTATACCACCATCCCTTGTATTTCTTCCCTTCTCTAGATCTCTTGCTGAATTTAACTGCAAATGTTCTCAGCTAAAGCAAAATTGAAACAAAACTACCTCAATTTTCATTTTACTCTAATGCTTTTTTTTACTTTAGTCATTTGTTATGTAAACATAATTAAAAACATCCCCATCAAATCCCACAATGGCTTCTGTTTTGGCTCTTTGCTGACTCATGTGAGGTCCTACCCTGCCATTTTTTTCTGACTCTTTCAGCCCTCCTGAAGATGTGGCACTGGCATCCGACCTCATTCTGCACATGTAGGTATGGCATCATTGGGGGTGTTCCACATAGGCAAAGACTCAGTGCCAGATCTTGCTCTGCACAGGTACCAATGTATTGAATCCTAGGATATATGACATGAGGCTATGGGACTTGGCTGTCAAAGAGGAAAGGGAAGAACATGAAGAAAAATCTACTTCAAACTGGCAGTAGCATCAACCTGTGGCAGGCCAATAGAGAATAATTTGGGGTTGGCAGCAAGTGGGTCAGTACCTTTTACAGCAATCTGCTATCAAATCTGTAAACACTGGCCAAGTCACATGGAGCAATTTGGGAAAAGAAGGAATATATATATACAAGTTCAGTAGTTCATTAACATTATGCTTTTCTTTCTAAAAGAAAATGTTCTGATGCTTTCTAATGCTACTGATTCTAAGAGGGTTAAACCAGTGTCCATTACCATGACATGGCAGCAAAATGGGGGTGAAGAATGAAAGCAATGTGAAAAGCTAGACCATGATCAACCTTACAAGACTTGTCTTGCTGCCAAAAGGCAACTAATGATAAGGGTTTTTTTGCATAGGGGCTTTCCTTACCTTTCACTGAAACAGAACTCACCTTTAAAGATGAAATATTAGAGATTGAATTTACTGTTTTATTTATTTACATGGTGATCTTTAATTTAAAGATTATTTTCTTTATTTGCTAATAATGTAGACAGCTAAAGTAATCTTATTCTCATTGTTGGCTGTCATTATGCCACACTGACTTTAAGTGAATCTTTCACTAAAATAGAAGGTCTTCCTACACTCACATGGGCCCCCTTCTTTAAATCATCTACTCTTTGTAGGTGAAAATTGTGCTTGAAGAAAGTTAGAATTATACTAACTCTACCTGAGTTTTTCATATTTTTACAAGTGACATGATTGTTCTATGAGCCCTTCGATATAATACAGAAAATCAGCATAGGAAAACATTCAGGAAAACTATTGAAAATTAAAAGGTGTTACAAAATATATCTTTACTTTAAATGGAAATACATTTATTTCATTTACATTTACTGTTAAATTATAAAAATATTTAAATAATTGTATAGAATACTGCAATGTACATGGATTTCTAGCTTGGCAGTAACAGGTTAAGCATATGTGATCAAGAACTGTTGAGCCTTTTCTGTCCTCTTTGAAATGAAGCTCAATTTCATGGGACACAAAGCAATTTAAGGCTAGCGGTAAACTACAATCTAGAATTTAGTAGAGTCAGATATGAAATGTGAACAATAACTTTTCTAAATGTGAATGTTACAGGCGGTAGCAATGAACACAGAAGTGTTGTAGCCTGTAATAGGCATCTTTCTACCTGACTGCAATATCCTCGTCGAGATTGCTAGGGAATCCCAGACCTTTAAACCCGCAAGATTGTTTCTAGGACTAAGGAGACTAATGTTCAAAAGCAGACAACAAAGTCTGAGTGCGTCTTTTGTGCTTACTAATTATTATTCTTATAAACAGGATTTATATAAGGCCAACATATTACGCATCGCTGTACATTAAATAGGGGTTGCAAATGACAGACAGATACAGACAGTGACACAGGAGGAGGAGAGGACCCTGCTCCAAAGAGCTTACAATCTAGGGGGTTGAGGAAGTAACACACAATAAGGGGGGAGATATGTAATTGAGGGAAGTAGTGAGGGTTTAGGAGACAGAAGAAGATGGTTAGGCAAGTTTTAAAAGATGGGTTTTGAGTGCTCTCTTTAAATGAACAAAAAGTAGGAGCAAGGCGAATAGGATGTGAAAGGAGAGACAGGGCAGCTCCAGAAAAGTCTTGGAGCAGTGTGTGTGATGAGGTTATGAGTGAGGAAGACATTAGTAGGTCATTGGAGGAGCGGAGAGAGCGGCTGGGGGAGTATTTTTTCACCAGGTCAGAAAAGTAAGTTAGACAAGAACTGTGGAGGGATTTGAAGCAAAGCACAGGGGCTTGAATCTGAATATAACGTGAAATGGAAGCCAATGGTAAGAACTACAAAGAGATGCAACAGAGGAAGAGTTGATGAGGGGAAGAATGGATGGATCTGGCTCCAGCATTCATAATAGATTGTAGAGGAGAGAGTCGGGTTAGTGGAATACCAGCGAGAAGGATGTTACAGTAGTCCAGACAAGAGATGATAAAAGCGTGTACAAGGAGTTTTGTGGTCTCAGGGGACAGGTATGGGTGGATTTTGGAGATGTTGGGTAGATGAAAGTGGCAGGACATGGAAATGTTCTGAATATGGGAGTAAATGAGAGGGCAGAATCAAAGGTGAGGCCAAGACAACGTGCTTGAGGGGAGGGATGAATGACAGTGGTATTAACGATTAGAAATATGTCAGGGGGAGATTTAGAATTTGAAGGGGAGAAGACGATGAGTTCTGTTTTATCCAGGTTGACTTTCAGGAAATCTGTCAGCCATCCATGACGTGATAGCTGAAAGGCAACATAGACCTAATCCAGGACTGAGGGAGACAAGTCAGGGGTGGACTCATTAATGTTAATAGGTATTTCAAATAAACTTTCACCAGTAACACTGCTAGGGGCTACCTACTATGGTGGGAAACTTCATATAGGGGTCCAAAACACCTAGATAAACACAAACTATTGTCTGCAGGGCTTACTGAGGACCAAGCATAATGTCAACTGGCCACATGTGGGCAATGGGCTGTAGTTTGGGCACCAGAAAGTTATTGACATTCAGCTTCAACTTTACTTGATGAAAGTGGCCAGTGTACGCTCCAAGCTTACCTAGTTAAAATTTACCAACAAGAACTAGTAGCGGACATAGCCAACAGTGGTCCCCTTTGCAGAACTGACTTGTGGCCCCCTACTTATCTGAGAGCCTCTACTGGCTCAAGAGGGTCCAGGGCCCTTGTGCATTGACACACTTTGCACCCTCCTATTCCCCCAACTGCTAAGAACTCTCTCCCTTCCGCGCTGTGACAGGAAGGGTTCTGACAGTAGGCCACACAGGTTCTTCTGTTCATCTTGGAAGGCAAATAGAAGATAAATATATGAGGAAGAGGGACATTTAGATGAAGCTGTTGATTTACCCTTCATGGAAAAAGCACTGGTTCTTATAAAAGTCCACCTATTCAGATATTTTGATAATCCCATGTCCCCATATTTTAGGAAGACTTAATCTTTTTCTCACAAGCTTTTATTAGGTTTACAGAGGTCGTCAGAGGATGGGATCACAGAAACTTACCGCCTGTATTTTGCAGACACATATTCATGAGCATACGAAAATAAAGGTACTGGTAGCTATTGGGAATTAGCATGCATGACAGCTATCTGTGAATAATGTTGCCAGAAATACACTGGGCTCCTAATGCTTGTTATAGGCGTCAACAGTGATGCCCAGTGATCTTTTGCTGAACTACTAAATCCCTCCTAATTTTTCATCTCGACAATATAGGGACTAACTGTTCTACAGGTTAAAATAGGAATTGGGAGCAAAAAGTATCATCCTTATACAGTATACAGTGCAGCTTTAAATCCAGGAAAAACATTTATTTTTGGCAATAGATATAGATATATAGATATAGCAAATTCTATTTACTTTGACAAAAGTAAATAGAATGTTATTGTTAGGGTATACATACACTTTATTCACCCAAAGAAATGTTTATGACTAGTCAAGTAATACCAAATAACCATATGCTTCCTACAGGGGTACTAAATAAGGTGTAATTACAATACAAGTTCTTGAGTGCTCCAGATTCACAGGAACACTTTTAGTTTAATTTCATCGATCATTTCTTTGAGATTCCGTGCACACGACAGCGATGGCCGTATATTTTGTTTATATCTAGATACAACATACTCTTTAATGAGAAACAATTGTTCAAGACTTTACATTTCATTTATCTATTAATACACTATCACAGTGCACAGAAAAAGACGACTACTATTGCTTAAGTATTATGAACAAATAGGCTGATATTCAAAGACAAATCTCCAGCTCCAAGGAGAGCTGATAACTCCAATATGGTGGTATATGTTATCTTAGAAAATATGTTACAAATATTTATCACACTAATTTAGCTAAGCAGAGGGCTGTAAACTTCTAGATTTAAAAAAAGAATATGTATGCTTTTTATAGCTGTTTAGCCACAGGCGGTTTACACTTTTATAATCAATGTTTGAGGCTGATCAGGCTTGGAGCTTCTGGGTGGGCTGGTTTGATTTATAAATAATACATTCTAGAGACAATTTTAGGGAGGATTTTTTACTTTACCTATATCCCCTCCACTTTCTTCATCCTCCCATTGATGTAAATGTGGTTAAAGCTAAATCCAAACACAAGAAGAAAATATCATATATTGTAGCTTACCAGCACTTAGATATGGTGGTTGCATTGGTTTTCTTTATTTCCTAATTTTAAGGTTTTTTTCTTCTTTTGATTGTTTTGATTTTGCGATACTGCCAACTAAACATTTCAAAGTGTTCAACAGCTTCAAAGCTGGTCTAAAGCTAAAATGGATGACATTTGTCAGTTAAAGATTTGTGTATCATAAACATTTGCAAACACCTTTTTGCATCTCTGAGCTGCTGATCTGTTCCATCTTTGAAACCTCTTCTTATTTAGATGCAGTCACTCCAGCCTTCATAATAGCGAATATACCTGGCTAGAATAGCGAATATACCTGATAGATTGTACCCTTGTACTATGGGCATGATTTAATAAAGGTCTCCAAGATTGGAGACGCTAGGCTATCATGGAAGAACCTTGGTGATATAGCAAACTTGGATTTCTAAAAAATAATTTGGTAGTTTTCAAATGTTTTCAGTCCTGGTTAGCTGGATCACCCCGGTTCACCTATCATAGTCTTTCCTCTCAAGTCTTAGGGAGCTTTAATAAATAAGGACTTATGTGTCTGCTTGTAGAATCAACCAGGATTCATTCGACCGAGTGGAGCACAACACAGAAGGACAATTAGTAGGCAGTTGTCACCTATACCATGCAGTGCCTGAACAAAGGTCTTTACGGCTGAATCACCAGTAATTATTTTAATGAAAACTGCTTACTATTAAAAGATCGTTTTAAAATTACATTAATGCTTATCTGATATTTTAATAATTGGGTTTGGATCTACTGTAAATTCTAGGATATATAGAACTATGAAACAGTACATTGTAGAATGGTAAAATGGTTTGCCAGCAATATTCAGGATGTATGGAGATGTAAATAGCAGGGTGCAGGCAGTCTGCAGACATTTACAATAGTTAAATCAAGATAATAATTCAGCGAATCAAGAAATTTTGGGCAATTTAGCATAAATGCTTTGATATAATTGAAACTTCCACCTTTCATGTGGAGAGGCTATTCAATGTATTCACTTCTTTCTGCCTGGAGGACTTCTACAACAAACGTGGTTAATGTCCTCAGTACTCCCGACGAGATGGATGATTTTTAATAATTACCAATACCTCAAATTTCTTTGTAAAAAAACTGTATAAACCAATGAGCTTTGCTTCATAGAATATAGTTTGTTTGATTTTTCTCTAAAATATGTACATAATGTTTTTGATATCCTTGATATATACTTTTTTCAGTTTATAAAGTGGGAAAATTAACAAACAGAAAATATTTTGCTCTTCCATTCTTTATTTCTAACCTAAAAAGTGCCATGCCAATACAGTCTGTGCTAGTATGAAATACTGAGAAACCTGCATTTTGATCTATCTTGGTAAAGTCAATTAATCTTCTAACCTTAGTCATAATTAGGCAGGTTTAACTTCATCAATCTAGTGTAATAAGAATAAATGAGAATCTCAACCTTTCCTCTTTTCATCATTCCGTAGCCTCTCACTAAATGTGTTCTCAGATAGTGTGTGAAACTAATTTGAGATCTTCCACCTTAATCTCTTGTTGATACTGTTCCCCTGGCAAGGAAAGTTATTACAAATCAGAGACTTGTTAAACAGAGGAGGGCATGTGTTAACTATAGCTAACAAATGCTACAAGGATGACATTGATAGCAGGAAAATCAAACAATGCTGTCAACACATTAATAGTGCCTCAGAAAATTAAAATAGTCAATATTCTTGGAATGAAAAAGAGTTGTGACACAAATGAATTGCTGGTAACTAAGTGATAATACCCATGTAATTCTTTACCCATCATGTTTTGTTTTAAAAGTTAGGGTCCATTATTAATTAAAATCGAAACTCGCAAATAAAGATATTCTCATTTTTAAAGCAAAAATTAAAGAATGAATTATGTGCTAATTTGATGCTTATACTTATTATTTACTGAATTATTGTTACATGTAGTCATGCCTGGGAGTATGACAACACAACCCTGCCCCAAGTGGCCCAAACTGTATTCAACCCAGCATGGTGTATTAGATTGTTAACCTTCCTATGTATCAAAACAGAAATATTACACACACTTTTCAACAAACATAAAAAATAGTGTATATATCCCACTAAAAATCAATTTTTTTACAAGAAAAAAATTGTCAAAGACCTACCTTGGTTTATACTCAGATGGGTTTGGTAGATTGAAAAATTTGCAAATATTCTGCACTATAAATCTATCTATTAAATTAAATGCACTATAATTTGGAAAAAAAGTAAACAAAATAGTCCACTGCCCTAGCATCATTATAGATATACATATATACATAGAGAGAATGGATAGCACTACTTTTTCAACAAATCTGCTTTCCTTACACTGCTCTGGCACTGTGAGGGAGCATCTCTTTGCAAGATTTGGCATCCTAAGCTTTCCCAGGATATTGCCAGGAGGCCTATAACTTTCAATGATCCCTGCAAGACAAGGGGGTCTGTACCTTTTCCTGTATCACCCACCTAGAGCTCCCCTGCTGCCAGCAGCAACTCCTGGTCCAGATCATGTGACCCTCTGACAGCTGCCCTTTTACCTCGGAAGATTAGAATATTCTGCAGATCTGCTCCACAAATTGTGAACACCTCCTAAACTGCCTCTTCTCCAGCACTCCCTCTGGTGGTGGGTTTTGATACCTGTAGGTCACATGGTCTCATTTCATCACATGATCTTCCATGTATAAGTAAGTGACTGGCGACAGGATGTGGCCGAACAAGAAGTTCTCCTAGGCTCTGCTTTCTGGTTCAACTCCTGATTGCCACCTGTCCTGACCTTTGGTTCATTTGACTACTCGTCTGCCTTTCACTTTTGTACTACATTTTGGTCCTATCCAGTCAGCAGTTACCAGCCCTAACCAGTCAGCAGTGTGTACTGGGGCCACAACCTGGGTACTGTCTCCTAAAGTTTTTGACCTTTTGCTGGTAAAACCGGTGCCTGGTGTCTTAGACTTAGAGGGTCCATAATTCCACCTGTGACAATAACACCATCAGCACCTAGGCGCCAGGGGTACATGTGTTTGATTGTCTAATGCCTTATGTTTTACATTAGTGGGTAAAGGTTTAAAGAGTGGATAATGCTTACTATTACAAGAACTGCTTTAAAATATACTGGATTTTTTATTCTTACCCTTTACATCCAACTTATGTTCTCATTATTGAAGTTTATATATATTTTTTTGCACATACACAACATGTCGAACTTTAAAGCAGATAGGCTACAGTAGCAGGCAACCCTTACAATTTTCTTTTCAGCTCATGGCAGAATCTTATTATTGAAGCTTGTGTACAAACCTCACAAACAAGTGTAGAAAAGCATGTGATCTTCCCCTCAAGTTACAATGGTGGGGTCTATCAGCCCAATGTAAAGACCCAAGCTCTCGCACTTGACACAGGAAGTAATGTCAATGTTCTTCTTAGTACCCAACAACAGTCAATACTGGTCAGCTGTGACCCAAGAGAGGGAGTACTAAACCAAGACATAGGATTTACTTTAATTACCACAAGGCCTAGAAGAAATCTTTACATATCAAGCAAAAGAAAGATGCCAAGCCACTCTGAACACTGAGTACAGAGATTTCTCTACCCTTATCAGTAAGGTGAAATTGCAAGTTGAGTTTCAGAGCAGTTATGAATGAGCATGGAGAGGATAAGAATAGTAAAAACAGATAACCCCCCCATACACAGCAATGATAATAAAGTTGAAAACAAACAGAGCAAATAACTGAGAATTCATGATTAATTCTTTTTTCTTTTACATTCCAACCCAATTAGAAAGATCAATCATATCCCAAAATAATATAAAGTTTTAATATTATTAAAAAAATACAAAGCAGTACTTATGTAGCTAAATATTATGTAGTTACAGGCATTGCAAGATTTCTTTCAATAATGCCCTAATACAGTACTGTATATCTTACAGAGCCTTCTTTCTAAATTAGAATTAACAATAGCCCAAGGCTCATGTGACCTGAAAGATATACTTGTAAATTAGATCAAAGAATTTGGATTATATACGTTCAACCAAATAAACATAACTTCCTACCTGCCTTTTCTTTCAATCATTTTTAACCACAAAGCATAATTAAGATGTAGCTCTCATGATTTGTCCTCCAGGCCCTTTAGGAAAAAGATGGATAAAACCAGTAAAGGATGAATCAGCTGCAATGAATCATATCACGTATTATCAAATATGCAAACCTATTAGAGTCTGTTGTAGTTCTATCTGTATTGTGCAGTGATTAGGATCTGCATAATTGACTATTCCTGAAGTAGCTCTGACAAGGTAATTATAGGTGCCAGCTTCTTTTTTTTTAAGATAATGTAAATGTTATTGCATACATCTCACCTATGGTCTTTTTACATTTATTTACAGATAATGTAACTAGGACAAGTGCTAGTTTTAAAAGAGAAACATTTTACCCAATAGAGGAGGCTTTTTCTTGAAAAATAAAATAAATATTTAGTAAAACATATCACCAGTTTTCATCTTTCATTCTATAATCTCTAGTTTGGGGACATCAGACTGAACAAGCTGTTTCAGAATCTCCATTTGCCTTTCTATAGTGTTTTTAGGTATATCCTGTCTAAGCATCTAAAATCCATACCTTGTTTTTTGTGAGCCCCCTCCAGTAGGAAGTATCTGAATTTTACTCAGAAAGTAAATGGTCCAAACCAGATTTCCTAGCTTCTCATATTTTTGGCTTTTTCAAGCCTAACAAGGTAAAAGTAGGAGTAGTTGTTGGAAAAATGTAACCCTAAGCACACAGCTGGAGAAAAAAGATAGACTTTTTTAAGCAAAACTATTGTAAAAAAAAGGATATTTTAATTTCACAAGTTATGACAACTCAAGTAAATAAAGAACTACAGTAGTTTCCTCAATTAGACATGGCGCTTTTGAGCTAGTTGATTTGTATTTGACCCGTGGTATAAAAATCACACCTGGTCACAAAAAAAGTTTTTCCGACACGTTTCACCTGAAAAGGCTTCTTCAGGGGTTTTTGAGACTGAGGTTGACATTAAGGTAAGTTGATCCTAAAAAGGAACACTGGATATACCAAGAATAAGATGTCAAGTGCTCAATTATGTTTGAGATTTTAAAGTTGGCTGTGATAGTAAGAATAATTGGATAAATTACATTAGGTTCATATATAGATGTTGTTGCAATTCTTTTTACCTCACAGGAAACTTCCTTGATGTATCAGGAAGAGTGTTCATATGGTAGGTTATTATAAGTACTAACAATTGCATAATGGGTTCAAATGATCCCAGTCTTAAAGGGCACAATTTGTCAAGAATTCAATAGGTAGTCAATAGGTAATTACATAGTAATGTTTAATCATCAGTGTATAGTGATAGTTATCTGGGTTGGTATTATCTTAGTATTTAAGAAACTGTTGATCGGCTGGATTTTCATGTACAACCATCCATAGGGTTTACAGAAAATTGTTCAAAAACAGGAAAATATCTGGGTAAAAATGCTTTGTTGGTGCTATTTACCAGAGGAGAATTTAAATGTCACAGTCTCTCTTAGCATTGTTGCCAATCAAGTTCATTCCTTTATGACAGTAGATTATCCATCTTCTGACAGATACTTCCAGCAGCATAACATGTCATGTCACAAAGCTTAAATTATCTCAAACTGGTTTCCTGAACATGACAAGGAGTTCACTATACTCATATGGTCTCCATAGTCCCTCCATAGAGCCTTTTTGGGATGTAGTGGAATGACATCATAGATGTGCAGCCAGTATGTGATGCTCTCATGGTATTATGGACCCTGTTGAAGCTATGCCATCAAGCAAACCAGTACTAGTAAGGTGTACCTAATGGCCCTATTACCTCCCACTTACCAGGTGCCAGCAATCCCCTAACATAATGTTTTGTCATTGGGGGCTTTTTCTGAAGCACAAAGGGCTCTCTGTCATGGCTGTGTGATGTCTAGTGCAGGACCCTCACACCTTTACAGATATAATCATTTTGCTTTCTAACTGTTGGTTCCTGTGGGCTGATCAGTACCTAACAATCATGGTTGGTAATGGATTGTCCACTAAGACAGTTAACTTTTTAGTTCGCTTTTTTAGTATTTTGCATATATTATCTAAAACATCTTAACAGCTGCAGATACTCTTTTAAAATAAATACATAATATTTCTGACAAAAATAGTTAAAATGACATCATAATAAATAAAGTTTTTCCAGCAGTGTTATTCTGAGTTGTGCCATTCCAAGTATTAAACTAACCTGTCTTAATATAAACCATGTGAGTCTCGTACGTACAGAGGCTGATGATGTATTCATATAGTGTCATTCTACCTAAGTAACTATCCATTATTCACACAGATTCATACAGGTTTGCCATTAGCATGTACAATATTATAGAAATAACTACTTCCTCTAGTGCCTGAGGAGAATTAATAAGCTCTCATTACTGCCAAGAATCGTGTAATGTATTGGAAATAATAAGTAAAAATAGAATAAATTGCCTATATAAGATTCAGAAATGTATATTTTCAATCCAGAAATTCAATAATAACACTAGAAGGCAGAATTTGCAATGTATTTAAACTAATGTCAATGGGTTTCGTCAACTGCATACAAACACAATACACACTCTACCTTGTACCTGGAAGATAGAAGATGATGAGATGCTTGCATTGTTCTGAGCATTAGTTTCCATGTACAGTGCCTTAATAAGCTGGTTAAAGAAAAATGCATCTTAGGTCAAAAACAAAATTTCATTAAAGTTGGTTGAAGATTTTCAGATAATGGACCTATAGAAATTTAGTTATAAAGACTGGATAATTCTTTTAAAATAAAAATCTCAGAATGTGTACTAAAACTCTCAGTTATCATAAAAAGTGTATTCAGATCACTGTCTTTCTATGTCGTTCCCAATCATAGATTTATTTTTTTAAACTTTGTATTGACATATATTTTCCATGGGTCTTCAATCTGGTCTTTGGTCAGGACTTTCCCCTCATTTGCCCCAAGACAGCTAGATACTACAAATAGTTCTGCCATGTTATGATTTGGATTTAATTTTTGCAAAATTCTTTTGTGAACCCAAAGCTCCCTAGAGGAAGGCGGCAAGCAGGATCTGGATCTGAAATCAATCAGTGTGCAAGAGCAGCCCTAGGGATGGAGTGAGTATTGCAGTTTTTTTCTTAGCAAAGTGCTGGGATAATTTTATCATTTTTCAAAAGTTGAGGATGAGCATTAAACATCTAATGATAGCATTAAAAATGACAAAATGTATTTTTTATTTACTCTGCCTTTCTATGTATCTACTCATGTACAAGAATTTGTAAAAATAATAGTGATGGGATAAAACAAACTGCTGTCTTACAAAGTGAATAGCTTGTAGGAAGTGGAAAATATTGTTTCCCCGGCTCATGAAGTGAAGTACTCTATTAGAGACCAAAAACTGTCAATTTTTTTCTTCCAGTCAGTTGAAAAACATTTTGATTGATCAATGAATTTAGTTTTGTACTGCACTTTTTTATTAAGATTACATTTTTATGTTTTAAAGAGGAACTAAAGTTCTACTTTGAAAAATACAGGATCAGGCAGGTCAGGATAATGTCCCTCCTGCAATAACCTGTCCTATCGTTCTGGGCGACTGTTAAACTCAGTGGTAGCTGCCAGGGAAACTTGCTTGTGCCAAAAATGAATGAACTCCCACATTCCTGTGTGGGAGCTTTATCATCCAAGCATGGCCAATCAAGATGGTCGGAGATCGTAAGAAGGAGGAAGAAAAAAAGGTGGCCATGTTCAATTCTTCAACACTTCATATGATTGGCAACAGTTTATGAGATCATCAGAATATTAAAAATATATGGTGCCTAATGGATCTTAACATGTCTCCCTGAGGGTCACACGAGAATGACATGCAATAGTACTCTGGGTTTAGTTTATGGGACATCTCTTGAACATATGCTTATTCTGGCTTTATGCCGAGTTACCTTGTATTCCTCTCTGTACGGTAATTGTTTCAAATTGTTGTATTTGTTTGCATGTGATTATTATTTAAATAAAGTGTGTAAAAAAAAGAAGGAAGATGGTGGAAACCTGCGATGGATATGTGAGTTGCATGGGTTTAATGTATTTCTTAAAAGGAAGTTCAGCATTTTTTTAAAAAAGTATTTGCAACTGTCTAGGTTTGAATAGAGCAATATATAGAAAGAAAGTTAAGCTATGCATACTAGACATGGGGGGCAGTAAGTAATATGATACATTAATGCTTATATAATGAATAATGTCACATGAAGATGATGTCATCACCCTTGACTAAGCAGTGTGCAGAGCGGCAGGTCAGTATAAATGAGTTTGGGGTTTCTAAAAGGGAAATATTCACTGGTTAATATATTGGGGCTCCTGCTAGTTGTCTATTTCCAACTTAAAAACAATCTGAATCATTGACTGATCAATGTATGCAGCCAGTAGAGTTTGGGCCAGCATGATTACTTTGGCTGATTGGTGTACAAAGTTTTGTAACCACTGAATTACAATGATCATCAGTAATAAAAACTTAAGCCTCCGCCTTTGATGCAATTCTAGCTTACATGTGCATCTAAGCGGAGGTTTGCTTTGAACAAGGGACACATAGCAACTGACCGTAGTAGAGTTAACCTATTCTGTGTAAATGAAGGTTATTTCACCCTAGAGTTTCAATAGTATGCTTTCATAATTTATTCAACAAGCTTCAGATATTATTAGAGTAAATCTATTTAATTCACTGGAAATCAGCACAGGTTTATATTGCTAGCTATTCTTAACAGACAACACTTCAAAGCCCCAAGGAACCAGTGTCCCATTTTGCTGTTAATCTTTTATGCCCTTTGCATTGGTCAGATGCCAGCTACAGATTAGGAGACCATTAATAACAGAACTCCCATTATCCCAACAAATACACGGAAGTGTATGAGGTTACAATAATTACATGGTTAAAACAACAAGTTGTCAAATTTTGACTCTATTCTCGCTTTAATCTGACAGCAGATTCTTAAATTTCAGAGAACGACCTTGAAAATTGTGACAAAAATGTCAATATCTCAATGTAGAATGCAGTATAATTTCAATACATTTATCTTCTCTATTTCACACTTTAAAAGATAACAATGCTTCCTTTTTTAGCTTGTCAGTTGAGATTTGTTTTTCTTAAAAAATCTTTAGGCAAATTACAAAAACATTCTAGTATAAATATGCAAGATAAACAGTCTTATCCTTGTCTGTTTTTTATGGTTGAACTGTTTCATAGAACAATAATGACCCACCAAGTTCTTAACATGAATGTTAAGGTGTGTTTTAAACAATGTTATACCAAATTAGCCATAAAATGAAGCCTGATCCAACCAGCTCATATGTGATCAAATGTTGGTATGCAAGTATGTTGACAAATATATTATTTTCATTTTAACATAACTGAAGTTTCTTTTATAATACACCTGCAAGTTCAATTAGGGGTTATTGTTTACAAGTGACATAAATGTAGGTCAAACTGTACATTATCAGGGAAATTCATTAACAACTTTACTTATATTGGACACTGTGGAGAGTTATGTTCACTAAACCCCATCAACTTTACCTTTGCATAATGCCTGTGCAGTGGTTAACATTATCATTGTATAGGAAGCCTAAATGAACCAGAATGGCCAACTCCCCAAGTACTACTGCTAGGCTACACTAAGCAGTACTGTCTTTCTCTTGCTGTTCTTTTTGATTGCTATTACAATTATATTTATTATCACTTTAATTTGATCCTCGCAATTTACTACATAGACTATTTTTTTTTTATTAAAGAAGTCTGTAGTTTCACAACAAAAGTACAGGGATGAATGAATTCCTGTTCGTGAGCATATGGTTAAGCTAGGCCATACCAAGGTGACCAATCTGGATTGCTGGAAAGGAGGAAAGTCTTGCAGTCAGGTTTAAGACTACTTCAATGTTTAAATTGTATCTTACCCCCCCTTGCGTTCTACTTTTTGCATAGAAATTTTTTTTACATTGTAGGCTATAATCCTTAGGCATAACTCACCAAAATATGTCCAAAATTTAATACATTTAATAATAAACTTTAAATAAAAAAAAATAAAAAATAGTGAAACATATTATATAACTGTACAGAAGCATGTATAATATATATAAAAAACCAAAAAAAAAAAATATATATATATATATATATTATATTATATTAATATTTCTTTGTATTGGACTTAATACAGCTATTTTGTTTTGAATCCAATACAAAATTATTTGAATTTCCCGGCGCTCCTCCCGACCGCACCGACGCATGCACCAATGTCACCAGGAAACCCCAGTGATCGTCTCTACAGTTTGCGGCTGGAGATCAGAGGAGGAGGACGTGTCCCCAGGACCTGCGGGGACTAGCAGGACGCCTGGGGACGACAACGGAACAAGGTAAGTGGATTTCCTTTAAGTTTTAAGTGACCCCAAGTGTGACTCGGGATTACCACTTTTTGCATGGAAAATCCAACCGGAGTCACACTCAGGATTACTGCTAGGAGGGTTAAAGTGCCACCTCTTCAGTTCTACCAGTGATGCCATTACAAGGCATTCACTCAGTGGTTGTTTTAGAGTCTTTAGAGTCTACTGAGGTAATTGAACAAACAAATGATTGCAAGATGCTTCATTCTTGTAGAATCAACCCATGCAGTTGACAGATGCCTGTTATCCTCCTCTATTAATGCTCTTATTTGATTTAAGGGTAGGTCATGGGGGTGGTGGTCAATCTGCAGCTGTAAGTCTGTTGACCGCTAGGTAACCATGGCCTATGAATGCTGCAAAAGTGTCTGTCTAAATATGGCCAAGGAAGCTCGGATTTAGGAGGCTGGCTTGGGTTTTGTGTACAAGTACACTTACATGATTTGGTGAGCACATTACAAAGTTTTTAAACAGAAACATGGTGCTTTGCACTGTGCTGGGCTAAACAGCCTAATGCAAATGAGGTTCAAATAGCTTCCTAAAGTTCTTCCACAACCCTGATTGTACCCAGAGAATCTGTCTAGGTTTAGCATTTTCTAATCTATTACAATCGAAAGAGCCTTTTTTCCACATATAATATAATTTAGCTACATTTGTGTTCTAGAAACATCAAGCAGGAATTTCAATGATAGGTCCACTTTAAGTAGATACAAAATTTAATTTTGTAAAAAGAAGCCTGAATACTGAAACAGTCATATGCATGTGATAATTTTTTTTCTTATCTTTCATGCAAATGTTATTGCTTTGAATTAAGCTAAACAGCATGCCAAAATATGTATGATCAATAAGTTGTAATAAGACTTTTGCATTCATGCAATAGTAGCTATAGAATTAGTTGATTCATAAAATCAAATTGAGCATAAATTCATATACATTTCCAATGTAAATTTCCTCACCTGCTACAATCTTGATTTCCATGCACAAGGGGTATTTTAGATGCTTCACAAGTACAGTATGCTTGAAGCTACAGGAAAAATATTTTTACTCAGAGATACAAGTTGTGGGTATGTGGTGAAGTTGATCCATTGAAAGCTGAATGATCGCAAATTAGAGCATAGTACGAATATTGAAAGTGAAATAAAAATGCTAAATGAAGACCTACAGGTTCAACTGGTGTCCAATACTTGTGTCAGATGGTCCCCTGCTGGGTGCTGTGTTCTTGCATCAGATTAATACACGTGATGCAGAGGCTGGTGAAAGGAACCAGGGCAACTGAAGTGCCCACAGATACTTTAAACAGCAAAAAAAAAAAAACATTCCAGGTTGATAGTGTCACTTTCTTCTGGTACTATAGTAAAAGTATCACACTTAAAGTCAGAATCTTAAAAATCATGGTATCCCACCCCTTAGTCTGTAAACTCTTCTGGGCAGGGTCCTCCCCTTCTCCTGTGTCAGTGTATTTGTTTGTCGTTTGCAACCCCTATTAATGTACAGCGCTGTGTAATATAGTTGTGCTATATAAATACTTTTTATTAATAATAATAATAATAATATTAATAATTGTGATATGGTCTGTACACCAGCTTTGCAAATTCTCATATGTGTTTTGTTCTTAAAGTACAACTTACCTTACATGTCTTTACTTTCCACAAATGGTCAGCATAAAATTTTAATTTTACATGCTCAGTTTCTACTAACATGATGCGTGATTATTTTTAAATGCATCTAGATAGAAAAATAAGTACCGTACTCAATGGGTGTCCAAGTTCAACATACAGATAACGAGTGTGGATAATCCCTTTATTACAGCTGAATTCATATTTGCGTTGTCTTTAGGTTTGTTGCACCTCCTCTCACCCCATTACCATCTGAAGTTCAATTACTGAATTAGGCAAAGAACATAGAACAAGCATTTGGACATGATTGAATAAAATAAGCCTAAATGACATTGATGAGGCATCTAACGTGAGCTCTCAATTTTTGAAGACAATGTCAAGTTGTGTATTAAAATAAACACACGGGAAAATTGTAAATAGATTACAGAGACACATTAACATAATATGAAATTAGAGAAACGAATGACAGATGGGAAATCAGGTAGAGAATAAATGATGTTTTCACTTAAGGATAAGAGACTTTCAACAGTATGCACTTTACATATATATATAACGAGATGGCCACGACTTCCTTATAATGACAGTTTATTAGCTTTTCGCTCTTATGGTCACAATAACAGTTATCTTAATAATGTATGAATTTAACTCACTCAGAAAAACATCAATACATTATTACCAATAAATGACTTGGAAAATATTATTATGCACAGACAGACCAGAATATTACATGTATATGGTAATAACTTTTTTTACTCAGTTGAAAAATTACAGTTTACCCTTTAGGATGTGTACTGCCCTAATGAAGTGTAAAATAAAGCAATGTAATGGTTAGGGGTGCTTAATGCATCAGCAAAGTAAGATGTAAAAATGTATATGGGCATAAATCGGGAAATAGAGAACACGAAAAAATGTTAATGCTGCCATGAAATCTGTGCTGATAGTTATATATTAGGCAGGCTCTAAAGGTATAAAGAAACCCTTCCTAAAACACACCCTCACAAGTAGCTGCAAAAAGGTCCACCTACCTTTTTAAGTTATTGGACAATATTAATGTAGAATTAATTTAAAAATTGAGTAGGAAGGCTAAATATGATTTCTAACCCACTGGTTTTATGTAATAATATTATTAAAATTATTATTATACTGGGTATAAAACTCTAGCGTATTATATAATCACGCGCTGTACAATAAATAGGGGTTGCAAATGACAGACAGGTACAAACAGTTATACAAGAGGAGGAAAGAACCCTGCCCCAAAAAGCTTACAATCTAAGCGGACAGGTAAGTAGCACACAATAGGATGAGGGGATAAGAAATGGTGGGTAAATAGTGAGGGTGTAGGAGACAGAAGACAAGTAGGCAAATTTGAAAAGATGGATTTTTTGGTTTCTTTTAAATGAGCAGAGAGTAGAAGCAAGCCCAATAGGACAAGAAAGAGCATTCAAGATAATTGGGGCAGCTCTAGAAAGGTCTTGGAGTTGTGCATGGGAGGAGGTTATAAGTAGGGAAGTCATTAGTAGGTCATTGTATGAAAATGCTTGTGATTGTTTGCTTTCACCAGAATAAATCTATGCTATAACTACAACAACAAAATTGATGCCACAGTGTTGATCTCATTATAGTGTTTTGCACTGGTCTATATCAATAAACTACTACATATTGCTGTTTATAGCGAAGCTTTTGAAAACCTTTGCTCGTAGTACAAGTCAACTCTGACTCCTAATATGGTCTTTTCCATCAGGCACAAATAATGATCCACCTACATTTCTTTTCAATTTCATGAACAAATTTGCTTTGGATAGTCATGAACTATTATGAAGTATTACTATTACTATTACTATTATAGGTTTCCTAAAGTAGATGTAAAGACTTTAATTTGCTAAGGCACTATGTGCCATAGAGCACAATTGCAAGACAGTTCATAATAGGAGTTGACTGAACAAGGACCTTGATGGCAGTATTTCCAGGTATTCTTTCAATAAAGGGTGCAAATGTAAAACGTTTAACATTTTTGAGTTTTCATTAACATTTTATAATGTTTATACTATTTTACTGGTTCAGTTTAGTTCTACTTGAAAAGTCCAGTGATTATAATCAGAAAAGTAGAGAGAATCTAGGAAGAAGAATATATGGTACATTGTGGCTGGATCATGCTGAATGATCTGTGCCTTCTCAACACTAACAACAACACAAACAAACCCTTGGTGCTTAGTTGTAAGCATTGAGAGTTACAATTAACTGCTAGCTGATGTACTGTAGCACTTACTGTACACTGAACCACACTGTTCTAATAGGAGCAGCACTGTATCTTCTCCTTTGTATGACTATAGTTGAATATGATCACAAATTACAACATTAACATGCACATTAACTTGTTCTTTTTGTACTCTTACCATTGCACACCATAATAAATAAGATAAAACACACTTAATTTGTACCCTAATTAGTTGGGCTCCAGCAGCAATTTAGTATCCTTGGTTATTTCCTTTTTTTGTGACCCTACCTCCGAAGAGTCTTTGTGAATGCAAAGCTCCCATGCAATCTTCTCTTCCTATCAAGCTCACTTGATTTCAGCTTCAAGGCAAAGCACTGGGAGAACATTATACACTAATTAGATCTCTTTTGCTCTCTCTCTTTTTGTCTATTTTGTTCCAAGATGGACTAATTTATCCTTGTACATAATATATGGACACCACATGAATAAAAGCTTCATGTTTGTATTTGCTTTTTCCCTAATTGGTTACGAGTTGTATAAACAAATTGTTAGGAGGGAGTCAAATGAGCCACAAAAAATGTTTTATTAAAGTGAAACTCCTCCTTATCTTCCATAAAGGACAAAATAGTTATTATGCGTTGCAACTTTTTATTTTGATCCCTTATTTGTAAAACAATTACATGGTTTAAGAATTTGGTTTCCTTTTGAGACTGTGTTTTATTTTTGCAATATCAGCTTAAAGTAAAACTCTTAAAGAAGGAGCTAAATACACTTGAAAACCAAATATGCAAATGGTAATACCTGCCAAATTATTTATTTTCTTTAGCGAATCTTAGGATTCAGGCACCCCTATCAGATGGCACAGCTTAAACGTTCACTGAAACATCATCACAGCTTATTCAAGAACACTTTCAGATTTGTAAATTGATAATAAAAAGGAAGCAGTATAGTAATAGGTCATCACTCTGCTTCTCCCTATCAACATATGCACTGTAACAAAGTCTGATTAGCTTCTATCATTGGCCCACAGATAACGGAAGACTAACAGCAAGACATATTTAGTAGTGTTGATGTTCGAATTCGGGTTGTCCCTATATTCGACCCGAATATGGCTGTTCGAATTCGGATAGACCCGACCCGAAAAACACGGGATTCCACAGCAAAAATTTGGGAAAAAAAAGTTTAAAAAAAAAATAAAAAATTAATTTTAAATGAATTGATTTAATCCTTACCTCCATGGTCCCGCTGGATGTGCACAGCGGGACCATGGAGGTAAGGATGTGACAAAATTATGGGGTTAACCATCCTAGCCATTTTTTTTTGCCCGTACGAAGGTCGGGCATACCGGCTAGGTGGTTAATCTTCATGTGAAGTACAGGGTATGTAATAGTGTTATGTATCTTTTTATAATGTATCTTTTTATGTATCCTTTTATAATGTATCTTTTTACACCTGTTTGGAGGCTGTAGAAGCTCTACACAGTGCTGAAAAAAACCCAAGTTTTTCCTCCTATTGACTTTTATGGTGTTCGACTTTGACATTCGACCACCCGAATTTTTTTTTCTATATTCGAGCGAATAGCTGCTGAATCGAATAGTGAGCCATTCGACCAACACTACCTACCATACAACTCTGGCTGGCCAAGGTAAAATCTATATATTTAATGGAGGAAGCTAGAGCTGAAACCTGGGATACTTGGATTTTATTTAAACACTCAGATGTTCGCCATGCCATGGCCAAAAGTACGATGTGCTAGGAAAAATATGAGAATGTTGACAAAGTAATCCCTACTCTACCCTTTCCTATGCTTAAGATTTGTTTTGAATTGTTGAAAGAAGATGTATGTTTCAAGAAGTATAATGTTTAATGCGCAGTAATATGTGGTTATCATACTGATTTGAGTTGGATTTTTATTGGAAATAATTGTACTTTCAGAGTTTTCAATATATTTTGATGTAAAGATTGTGTGAATAATTTTGCAACCCATATGTCTGTCAGAATCTGTTGCTGTTGTTAATTTTATTTGTTTTCTTAAAAGAAGCATTGAGTGTGGAAAAAAAATTTAGGTCTGCTTTAAGGTCTGCTGTTCCCACCTTCTCTGAGGTCACTGGGACAGGAAGTCCATTAAATTATCTCTACAAGGTTAGGTATAGCAAAGAAAAATCTTATTAAGTATACTGGAGAAAAATTGCTGTTTTCTCAGATGTTAATGTCCCGGTTGGGCAGGTTCTTTCCTAATTTATGGTTACAATTTATGTGATGGGGAAACAATGAGGCACAGACAGCACAAAAAACTCACAGTGAACCTCACCCTTCCACATTGTAAATGAAGCTAAGAAAGAAATGTTTAGGCTGGAGTTTAAAATGCAGAAATGTCAATGGGAGATCACGGTGTTATTGCCTAAAAAGCCAAGTGACTCTTGGGTCAATTTAGCTGACAGAAAGAAAACAAAAAGGTCCAATTTTTTTTCAATTCACTTACTGTTGATTGACTAACTACCTCATAAGTCAAGTTTCATGGTAGGCTACAAAAGAATATTTACAGTACATCTTTACTTGTACCCGGAGCAATCCACCAGTAAATCTTATACACATCTACATCTTGCTCATAACACTCTACCACTGATGCTTACATATCTGTTACCTTAGGCCAATCTTTAGACTGTGAATAGTGGAAAAAAACATTAGGGCTGTTAGGAAATGAATCATACCTGATATAGGTAAGCATTGAGTGTTCCTATTTAGCTTTTACTGAACATAGGTAGTCTTAGGGTCGGAAGGGTGTCATTTTAACTCACCACCCAACTCACCAAATATGAAATAATCCATTTTTGGTTGAACAGCACACAGAAGAAAATTAGTTAACGTACTACTAAATTTGTAAGAAACAGTTAAAGAGTTTTGTTTTTTTCTTGAGGCAGGAGCTACTGTTTTCCCCCAATGGATATAATTATGCCTTGAATTTCAAATTCAGAGAACAAACAAATACAATGCAAGTCTCACACAGAACCTGTTCCTCTGTTCCAATTGACAGCAGGTGCACGGAGTACATGTCTCTAAGAACATACTGACAATTACAGCTCTATGATAATAAAAGCAAATTTGAAGAGTAAAGAATAAGTACATTCATCTTTTTTTAGACACCTTAGGCTATGCAAGGAAACTTATCAAAAGATCCAAATGCACCCTCCTGTTCCAAACATTATAAAATCCGAGCAGCGGAAAACTCTTAATTCACGTTTAAAACTATTTTACATTATCATTTCTTAACTTTGCATTTTTAAAAATTATCAAAATGTTTTTGTTACCTAAAATGTTTCCTCAACTATGAAATGCAACAATGATTTTTTTCATTGGTGTTTACATACACTGCAGTCTGAGCTCAAAGATATAGCAACAGGGCTCTTAGTGACGGCAAGGTGGCCCATGGGGCTTGGCTCTGCACTTGATTTGATAATGTTTCATTTCCCCTCCTTACAACAGTGAAAGCATCACATTTTGTTCTAATTTTGTTTAGCACTTATTTGCATGGAAGGTCCTACTACTAATATGAATATCTTCCTCTAGTTTGGTTTACATTTGATACCTAAAACATGTCAATTAGCATGGCAGTTTTGTATTAGCCCCTTTTTTTTAAAAGATTCAATGCTGTTCAGTCATTAGAAGTAAACATAATTATCATGTACTTTTGTGTCTGGAGGAGTATAAAGGTTACTCAGTGTGACTGTGTTAATGCTTGGTGAATGGTCCAGCACCCTCACCTGGGGGCAGAAAGAGTTGTACCCCTGTCTTAGCTCCAAGTTTTGTTTTGCCCATGGAAAAAGTTTAGGCTCATACAAAGCATAAAACCTAATATTTACTACATGTTATGCATTTCTGACGTGCTTCATCAGAAAAAAAGATCCAATTTCAAATGTGCTAAGTAGGGTCAGCCTACTATGAAAGCCCTGGCATTAACTTGTAAAACAGACACATTTTTTAAAAAACAGTTTGTACATGATCTCTGTGTGGCTTTAAGATATGTACACTTCAAAATGCAAAAGAGAGTATTTATCACCAAAGTTGATATGTTAGGATATAAATCAAAAATGTAACAATTTATAACTAAGTTGTGGTCTCAACCATCAACAAAAAATACCCCCAGTCTAGTACAGTAGGGTCTCTGTACATATAGTTTGTGCACTTGATAGGTAAGAACATTCTAGTGATGATGATGGAATCACATAAAAGGACAAGCTGGTAATTGAATGGCCCTGCTGTGATTTGATGCATTTCCATTAGAAATATGATTAGGTTAAACCTTTTGGTGTACAGTAGCTAAGCATATTTGAAGATGTTTCTACATTTATTTTTCATTCATCAGATCCCGAAAGATATAGATTAGCAAAATCAATAAGCAGCCTAATTTTCTTTTCTAAATCAGATTGAAAATATTTGCTTAAGTTAGTATGTATATTGGAAATCGTATGTCCTGTAATGCTTCCCTTGGCCTATATTCTGAATTGCATTAGCTCTGTAGGATGCGCAAAGTACAAATACATTAGAAAACTAAGTGATATGTCTTGGAATCCAGTATCTATTCTATTTTAAACCATAACGCTTTGATGTAGTGCTGATAACAGCTACTGTGAACACTGAGCAGTTCTTAGAGCTTAGTATATAATAGTGAATGTACCATTTATTTATGTTGTTCCATGCAGTGAGCACTTTGAACAGAGTAAGTAAAAAGATGAATAAATCTCAGGACTGTGCCCAGAATATTGCACTACATTAATATGTGCTTTAGTTTAGTTTTCCATTATGTTGTTTTTTACTTTCCCCTGGCCAAAGTACAGCATGAAAATAACTACAAAAAAAAGATATTTTTTTAAATGGAAAGGTGTCTGCGTGTTGTTCAACTGTTTTTATAATACTTTCACTTAGTAAAGTTAGTCAAGTGAAAAGAGAAACAAAGGGAAGGCACACAGAGGCTTTGCCACATTTTTAGTTTTGTTCTACAGAGTGTCCTGGTAGTCCATAAATAAATGTCTGTTAGAGGTTGCAGGACCAGTATCATTCACCTCTATAATGAGCAGAATTAAGGTAAATTTAACCAGCATGGATTATGTTAACATTTGCAATGTTTATTGCAGCTCAAAAATGTGTTGTATGTGATTCAACACCAACAGAATTGAATTGAAATCCTATTTCATGTGTCAAGGGCATAAAAGCATTTAGAACCTATATCTATCTTGTATTGCATAATTTTTGCTCATGTACATAAGCCCTCAGTGAGATTGTCGTTGCAATCAGATTAGGAAGCACAAACAATTAAAAACAGTAAAGCTATAAACCATTAAGTCACATGGGAAGCAAAGGATGCATACATCCTTGACAAAATCAATAAAATTGATATCAAGTAAACTAGTTTAGGCTCCCCCTTATTAGGGGTTAGTGCTAACTGCTCTTTATTCCTTTGGGTAGACCCTTCCTGACCAGTACTTCCTGATCTATTGTTTTTATCTGAGATCTCTACTTTGAATGTCTTCTTACCTGTCGGTGACTCCTACCTATTACTGTCCCTAATCTGGTACTTCACTGCTGCCATCTTTCGTCTGCCTTGTGACTTTAATATGATTTTGCTCTAGTACTTTGCCTCATTATAACAGTAAAAAAAATTGTCCATCATTTAAAGCCCCCATGGACCACTTTCCTGAGTTAGGTGCAAAAGCTGGAATGAGTTTGTCCACATCCAGACAAATACAAAGTCTAATAGTAAGGATCCTGAACAATCACGTTATCCATTGAACATCCAAAAAATTTTGCCTAACATAAAAGATTTAAATGATTTTACCGAGACTCTTATACCTGATGCAAACAATACCAATTCATTTACCAGATTATTTTTTTAGGTCCCTATCTACAATCTGCTGGGCCTTTTTATGGGGTCAAAAAACTTCAGAGAATTGCATTCCTCTATCTATACCAGGCCCCCTTACCCCAGTCTGGTCCAACCCAGCCTTTCCACCGGTTTTATCTAACAATTTGTGTAATGAACAACAATTAACAGCCAGACACTTTTTTGAAAGTTCGAATGTTTCGAGATAGGCAATCGCTATTGGCAAAAACTGCCCCAATGACTTGGTGAATTTTTATCTGTCTCTGATATGAAAGATCAATGCTCTAGACAGCTCACCCCCTTCGAAAAAACTGTGTGTAGCTGCAGGCCCACTCAGACATACAATTCTGGCTATATATGGGATCCTCCTCAATCCCCCTTTTCGATAAACAACGGGAATCAGATTTAAACCAGACTTTTGCAGATGGGGAATGGGAAGACATCAATGTATTAACATTAAAAGGATCGCAAAAGGTAAACATCAAGGAGAATACCTTTAAGATTCAGACACGATGCTATAAAGTACACCACAATCTACACAAACATTGTGTAGATTGTGGTGTATGACTATGATGGCAGCTTTTGGAGGTATGGAGCATTTGGAGGATGGCACATTTCCATATATGTGGTGGAATTGTCCACGTATCTAATGCTTCTGGTCCAAGATATTGGACTTGATTTCAAAAATCACAGGAGAACTAACCCTGTTCTCCTGTGAGGGTTAGAGCACAGATTTTAAAGCATCAACCTCATTGCTTACTGCACAAATACAAGAAAACTCTTCTGTTTCACGCCTTAAACGCTGCCAAATTACTGATGCTGAAATTCTGGAAATCCACTACAATTCCCACTGTGAAGGACTGGTTGATGCAAATTAACTGGTTAGCAGAGATGGAGGCACTTATTCACTCCTCTCAAGAATATGGCCAGCTATTACACTACTTGGGCTTGCTGGTGGAACTTTCGTGAATCTCCATAGTTTCAATCTTTTTGCTATGACAGGCAATAAAAGTCCAGTCGGACAGGGGAGTCCCTATTCTTTTATACCTTACATCTTTATCTTTTTCTTTCTTCTCCCTTCCAATCTTTCTTAGTCTTAACATTTATCCCGTTAGGAGATTCTCCAATACATTACTATGCTAACATGATAAAAGTGAATGTACAGCTGAACAATTTAAGAAATAATAAGTCTGACTGAACATTTTAATAGATAGGTTCAGTATACCAAACAGTTTTTCTGACGCACTTTGATTCCACAACACTCTCTATTTGTTTTACATTTTTTTTGTTTTTGTTTTTTTTTTGTTTTCTTTGGCCCTTCTATTTATTTTAAATCTCAAGGATTTTTAAATGTGTTATATTTGGCTTACTTACCTATTTCACATTACCTACTTGTGTTATTTGTATATCCTGTTTATTAATATTGTTTGTGTCTCACTCAACTTGTTTGAAATTTATGTTAATTTTTCAATAAAGCGTATTTTGGGCAAAAAAATAAAAAATAAAGGAATAGGAAAAAAAAATAAATAAAAGTCTCATCTTTATTCCTCCATTGCCTAGTAATCTTTATTCTGTGTCTGGCCTTAGATTAATTTTGGAGTCCTGGATTTGGCTTCTGACCTGCTTGGATTTCCCTTGGATTTGTTGCTTAGACTTTGATTGCCTAAGCTGGTCTTGTCTTGCTCCTGATCATTGCTTTGTACTGCACCTGTCAACGTTACTGAACTCGAGCCTGTTGCCTGACCTTGCTTCTGCCTTTTGTCCTGTACCTTGCATGCCAGCAAGTTGCCAAGTTCAGGCTGTTTCCTGACCCATATCTACACCTTAATCTGTGCCTCATTCAGCCATCAAGTCGTGACACATGGCTACTTGTGATCACACTCATTCTCCTCTGCAGTCCCTGCCTATCTGTGAATACCCATGTTCTTCTGGCATCCTCGTGTCACTATTACCACGTTAACCCATGCCAGAGAAGCAAAAGAGATTTCCCTCCTTTTCTTGGGCATCCACCAGGTACGGGATAACAATCCAGTATGAAAAAAAAACTCCATTTTGCCTCTGTGTAGGAGTTTACTGTAATTTTGGGCAGACATTGCTGCTGTTCTTGTATCTGCCCCCTTGTTGTTTCCAGCAGATAGTTTCAAATGCATGTTCCCACCTATAGCTATTCCTTTGCCCTGGCTGTGTGGGGCATAATATCTTTTTTTTGTTTTTTTTTATTAAGTGATATCTCGGTTTGCAAAGGCATTTGGTAAATACAATATGAAATGTTATCCTTAGTGGTTATTGAGGAACATATTTAAAGGGACATTTTTGTGCAGAGAGATCAGCTTTAAAATTGCCTAAAGAACACAGCCTTTGTAACATAAAAGCCTATTAAGCCAAATTTCTCTTTGTTCTACGATTACTCCAATTTTCAACAGATTTTTAGCACAAATATTTCACTATATTAGAAGATGTTCCGTCTATTAACAAATTATATGCTAAAGAGTTTTAATAGCTTCTGTACAACAGAATCTTCAGTTTTCACAGCATGAGACAACAGTTATAGTAAAATAAACACTCTTCTCAATGGTGTGGAAGGGAATTACACGATTGGCTGAATGGAACATGCCTGGCAGAGCTCCAAATGCAAGAATGGTGATGGTGATGAGACCAAAATGATGCAATCATCCTCCCATCCTATATTTACACACTCCGATATTCCCCTTATACAACTAATGTGATAATTCATTGAAATGTTTTTGCTTTCAAATGGAACATTTAAATATGGAGGATGCTTGACAGAAGCAAAAACAAACCGCGGATGTATAATTGCAAGCACTCAGAAAATGATTTGAATACATTCCACTTCGGCAGCACGGGCGTGCAGTGATTGAGTTCTGTCTCATTACTTCAAAAAATAAAAAATCCGCAGCACCATCGTCAGGGCCTCTGATAAAAAAAGGACTTAGCTCCAGGTCACGAAGGCTGTTGTAGCACAAAGGCAATTATGCTGCAAGAAAAATGTTGTCCACTAATCAGCTAGCAATCAATTACTAAAAAGAGAAGATAACCCTATCCTCACTCAGGCTCTCTAGTATTAATAGTGCCATCATGTAATTACATTGGGCTTGAGCAGGTGCAGGAAAGGACAGACTCTATAGCATGCTGCATCCAAGATTAATGAGTTCTGTCAATTTGCCCAGCAGACATCTGACTCTTTCGCTTTATGTAGTTACTAGTTTTACCCGCGCCTCGGGGCCTTTTTTTCCCCCTTGAAAATAAATAAATAAATTAAGCAGCAATAAAAAAACTTATATCTGAAACCATAGCTGTTATTTGTTGTATAATTTAAATGATAAAGAAACACTTTAACAAGGGGTTAGTAATAGCTGTGTACTTGTGGATACTGCCTTTTTATCATTGTCAGCCTTCACTATCTTTGTTCATTTAAAGTTAATATTTAAATAAAAGGCTTATGCCTTTTTGAATATTGAAATACTTGAAATAATAAAGCATTGTTGTCATAAATAATAGACTATAAAAAGACCTTTCAGATCAAGGTGTACAGTCTATCTGGCAGTTTATTTCATGCTATATAATAAATATCTTGCCTGCTTTATTTTATAAAATAAATTGAAGTACACAATAGAGGTTATGATGGGATGCCTTGAACACCAATTTAGCCTTCCATCTAGGGAAAAGTCATGGCTCTACATATTAATGGTATTACTCATGTTTTAAAGCAACCTCTTACCTCTCTAGCCGCCCACGCTGCCAAGCGCTGCAGAAGAAAAATCCTTGATTGTGCAGAAGCTATTACTACCAGTAATGTTGATAACTTGTAACCACCTGCAAAATTTGGCTAATTTTAATTAATTTTAATTTTAATTTTTCTTTGAATGACAACATGCTAAACTGCATTTCTAACTGCTCACATTTAAGAAGAACAGTTAGGAACTGTTTTGTGCACGCATTTGCTTGCAGCTGATGAGGTGCAGTTCCTGGATATGGTCTGTAGCTTCTGGTTTGCCATTGTTGCATTGTAGTTATTGCAAGATGACTGAAGATGGCCCATATTCCCTTATAGTACGGTAAACCTCACCATGCTGAAAGGGCCTCATCTTAGGTTCTTCCTGCTAAACTGCATATCACTATTAGGGATGAGCGAGAATGCCTCTGGCATTCTCGTGAAAATTTCCTTGAACTTCTGATGGGTCAGAAGATCGAGGAAATCATTACAGGAGGATTCATTTTTGCAGCCCTGGAATTCCTCCTGTTTGCAATCCCCGGCACTAGAGGTTAATTAACTTCTAGTGCCCGGGGATCGCTTTGGAACTCCAGATGAACTCTTAATGGAGTTTCTCCATTGGGAGTTCACCTGCAGTTCAGTTCCCACGGTCACCAAGCTGATAATTACAGCCCGGTGACCGTGGGAATCGAACTGCAGATGAACTCTTAATGGAGAAACTCCATTGAGAGTTCGGCTGCAGTCATAGCCAATTTGAGGCACTCGCATGCCTCCAATCAGCTGTGACCTGGAAAGTTCCCACCGTCCATGGGAATTGAACTGCAGATGAACTCTCAATGGAGAAACTGCAGGCACTAGAGGTTAAATAGGCTCTAGTGCCCCAGGATCGCAGTGGATTCTCAGGGCTGCATTTGTTCATGCAGCCCTGGGAATCCCCCTGTCTGGGATCCCCGGGCACCAGAGGGTAATTAACCTCTAGTGCCCCAGGATCACAGTGGATTCTCAGGGCTGCATTCGTTCATGCAGCCCTGGGAATCCTGTGTGCAATCCCCGGGAATAGAGGTTAAATGGGAACAAGTCTCCCCATTCAAAACCTCTAGTGCACTCTGAATGGCTGAGGTAAGCTTTCCTCAGCCAATCAGAGAGCACTAGAGGTTTTGAATGGGTAGACTTATCCCCATTTACCCTCTTGCGCCAGGGATCACACACTGAGCTGATCAGTGAATGCAGCCGGCTCGATCTACAAATTTACACCGGCCGTTCTCGCTTACAATTTCAGTAGGCGAGAGCAGCCGAATTCGCTGTGAGATCGAGTTTTAAAAACTCGCTCGCTCATCCCTAATCAGTATTAGGTCACTACTAGGTCCTATAGTGATGTGCAAGAGACTGAGCACTTTCAGGAGGGACACATGAAAAGTACAGTCTCGTAAGTGTTGGGTTCAGAAGAAAGTTCAATTTGAGATTCTTTTCTGCAGAATGGTATTTAGTGGAGAAATCCTCGCACTACATTTGTCTGCTTTTAAGAATTGTCAGTTAAAATGGCCATCATCATACAACCGACTTCCGTTAGGAGAGTGAATGACAGGACAGTGATGAACTGTCCCTCGGCTTTTCTCTCCTATCAGCATGCTTCATGGCGGCACATTAACTTATTGACTACATGTATTTCTTCTACCCCTGCAAACCTACCCTTAAAAAAGGCTGATGCCGGATCAAATTCAGGTACTTACACTGCTTGCATTTAAAATCAACAGTGTACCTGGATTTCAGCTTTCATTGTTACATGATTCTCAATAAACACTGCTTTGATAACTGTGTAAAAGAAAAGTATAATTTTAATTTGTGTATGAGAATGTATACAACTAACAAAAACATTTAAACTGTGTTTCAGAGGAAAGAAACCCCAAATCATAGACCAAGCTGTATTGTTGGCTGCTGACTAACAAAGCAAATGGGAAATTCGGCAGATGAGTAATGATAGGGAGAAAGAGTAAAGTGCCCAGTGTAAGTCAGTGCAACTACATGGCAAGAAAATGTAATTAGACAATATAACATCTTGGAAGGGACGTTGCCATATAATCTAACTTAAAGATGCCAAGCAGTCTTGGCAGTGGGTAAAGTTGAAAGACAGTCTTCTTTATACAGGAAATCAACTAACAAGAAGCTAGAAACATTCAATATACCTGTGAATTATTCTCTATCTTTTTGGCCAATTATTCTTTTATCAGTACTATTTAGTCGCTTTACGCTGAAGAGTGTAAAATATATCTGTTGGGTGTTAGTAAGTAAAAAATCAGCCTGAAATGGAGAGCTCATGCAAACATGCTATTTTAGTAACAGAAAGCTCCCAAGGCTCTGTACCTGTCTACCTGGAAGTTTTGTTTGTTCCTGAGTCCTGACATGTCACCCTTTGTTAAATTACTCATAATATAAAATATACTGCCTGGCCAAATAAAAAGAATCAAGCATTCTAATATTAGCCCGAACTCCTGTATTCCCGTACGGGAAACATGGTCAGTAGCTTTGGCCGGGGGGCACACCTGCCATAGCGGCTGACCACCGGTTGGAAACTACTGCGCTACACCACTGTTTCACAATTTGAATTTAATGAACCCTGGCTTGAAGAACCTCAACCACAAGAGGAAGGTGCTGCTACTGGGCACATAGTAGCAGTGTTCTATGTGTCTGAGAGCGACTAACTGCAGGGTTTTCCACCTGAAGTGTAAAAGGAGCCCAAATTTCTGACCAGTACAATGATCCTTTGAATCCATTGATCTGATCAGAAGGTGAGCCCATACCTTTAATTAGAGATATAACTGAATAAGGAATTGCATGTAGTAAAAATAATTTTCCCAGTCACACGTAGGGATTGCATTTAACACTTTTATCGATAAAAGGGGTCTCCTGGCTCCATCAGAAAGTTAGTCCACTGGACAGAGCTGTTGACTTTTTTTAATAACTTTTTTTTTCACCTCTTAACACATCAAGAGTGTCTTTTATCAGTCCGGCCTCTTTGCCTCTTGCCACCCAGTTAATGCCCTAATCTCCTGTATATCATACGTGCTCTAAATTTTAAACTAAAAGAAAAGGTGCAAAAGGATGCTGCCTAATCCCTGACATATAAAGTATACCGGGCAGCTAAAACGACTTTACTCCAAAGCCAAGCCTGGCAATAGCATTTGGTTCAATACATATTTCAAGTTAAAGAAATGACTTTGAAAACCTTATGGTTCCAGCTTCAAATGCTGTTATTTCCTAATGTCAGGGGCTTTGAAAAGACTCCATTAAAATGTTCTTTCCTTGCAATTGCTACAAAGCTTTATAGGCTAGCTGCACCGTAGATATTTATTTTATTGTAAATTGAACAAGGAAACAGATGTACATGTTTCTGATAATAAAAAATAATACATCAGAAATGTGTTAATCAAAATTCCTCCATTTTATTGAGGTTTACTACGTAAATTAAAATACAGTCTTACTAACAAAGGGAGCATAAGGTATAGTCAAGATTGAAGTATACGTTGGTATGCAGCATTGCAAGACTTTAATGAATCCAGCCTGTTCCGAACAAGAGAAAATACAATTATATGATTCAAGGTTCTTTTCCTTTCTATTTTAAATTCACTTGAATAAATCCATTTTTACCAGATGCTTTTGAAGCCAATTTGACTTGGTCTAATTGATGCTATTTGTTTACAAATACACGAAAAGACAATAAATATCATAAGCAACATCTGTCTCTTGAATACATCATCTGCATATATTCTCCAGATATAGATAAAAATCTTTTGTATCCTCCACCAAAATTTTACATTTGCTTAATGGTTCTGCTTTTCATTTCTAACAGCTCAGACTGACTGTGTGAGAATGTTTTTTAAAGCCATTTTATTCTTGTTTTCATTTTTATCCTTGGCTAAGGGAAATCTGTATCAAGAGAAACTTACAGTTTACCATTGTTAATATTCTTAAAATGTTAGTTGCCTGGCTGTCTCTGGCTCTAGCGCTTTGAGTCCCTGACCTGAAACAAGCATGCAGCAAGCAAAGTAAGGGTGCAGTAAAAAGCGCTAATATTTTTAAAGCTCATAGCTAAACCTCCCCTCCTCACATTCCTATTTGCTCACCATTGTGATACACTGCATTACCTCCCAATAGAAATGTGAATAAGGCAGGAAAGGGTGATCAAGCTGTGGGGTTATGAGAAGGGATTTCTTTATAATATGCATAGTGCCTTTAGAAAGCACTTATTATAAAGTAAGTTCTTTAAAAGTAACATTTTAGTTACTGTCAAAAATGGAGCAAATAGCAGATTGGAGAACTATTGTGGATGAAGAACCAGACTTACCTGTTTAATTTCAATGTGGAAAACAAAAACCTATCATATTATGTATATTGCTAGTCGTCACTGGTGGTCCACAAAAAAATTTTGGTGGTCCACTGCTCTAGCCGGTGCGCCCCCCCCCCCCCCCCAACGGGGTCAGGAGGGTCCCCCGTATGAACACAACGTTGAGTGACACACCGTTCCCCGCCCATGCACGGTGCAGATTCCATGAATTTAGTGGCCCGTAAGTCCAAAAAAGGTTAGCTTCCACTGTTATAGACTGTTTCTAGGACTATTTCTAGACATTTTTGTGCACTAACACACACCCAATGCCCTTTCCCTCAAGCCAGCAAGACATCTCCAGCAGCCACATATTCCCATATGCTTCTAAGACATTGTGATCATATATTTTCCAAATTTAACAACATTATTCAGTTACTAATTTCCCTTCTCCACCCTGTACACATTTTCTGACCCCACCTTGCATATTCACCAAAAGCGGACAACAAATGTTGGCATGTTTGCAGTTGTAAAACCATTTTCACACAAGCCAAAGGTAGCCATCTTGCTGTCTAGAAACACTATCACTGATTGAACATGGCACTGCCATTAAAGGGCAACAAAAGAGTCAAAAAAAAAAATCAGAGACTGGCCTATGTAAGATTTGATAATGGGCATGAGCCAAAATAAGCCATGCTTGCATTCCATCTGTGCGTAATTTAATTTTCTAGAAGTCTTGATCAATCTCTGGATCAGCCAATGTGTAATGGACTTTAAATAACTGCACAAAGTTATAATCCTTATGCAAAATTGTAGTAACAAATTAGTAACCTTTTCTGTGAAAATATTATTGTGAGGTACGCTCTGCCTTTACCAAACTTCTAGGTATGCAGGGGTTTGAATTCGTGCTATTGTATTTATTCACTCTTCCTATTCAGCAGTTCATAGTCAATCTTGTGTAAGCCAGGAAAAAAGTCTAAGGTGCAACTAAAGCACCAGATCATCTACCCAATGCCAGCACCTCCATTTTGCTTTTACCTGATCTTTTTCTGGGTTCGGATTCTTTGGCCATCTTGATTGTCGAGGTCTGAATGACGTACCTCCTTCCCATGTGCACAGGGAGTTAGTTTCACCTTGTAGACAATAATACCAAGATTCCACACAAACCTGCACATGCATGGCTCAGATAGCGAGCTGAGAGGCAGAAAGAATGTTCATTGAAAGAGGGATTCTTTTCAAAACTGAGATTTTGTTTTAGCTCTAATGAAGCAATAGGACATACCCTTGTTGTACTCTTTTAAATCCAAGCTCATAGTTATGATTTATAGATGTGAATAACATGGGCTCAGACACAAACTTTAAAAGGGTATTAGACACATTGGTCTGGACATTAGCTGTCCTGTCCTAGAAAGGAAAATATGTTTAAACTGTTTATAATTAGTTACTTCACCAGCTTCTTACTTAAAATGATGGCTTATGACTCTTTGCATCTGAACTCCTGGCAAACAGCTATGAACAAATAAAATTCATATATGGGAGCCGTTTTATCTGCCAAATGATTTGTATGTCTTTCCATTCATTCCTGAGATTTACACAGCCAGACAGCCTGGAGGCTAGACTTTTCTCTTCTGAATCAGTAATGTTTCTTCCTAGCCTGTAAATGGAAAATGAAAAAGAAACAGTTTGGAAATAAACGTATTTCTCTGTCACTCAGCTCCTCTATGTATGTTCTTGGTTAACATATATGCAGACATCATTGCAGAGTCTTCTTCCAGTTTAGGGATCTGTGGCCATCTTGAATGGCTGCACCTGGATGACTTCACTTTCACGCATGCACGCAGATGTTATCTCACCCTACACCTGGCATATGCTGGGATTACACATTTTACTGTACATTGTCAAGAGGATTGCAAACAGACCACCCCCACCAAGATTGGGGACCAACCCTTCTTCTTTATTAGTAGTAGAAGGGCTTTTTTTCTAAGTTAGTGTCAAATTAATGTGCATACCTCCCATTAGTTGTCAAGTGGCAGTTCTAGAGCTACATAATGTCATTACACCAAGCGGACCAGCGCATGACAGGCACAGAAAAGACATTCTTCTGTAATAAAAGGCGGTCTTTTGAAAATTCCATGTAATATTTAACTTAAAGCTGCTTATTATTGATATGAAGATCCTTGGATCATTTTAAAAGTGTATGTTGTTTACACCATGAAATTTGTACATAGTTACATAGTCAGTTAGGTTAAAAAAAAGTTCAACCACTAGGAAAATAAACGCATCCCTGATATATTTGATCCAGAAGAAGGCAAAAAAAACCCTGGTTCAATTGGCTCAAACCGGGAAAAAATACTTCCTGATTCCATAAGGCAATCGGATGTTCCCTGGATCAACAGGCTCTTTTATCTTTACTTTAAAACTTTAATACCCAGGTAAATATGTGCTTCCAGAGAAGCATCCAGCTATTTCTTAAAGCATTCTATTGAACATGTAGAAAGTACTTCCTGAAGGAGTTTATTCCACGTTTTCACATGCCTTACTGTGGAGAATCCCTTTCTTATCCGGAGAATAATGTGTTTGTATATCTATAATCTCATTTCTCTTTTGGTTTGTCCAAAAACATACTGTTCTTTTGCAAGGGCACTCTAGGTCATACAGTACTCCTTTAGTGTTACACATTAAAAATTTGTGGACATTTAAAGTACTTCACTCTTTTGACTCCGTAGGTTTGTTTTGTACACTGTGCATCTGTTGAATCCTTTAAACTCTCAAAGATTGTGTACTAAAGTTAATGATTAATCCAGTGTTTCCCCACCTTCTTTCTGGATAGTGGGAGCCAGTTTTAAATTCAAATGATCCACGTTTTTATAAATAAAATATGTCTTCTAAGGGTTGTAGGGAATCAAATCTGTGTTGTTTTCTAGGTCAGACTAGTATTTCCTAATGATTTTCTGTGCCATTGTCACTTGTGAGCTGTATAGTTGAAAAAAAGGTCCATTAATTTATCTGCTTATCTTTAAAATATTTAATGGTGTATTAATAATTACAGAACTTAATTATTTGTGTCTTTTTATCTGCAGAAAGTTCTTTGGTAAAATTTTAGTAACGTACATACATAGCAGAGAGTTGAAGGGTAACATTTTATTAATTTTTTAATGAACACAAACCTGCATAATTTTGCGTTTTTTAATCTGCCTGAAGTTCAGCTTTAATGTTTTCATGCATACTAGCACAAAAGATAAGTAGGATACTCATCTAACCATACAGTTAATGTCACAAGGACCAAGATGTTCCTCTGACTCTATTAACCGGACATCGATTCACTAATTAATTTTCAACGCTAATTTACTTACAAATATGTTCTACATTGTTCCAAGTAAAAAGGAAGACCGATAATAACTGGATTTGCACAATAATTGATTTTTACCTAGAAACATAGCAGATATCATTGATCATTTTGCAATGGCTCGTTTTGTCTCAATTGTCTTTTTGATAAGCCTGAGAACAAAAAAAAGGGAAATTAAGTTTGATTTGAAACTGGAGTTTTTTATATATTTCAATTTTCTGCTTTCAAAGAGATTACATTGTGCACTATGAGTAATATGTATATGTTTTCCTTTCTTTCTATCAAAATACATTATACAAATGCTGCTAGTCAACACAGAATGGAAATGTGTTATCAAGACAGAACAAAGAAGTAGTGTGCTCAGTTAAGTAGGACATTAAAGTGGAGAATGAAAATGAAAAAGGTTGGGAAAAACTCAATTAACTGATCAAAAATAAGGAAGTAGTTGTTATTTCTCACACTAATAGTTTGGATGCTTCCAACTTATAGTAAAATGACAAAATGTATTAAATTGCAGATGGTAACAACAAAAAAATAAAATAAACAGTTCCTTTTACATTATTGTTGGCTATAAATTAAAACGAGGATTTAAAATAAAGTTAAAGTTGTATTACGACATTACAGCATTTAAAGATGTTTACTTATTTAATGGTAATCTCCAGGCACCAAGTCTTCCACAACCCTCCTCCAACCATTCCATATTATTTTTTTAAATATTTATCTAAAAGCAACCTTTATGTATTCAAATCTATTACTGGGACCCAAGTCTCCTCCTTTTATGAACGCTGAGTGGGAGAGTCCTTCTCTGCCAGGTCACTTGCCTTAAAAACATGCAATCTTCCAATGGATTGTCAAGCAGCTGTGTTCTCGGGACCTAAAGACTATGGGAACATTAACCCCCTAAGGGGTGTTCCCGAGTGTGACTCGGGGCCGGAAAAATTGCAAAAAGCGGTAATCCCGAGTCACACTCGGGGTACCTTTGGTCATTCCTCTTTTCCCTCCCCCTAATACGTCACACCCTGCATGCTACTCAAGACTTCCCCTCCATACATTCCAGCACTTAATTCTTCCACTGCCTCCTCCCAATCCCCTCCAAGTCTTGCAGGCCCTCCACTATTCCTCACTCCATTTCCCCACTCCAGGCCTCTGTTGAATGGCATAGGCCTGAGTTCCGGCATTCAGTGTCCTCCCCGTCCCCCTTTACCAAACATAACACTGACACACCACCTTGGTTAAATGGCCCTCAGGCCGATTATTAACACAACTTATTAAATATTAACTCTTTTATTAAATAACTTAGAAAATTAACCATAATTAACAGTATAAATAAACAAATAAATATACAAATAAATAAAATAATTAACAAAATTACATAAACCACGATAACAGAAACAGTAATTAAAACATCTTTACCTAAAACTTTAAAACACACACCTGGTTACTGGTCCTCGAAGGCTCCCACTACTTTACCCCATACTTTATGGGTCTGCACAGCCGTGATATATATGCTCCTAGCCACAACCTTAAGCTCGGGAACGATACCAGCAGCACTCGCAACCCTACAAACCAAACAATTTAACGACTCCCAACACCAACCCTACAGAGAGTCCCATACCATAGATGAGACTATCACCCCCACTGAACCAGTAAAATACAACACATCCCCTTGAGGACCTCACCGCCACTGCGCCACAAGTGCGACGCCTTGTCTTTGTGCACCCCGCCACACCAGAACAGCCCTCTGAATCCCATCTTGTAAACCTAGGCACCACAAATCTATTCCCACATCGGACAAGTGAACCCCATCCTTACCCATATACAGCCTGCAATGCACCTCCAATTCCTTATGCCGTACCACCACTCCCCCATTACAGTTTGACCCTGGCTTTATTTAACCCCGCCATTGCTTCCTGGCCACCTCATCTGACCAAACCACAACAATACCTGGTAGCATAGTATGTAGTCTCAACACATCCCATTTTATATCCCTTACTAATTTCCGAACTGGCCTCTTACTCAAATCATTCCCACCAGCGTGTAACACAACTACATTCGTGCTCCTATCCTATTTCAAATACAATTGAACTTGAGCCAGCACCCTGCTCCACTGCATGCTGGGCACCCCGATCCACTGAATCACTGCCTCACAACGCAGGATGCCCGGTTGCCGCCTGTCAGGCTGTAACGCTGCTCGTCTGGCCCCGCAGCTCACATAGGAGTGCCCAATGATCCAAACTAGACACTGGGAACCACCTAAAATAAAACAACAAAAACACATTTAACAAAAACACCAATCGTCCAATAATGTCTTAACCAAGATCCCCCTCCACCCCCACTTAAAGTATATGAGGCGGCACATAACCGAAACTGATTTATCAACACACCCTTAAGGTCCTCCTCTGACCTAGCCCTCTCCATACTCTGCACAGAATGAACATCCTTCCTTCTATACCGCAGAATACGTCAGCCAAGTTGCCGAACTCATGCCGTGGCCAAGAAGCAGAGTAAGTGTTCACCGCCTGAACCACTCCCAAATTATCACAGCAGAAACTGATCCGCCAGTTCGCCAGAACGCCCCCCCCCCACATAACTCCAAGGCCACCACTATGGAAAACAAATCAAGGGCTGCCAAATTGGAAACAGGACACAGGCCAAGGCTCGGCACTCCATTTGCCTTGCCAAAAGGCCCAATACCTTGACGAACCGGCCACATTGGTAAAGAGTTCTAGGTCCACATTAAAAACTGCCCCCACCATCCAAACTGAACTCCCGATGTACTCCTCCAAAAATCTCCTCCAAACCTCTAAATCCTTCCTTAACTCCTTACGCAGCCGAATAAAATGCCTCAGGCAACTTATTCCCTATAGCCCCCCTGCCCATGCCAGGTAACTTGCCAGCCTCCAGCCGTGCTCACCAGCCTCCAGCTCTCCTTCCGAAAGGTTCTCTTCATGGGCACCCGCAGGCACACGCTGACCACCGTAGCGATCACCTAGCAAGGACCCCGCCGCCAAAGGCACCCTGCTCAACACCGGATCCTCTGCAGCTGCTGCCCGACCCAGTGCGGCCGGAGCCCCGCAATTCCCCCAGGTAAACCATTTTGGGGCGATCCCCCTTGGGAGCGCCCTCCAATCTTGTGCCCGTGCAAAGGGTGAAAGGGTTAAAAACATTTTTGCTCTCTCTCTGTCCCGCTGCAAAAAGACACTCCTTTTCTGTCTCTTCCCCCTTTTCATTCCTCTTTTCCTTGCGGCCAATACGTCACCCCCTGAATGCTACTCAAGACTTCCCCTCCATACATTTCAGCACTTAACCCTAAAATTTTCTTGCACTCTCTCCATCCCGCTGCAGAAAAATCCTCCTCTCCCCCCTTTTCATTCCTCTTTTCCCTCCCCCTAATACGTCACACCCTGCATGCTACTCAAGACTTCCCCTCCATACATTCCAGCACTTAATTCTTCCACTGCCTGCTCCCAATCCCCTCCCAGTCATGCAGGCCCTCCACTATTCCTCACTCCATTCCCCTGCTCCAGGCCTCTCTTTATCTGTGCTCTGATGGTGCTCCTTCATTACCAGATTTATCCAAGCCAGTAAGGTAGGAAAGGCTGTCCTTATTTTCTTAGGCATCCACTAAGTATGTGATAATGCCCACTTTTGAGCAGGTTTACTGCCATGTTTACAGATCTTAAGTGCATCATCAATACTCCTCTTGATCAGCTCAGCCATCTACACATCTTTGTATTGTGTGGAGTACTGCTGCCATAGCACATCAGGAGACTGGCTAGTCAGGCCATTTTTGGCTGTTTATTGGTGTTTCATGAATTCTTTTCTTTGCTAGTAGTGAGCCCCCTGTTGTGGGTCTCTCTTACCAAGAGCTTCCCAGTGACCTCGATGACCCCAAATGAGCCCAAGTATAATCTTGTGTCCCCTGTGAGCTCAATAACCCTAAGTGTCTTTTGTTAGCCTGATTTTCTCCTGTGACCTTAAGTGTCTTCTGTTACCCTTGTGGCCTTCAGTGTTTCCATGTCACTCTGTAATTCCCACATACTTTACTGCTGCTTCTTCAGCCCCATCTGCTTGCTGCTTATCCTTTTCATTGGCATTTCCCTGTTAGAATATCTGTTGTTCTAGTATCTCACTGTAAGCCTCCTGCCCTGGTTTGTTTGAGGGCTGCAACCTAGTAGCTGTTAGCAGGTGTTTTGGTGAAAACCAGCGGCTAGGACAAACCATTCATGGACTTACAGCCTGGTCAAGCCTGCTTTTTTCCGATTTAGTCCCAGGTGTGTGACATTGGCCAATATTTATGCCCATTCTGCTTTGATTTTTATAAGCATGCCATATTTTTTAGGTATTTTTATTATTTTAACATACATAAGATTGTGATGTTTTCCAGAGAAAAATTAAGTCCAAATTCTCCCACTAGTTCAGGGCTGCTTACCTTGTTACTCACGTCTTGTCACAGCTATGGTCCATTGACTTCTCTGTCTTTCATTACAGAGAGATTCTCCAATGTCATGTTTCTGAATGGTTAAATTGTTCTTTGTTTTCTCAGATTTATTTATCTGAACTCAAACCTACTTGTGCCACTGGATACCAGCTCTTTCCTACCATAGCTAATTACTTCCACGTCAGGATGCTTCCTACTAATTAATTACTGAGCTGCAAGGAGGATGTAGAGAAATGTTATAGTTTTACATCTTGTGATTAGTTGCACTTTCTAGCAAAACTGTCTAAAATGTGCTGGTGGTATTTATACTAATAACTTTTGCACTCGTAGTTCCAATTAGCAAAGGGTTCTGCTTCTGCAAACTCAACTTTACTTTTGGTAACTTTAGGAAAAGAACTCATGGCAATTAGCAGCAATCTAAAATATTTCTTAAGGAAATGTTACTTTCTCATGTTTAAAAGGTTACTAAATTTAAAATGAAAAATAGTCATGGTGCTACAGGGGAAATTTGAAATCACAGCTCTTGATTATGAAACCTTGAAGATGTTTTAAAATTGTAGGGACCTCACTATTGTTACACAGAAAAGTACTTTATTTTATTAACTTATTTATACATTGTGGTTTTAATCAGGTTGTCTAAGGTAAACCTGCTAATCCAGTGGATAAAGACCACAAATCTAGGCTGACTTAGTTTCTGGAATCTCCAGAATATTAGATATGCTGTTCATTCAGATGGGTATTAAACCTTAGATAATCATATTTTGATGGGCTCCAAGCACTATTTAGATCATCAACATAAAACAGCGGATGGACCTTTGGCCTTTGGCCTTGAACATAGAATAAAAAAAGAAGATTTGCTGGTGTCCAAAAACTGAGTTGTACTTTCATTGCTGTTTTTTCTATTTAGCAACAAAATATAAATGCTACCTTAAGCTTGGTAGTTGATTCAGTGTGGCAGTTGGCAGGTGTACATGTCTATGACCAGCACAGCTAACTAACTAACTAGCTAACTAACCCTGAGGTTAAATGGCTTTCAAAGTCAACATGTTGGTGATGTGTCAATTTTTTTTAACCCTAAGAAGTTAAAGAACATTGAGGTTGAAAATGTTGCCTGACATGGCATGGTCCCCTGCTGTTAAAAGTAAAGAAAATGCCATATTGTGCAAAGCTCTCTGTAAGAAGATTGCCAAGAATGCACTGCCTTTAAGATTTGCATGTTGAGTTACAAAGTTATAGGTCTAATCATTCCTGGTGACATATTTTAAAAAACCTTAATATATCTCCAGCTTTGGGCCCACAAGGAATCACTTACCCCTTAAACTAGTGAAAGTCTTTTCAAAAGTTACCACAAGTGATTTAATTAAGTTTTTCTTTTTTTAAAATCCATTTTCTCCCCATTCCTTGTTGTTCATTCCACAGCAGCACAGATGAGAAACAATAAAATGGAATAGTCAAAGGGTATGCACCTGGCAATGTTTGTAGACTTACTGATTCCCAAAACATGGTTCATCTGCTTAGCATACAAATGTAGCCCTAAATCCCTAAAGCTATTGTACTTAGATCCCATTTAGTAAGATTTTCCAGACAAGGTTTATTATTAAAGACAGTATGGCAACTATCATTCAGAATAACATTCACCGCAAAGAAGTGTTTATTTGCTGTACCTATCTTTAATTTCCTGAACATCAGTGGCATAAATTGGCTCCATTCTGCATTACAAACATTTAAATGAAACACAAGCAAGCTTCATTCCAGTTACTATGTTCACTTCCTTCATTGCAATGGATATAGTACATAAAATATCCCTACAGATGTTGTCTCCACTGGGGCACATTAAATTTAATTTATATGCCAAGGCAGAAAAACCCAAAACAATGTGACTTTTAACATAAAAAAAATCTGATGAAGAATTTGATTAGAAAATGGCAAGAATTCCTGTGGCACTCGAGTAACAATTTCAAGGCTTCGTTTTAATAGAATAAACACGATCATATTTCATTCAGCTCCAGCAATGAGATGAGCTGTGGGTATTACATTGATATAAACCAATAAAGAATTTGCAAATTTGAAGCACTAATTAACTGACACAATATTAAATGAAAAAAGTTGGCTCCAGGGGCAAATATATTTTGAAGACTTGAAAGTTTCATTAAAAGACAATTTTTTCAAATAGGTTATTTCCATAGTTTACCATTTACTAGGCTGACTAAATAATGCACAGAGTATACCTCTTTAAGGCTTCCCAAAATAGAACATGCAAGGGCTTGTTTGTTTTCCCCATTTCATAAGATATGTGTGTTTTTGTAAAAATCCAAAAGAAGCTCTTAAAAGTCCACCAGTTTATCTTTTCTAAAAGTAGCCACTGATCCAAAAAGCCTGCCCTGTGCCAGCGTGTTTTAAAGAAGAACCCTTGCTCTCTTTATGGAGGCAGAAGTCTCCCTGCAGATGTCTGACACACGCCTTGCTGAGGTAGAGCTAGAATTCATGCTGCTTTTACACAGAGCACATAGGGCCTTCTCTGCTAGCAAGAAACAGGCTTTTTTAGAAGGCTCTGGGTGCTCTCAAAAGAAAATACTATAAAATATTAACTACTGATTGTAACACCTGGAATGTTTTTAGCTGAACTTTCACTTGGGCTTCGAAATTTTCCCTCTTACCAAACCCAAAACTGTGTATGTGTGGGCAATCCATGATATGTCCCCCTTCTTCCATCCCTTTGCTTGAAAAATTGTGTTATTAATAAATGATTTAAATGACTTAAAGAGAGGCCTGGAGCCGGAGAACGTAGTAAAAGGATAGTGGAAGGCCTCCATAACTGGCATGGGGTAGGGAGCAGGGAGTGCTTGGGTTAACTAATTTGCAGCGTGGTTATGAGGGGAAGTTGGAGCGAGGGGGGGTGATGTAGTTGAGACAAAGAAGTGTGAAATGTAGTGGGGGGGAAATGGAAGGGGAGGATCATTCTACGGCAGGACGGGGAGAGTGGAGAAAGTTTCCCATCCACCCTCCCTAGTTTTTGGGTCCTTGCGGGAATTTGGTTAGGTTGGGGTTTGTTGCTGCGGTGAGGTCCTCGAAGGAAGGTGGTTTACTGGTGGTGGTGGTTTACTGGTCTATTTCAGTGGGGGTAAGAGGCTCATCTTCAGTATGGGTCTCTATGAAATTTTGGTTATTGGTAGTTGATGGGTCTTGGTTGAAATGGGCTGCGAGTGCTGCTGATATCGTTCCTGAGCTTGTGGTGCAGCTGGGAGCATATATATCACAACGGTGCAGACCAAAATAAGTTTGGGGATATAGTAGAGGGGGCCTTCGAGGACCAGTAGCCAGGAGAGTGGGTTTATTGAGTCAAGGTTATAAGTAAATGTGTTATTTATGTATTTATCGCTGTTTATTTGTTTTGGTTATTTATGAAAAATGTTTATATAATTTTAATTGCTTTAAGAAATGTTGTTTAATAAAACGTCTTTCAGACCTTTACCTATCATTTGAGTGGGGTGTCATTTGAGGGTTTTTTGTAAGGGAGAGGGCACTGTATGTGGGGTCTTTGCCTTATCACAGTCATGACTTGAGTTAATATTACAGGGACATAAAAAGTACATATAGTGCCCACAATAAAATGTTCCCCTTCTACTACATTAGACTAAGTCTTATAGGAGAAACAGTGCAGGTGAAAATTTCTCTAGTAAATGCAGGCCCTACATTACAACCTATTTTGTTGGCTAGACTTGCTGATGGTACTTTTGAAGCCCAATGCACAGCAGATGCTATGACCAGCTTCCTATTCTTTGATCATACTCAGTATTGATAAAGCCAAACATAAAACCATAAAAGTCCTCAGTCATCCATTGTTGGCTTCTATAATGGTGTTAGAAGTGAACTGCAGGCAACATGAAGAAATGGTCACTAGGGCATTCAAAAAATTTGTTAAACATGCACATTGTGGAAACTTTGATGTGTGTCTTCAGTGTGAAAGGAGAACTTAAGGGATTCACAGTGCAGGTGTTGAATGTCAATACACAGCCTTTCCACCTAACAGACTATTGTACATTTTCGCTATATATTTTCTGGCCTCTTTGAGAACCTGTCATACAAGATTTCATATATTGCTATCCCATCACTGGTTAAGTGCTGTGTTTTGGTACATGAAACTGTAAGCACTATCAAGTGATCTCTAAAAACAAATGGCAAGTGGTAAAAAAGGCCTGATAGGATGGGATGTATCATAAGGTAACATATGTAGCTGTATAATTGCTTCTCCCTGCATAATTTCAAGCACGCACAAGTGCCTGCCTGCATGAATATTTTTATTTATATAGTATCAGCCACGGTCACAGAGCTTTACAGAACAGAAACTGGAGGATGGCAAATTAGGAAACAACCAATGCATACAGCTATAAAATGTACTTCAGGGAAGGAAAAGTAATTACACCCTTAGGGGTCTACTTATTCTCAAAGATGTCTCATGTATAATCATACTGCAACAGAATGTAGGTCGGGGCTAAAATTTCATAGCTCTTATTTACATTGGGGTTGATTTATGAAAATTGGAGAGAGGAAAATAGAAGAGAATGTGGAGCTATTGACCAAAGCAATGTCTCACTTTATATTGCAGCAAAATAAGTTAATAGTACGCTCCTTGGTTGTGGGTTTTTCAACTGCTAGTCCATTGTTCATGCATACTGCATTTTACATATTCTCAGAACAAAGCCAAAATACCACAATAGGGCAATGATTTTATATATGTTGGGAGTAAAGCAATCTACAACTGCCAATAAACCCCTTTTAGCCCTTTATTGTAAGTAGAATTTTCAGAACTGTTGATTTTAAATTTCTAAGCCAACTGGTATTTCCATTGATCAACTATAGCTATGGAGGTTGGAGAAAATAGACTATCATGGGAGAACCTGGGTGATACAGCAAACGTGGAATTGATTTAATAAAAAACATTTTCTATTAGATGGCAAGTGTTCCCAGGCCTGGACCAAATACATTCCAGGTTTGCTGGGTCACCCAGGTTCTTCTATGATGATCTATCTTCTACAGTCTTTAAAGCATTTATTAAATCAGGCCCAATGCATATAAAACTAGAAGGGGAGCATATAGTGGGTGGTAAGATGGGCCAAAAGAAACCAGAAAGCTCTCCGCTTAACTAGAGTGGTGCACAGCTTTCTTATTACAAAATATCTCTGCATGTCTCATGCCATTCTATGGATTTATATGAAATAATTATACATTTAGAAAACTGAGATCAAAATTCTGAAAGGTTTTGATTACTTCACTACAGGACCTTTATTATTATTTTAATTTTATATGGGTGAAGTGGGTGAATAAATAAGTGGTTTCAATGGCAGTCATTAATGTATTTTTTTTAATACAGGAGCATGCAACAAAAAGCTTATGGGTCAGAAGCACTAAATTACCTGTGCCTGCTTTATCTGTACAGTTTTGGAAGGTTAGTACCAGCAAAGAGGTATGTGTACTTAAAGCTGTATAACCAAAACCCATTTTATTTTTAGATGGGGGAAGTAAGGGTCAAATATCTTTTTTGATGTCTTTATTAGATCGTTACAGGGCCTTAAATTACTTAGCTACCACCCCCTCCCATTGTCTTCAATTGACATTGGTAAGAATTGATATTTTATTTGGCATAGCCCCTGGCATCATACACAGCCTATACATTTTATCACTTGTAAATACATGCAGGCATAACATTTTGCTATTGTTTGCTATCCCCTCTTCCCTGGTTTTATGACTTGGTATCTTATTGAATGATCCAGCTCTGTCTGGCTCATTTGCAGATTTTCCTGCCCTGATTAGGAAGTTGAAGAAAACATCTACAAAGTGGAAATAGTTCACCTTTTAGATAGTTGCATTCAATTCTGGTGTCCCCAATGGGCAATAGTGATCTCATGTTGTAGTGACAAAGGTCCTAGCCCCCTCAATTCATAACAGAAAAATACTATACATATACCTAAATACAATTTACAGTTACCTCACACTGCCACTGACTGCCCACTCAAAAACAATTGCTATTTAGAATGTATTCATATGCATTTATTATATTGGTGGCCAAAGACTGATGTTTTAGTCGAGGGCAACTATTGGTAGACAGATATCAATCACGAAAGATTGTTTCCAACGACAAAAATCTAACGTGTGTATGCAGCCTTAGTTCTGGATGCACTGACGCATTTGTATTTCACTATTTTATATTATTGCTCTTCATATTATCTTTTATTGGAATCACTATAAACATATAAACAGCATATTGTAATAAAAACACCCTAAATCTATTTAGGAAAAAAAATGTATTATAAAAGGCAAAGCAATCTTTATTAAATAAAGACAATGTTAAACTCAATGTAGCCATTGAAAATCAAGTCACAAGAAAATAGTTAAGTCTAATAATGCCTGTTTACTGTTACATTGGGTACTTGCAGAATACATTTGACTTGTTTGTGAAACAGATGGTTACTGAGGGAAGCGTAATGTTCTGATACAAACTAAATTGTGAAAAAAAAAATAGAAATTTTACGCTACATAAAGGAGCCACATTAACAAAATCCTAACTTTCATACCTACCTGGAAATGAAAAAAGTGCTGAATACGAGCCTGATGAAAACGTATTCATATTTTTTTTCTTCCTTAAGCTTGGCCTAAACATAAACATTACCCAAAAAAATACCTTTACAATATACACTTACGTATATATTGGAAAATTGCAGATATTGCTGCTCTTTTAGGCATGGCATCCTTGACAAGTGATGTTCTGCACAGTGTCTGCATACAGCCCTCTCCACAAATGTCAGTTGCTACTAAAATGTAATGGGTTAGATGCATTTTTTAGCAGTTACTTTTTAAGGCACATTTAAACTGAAAAAAAAAACACATTTAATTTATTTTTCATTTTTGGGGGATTTTTTGGCTAAAACAAAGCATGTAGTTTTTTTCATAAATAAAATATAGTCAAAATAACTTATTTTTAAGTAAACTGCCAAGTTAATTGCCTAGCCCCTAAGCAATATTATATTATATTAGCATTATAAAACTTTGATGAGCAGTAGGTTTTTGTCCCAGGGCAATTGGCAATGTGTTTTTTTTGATGAGGAGAAATTGGTGGAATCATGACCCAGGAGAGGAAACTCAGTGTGGTAAAGGTGATTAACATGTTTACTGGATTCCATGGAAACTAAGTGCTAAGTTGAGGTAAAGTTTTTCTTTTCTCTTTTGATCACTGAGGTGCTTACCCACTAATGCTGAGGTACTGAAATTAGAGGTGATAGTTCATCAAAACTGGGTCACTGGATTCACATCCTCGATTAAGAGCTATGTATGAATAAGTGTATGAATCTTTCAGATATTCAACAAAATACAGGATTTCTAGTCCTATTTAAAAGCTAACTATTGGAAGTAGATGGTATATCATGTCCTCCTGAAGAAGCCTCTTGGTGAAATGCGTTTGTCACACTTACCCCTTCCTCATTACAGCACAGACGCCTCTCTCCTGCGCATGGGGGCAGTTCTGACTGTAGGCATGCCTGCGCTAGCAAGTTTTATCAGGTTCACCTGCCAATCATGAAATAGCTTCTTAACCGTCCCTGGCCATTTGGCTAGCACACACACTGCACTCAGGGTTCGTGCAACGTGTCTCCATTGTGCCAAGCCCCAGTTCTGTTGAGCTAGTTCCTGTTGGCTAATTCAGTGTTTCCTCTGTCCAGCTCCTGCGTTAACCCCTTGTTGTCCAGTCTGTTGGTTCCCAGCCAGCTTCCCTGTGCTGTTCCAGTGTTACAGTCTGTCTGTGGATATCCCTGTGTCTCCTGTGTTCCCTGTGACTGCAGTGGCCCCTGTGTCACTGGTGTCTATTTCCTGGATCCCTGGTAATTGACCCCTGGCTTGTGACCTGACCTCTCTTGCTTTCTGCATGCCTCCACGCCAGCCTTGCTTGCCTATTCTTTTGCTTTGTGATTTGGTACCGTGTTTCATATTGCCCATCTTGGTGTGCCCAAGGACCGCAAACTGGCAGTAACAAGCGGCGCAACATCTTCACCATTAGAGGCTCTGCAGAAGATCTGGTTATTGCTTACACTCTGCGCCTTGTCCCTTCTTAGGGCTCACACCACCTCCGTGCAAGCCTCTGGGCCCCCTAGTGGCACTGTCTCCCTGAGCATGACAGCGGTAAGAACTTAAAATTTTAATATGCATGAAATATTTAATATTGAAGATAACATGATATGTTATAGAAAATCATGATAGCAGTGTAATACATGTATAGAAGAAGAAGCTCTATGTTTTATAAAGATTGATTTTAAAAACTTGTAAACTAATAAATTATGCTATTGATTTTATTACTGTGGGCTTTATTTATTTATTTATTTAGTGTAACAACTTTAAAAAAAAAAGTATTTATGTTTTTAGAAGTAAATGTTTAGTCATTCACATAGTCATCTAAATCCACATTAATTATGGCAAGTGACAATGCTAAGGGCACTGAAATCCCCTCGCTGACTACCACCACTAAAATGTTAGATTCCCCTTTACAGCACTATGTAAAAATAGTACTGGCCCAGTGCGGGAGAAAGATTTTAACGCACTTGCTGCAAAGAGGCGTTTCAGGCTTCAGTTCAGACTGCAATTCAGCTCTCAGAAAAAAGTGGCTGGCTCATCCGTTACTTCTAGGACACTGTGCATTTGGATCCCAAATACAGAGCTGCAATTCTACAGCAACTCAATTACTGACAGTTCTATACAGACCCTTTAATTCCTTTTCCAAATGGAACTTGGGTAGATGATGCCAAATATCTCCAAATTGGGCATTGCACGTGTTCCTCTTCTAAGCTAGCATACATTGACACCATACTCCTATTTGACTATGTTCACCAAACAGTGCATAAAATTGCACTGCGGTGAAAAAGGCCAGGTAGTTGTTTTTGCCCTGTAGTTTCCTTCATATTCCTCTATTTTGAAGCATATGCATGGAATTAATTGCTGAAATGCATACTTTTGCTGAATTGCTGCTGTAGAAGGTGATGAGTGCTTTTCTGTGCCAAAGTAGCTGGTGGGAAAGTTTGGCAATGTCACACTAAATACAGATATTGCAGCTGGCTTTTATCATTTGCTGTGGATTTTGCAGTTTGTCTTGCTAGTCAGGTACAAGTTGCTGGCTCTGGTCAAAACTGATTTCTCAGCCTAAAGCAGGAAGTGCTGTGAAGAGCAACTTACTCTGCTATGAGATATCGATGTCCTTCCAAAATAATTTATGTTCATATTGGTATCAACAGCACACCTGCAAGAACACCTTTGCCAGTAATCCTCATGACTTGCTTTTCACAAAAAATTCTATGAGGTCTTCAGCATTACTTGTATGTGCTTGGCAGCTGTTTTGGATTTGAACTCTCTTTACACCTCATTTAATCTTTTTGTTTTATGATAATGGAGGAGGCATTGGCAAAATCCAAAATTTTATTTATTTTTCTATTTTTATACTAAGCAACTGATTCACATTATTAGGATCCTATATAATATTGCCCAATTTTTGTTTATGAACCACCAAGGTGCAAGTCAAATCCAGTGTTACCCTATGCTCCATCTGCTTTTTGTAACCTCTGGTCCAGCAATATCCTCTTCTCACTTATGGTATCTTGTAGCACATCTTTGTATGTTGCCTTGTATGTTGCCAACAAACAAAGTTATCTATTTGAAAGCAGTGTAGACACATCAAGTATACCGGTAGTTCACACAGTGTAATTTCCAGAAATCACTAAGTACAAAAGTAGGTAACATAAGTGGTGATACAGAGCAATGAAATCCAGGCATGTAAATCATGTAACTCAGCATTAAAGCGGAACTAAACTGAAAATAGAAAATCGGATGATGTAGCCTTCTCACTGCGCATGCGGGAGATCAGTATTTTTCTTCCCTCAATGTAATAAAATATACCTTCTGCTCATCCCCAAGATTACATCAGCCAGGAGGTACCCCAGGAGGCTCTGCACTTCCATTCTTTCTTGATTGCCGAAAAGAAAAACAAAACGAATTACAATTTTACTTCACATAAAATTTTGGTGATAGGTCTACTTTAACTGTCATTTATACAAGCAAAGAGTATAGAGTTTAGAAACCCTAATTGTTACCAATGTATTTGCAGCAGATCTTAAGGAGACCTTGTGTTGCGGATCTTGCCATCATTCCAAGCTGTTATTCAGGTTAATAGCTTTTTGTACTGATGCTGGGCATGGCACCAACATATAACAAAGACAAACAATAAAGGGAAGTGGGAGATAGAACAGTGGAGGAGAAGGAGACGAGGGTGGGGGGTCCGGGGTCAAGCCAGGGTGAAGCAAACCACAGACTATATGCCCAGGTGCAGAGGAAAATGCATGCATGGACACAATTAAGTTGGCAAGTAAGCTTCAAAGTCCCCTAAATTATAATTCTCAATCCAAATCTCCCAGTATTTCCTGGAAAAGTAAAACCCAATTTATTATGTTCTGAGCTTCTTATGACTCTTGATTTACTTCTTTATATCTTCCCTTCTCTATTGTTTTAAGTATCTCTGGTTTCTACAGCCCCTTTTGCCCCACACTTGCTTATTTTCTTTTTTAAGTTAACCCCGTCCCAGGAATAGGCAATATATTAACAAATAGTTGCTTGTCTACATGCAATACATTTATGGTTTTTCTCAGAGGTTTTTATTGATGGTGATGATAGTTGACCATGTCAACCTAATATGTGTGCTACTTGTAGTATGCATCAGACATCAGGAGCATAGACCTGTCACCCCATTAACATTAACAGTAAATGTCTAAACAAGGACCACCATATATTGTTTTAATGAAAGCTGTAGATTTAAAACATTTTTTTTAATTACATGTGATTTTAGTGATTGGGTTTACATATACCTCCATTTATACTTTCTAGTGTGCTATTTGTTGGAATCAAGAGTATTATAAGGGTAATTGAGTAGGCCTGAATTCAATTGTTCCATGTTTGAAACTTTCTTGTAGTATCTGTACAAAAATTACAAACTAATTCAGGGAAGCTTCCAGATTCTGAAGTACATGTGCTTCAACACCCCATATGATGGCTTTGGTTTATGGGTATAGGTGAGGACAGCAACATATCTAAATAACAAATATAATTTATATTATATTAAAGAAATAAATTATGATATTTCAAGCCTTCACCTTAGACAATCTGGTAAATTGTGAAGTAGGAAAAATATATACTGGCACATAAAAGCATTACCTACCATATACTGGCCTTTGAAGCAATGTTGAACACTTGAGTTTAGTGCTAAGAACGTGGTGTCTAGTGTTTAGAAAACATTATATGTTCCTGCTGTTAAACTCAACATTTAGCCTCAAGCGAACCAGAGAATTATCCATTTCTTTTTTGTACTTTAACTCTATAAGGGCACATTACAAATGGTTCAGTACTTTATAAGAAGATATCAACGCCTAACTGTTTAAGTGTGATGTTCTCCAAGCCCTCTGTAACTCTCTAACAAAGAACATCCATGAAACAGTTCAGAAACTTTAAAGTAAAAAGGAAGTACATTTAAGTTTTTGTAGCAAAACTGAGACAGGAACAAAATCATACCTTCACTTTCTGCTATTCAGTCATAAAAACCTTGCTGAAAATGAACCTTTCTCTCCATTTTGGAACGACAGCTACAATTGTCACCTAAAGCTTTCAGCTATTAAAAGTGATTTTTAAAAGGATCATCCCTATGATTTCCTACATGTACTGTTACAGATAATTTTTCATTGCATTTTCAATAAAGGGAATCTGGCTAAAATTGTACTATATGACCTTTGGATTAATAGCCCTGCCATTTGTCTGTCAAACTAATAGAGAGTTTGGGGAATTGTAGAGACTCATCTGTTGGCGATAGAATTTCTGCCTTTGTCTCTCTTCTCAGGACACTAATGGCTTTTTGTCAGCCCTCTTCACTCAGTGTATGAAATGTAGCCATTTGATTTTAGTTGTCTATTAACTCCCAGCATTATGAAAAGAACAATACAGCCCCTAAAGAAGAGAACTTCAAGCAGACAGATTAAATTTCTGCAACTGCTTTAGTAAGAAAGTGCTGTTTTTAATTGTCAGCAATGTTTCTCCAAGTGAAAAGTATCAATTACTAATTAAAACTGTCTACCTTGGCAATTGTGGAGTTCACAGAGCATGTAGATCAACATATTAATGATTGTGCTCATTGTGCTCACTTTCTTTGCTTATTCATGTCCTTGTAATATGTCTCTACTGTAGGTTCATTTATATTTATATGCTTTGTGCACAATTGATAGAATCCTTGTAGACCCAGTGAATGAGATATGCAAGTTACAATCCCTGAACAGATTCTGTAGCACAAAAAAATCATAACCGGGATTATTTAATAATACAGCACAAAGATAATGGTGTACATCGACCCACAGCAATAAGTCAGAAATTGCATTTTATTAGTTTGCCCATGCTAAGTTATTGAAAGCTGAGTTCTAATTGTTTGCAATGAGTTGAAGCATTGTTATTGTCTTTGTGTTATGTTATTAAACTGTGAATCCACAAAACTTAGTCTCAGGTTGGCAAGATACAGGCATGGGGAGCCATTCCCTGACTTATTATTAATAAATCTAGAATATGTTTATTTATCAGGAAATCTCCTGTAACAAAAAATATATTAGGTAAAAAGGTAACATAAGACAATTTCTTATTAAAAAGAAAGAGAGGCCTGTAGCCGTATAATATTAGGCGCAGGGCCTGCATGACAGGGTGTGAGCCCCCAGCACAGGGTAGGAAAGGGTTAAGTGGTCCGAGTAGTGTAGAGAGGGACAGTGTTAGCTAGAGAGTTGAGAAGGAGGTGAATATGAAAAAGGGGTTTAAAAAGAAAGAGTTGCAAGCGGGAGGCCCTCTTTTAGGAAGAAAGCGTTTCTGCCCATCCTCTCTGAATTTTGGTAAGTGGTTTGGTATGTTTGAGGGGTGGAAGTTGAGGTCTTGGAAGGCAGGGACCTGGGCATGGTAAAATGGTGAATTGTGGCAAGAGTCATCCTCGGTCCCTTTTATGGTAGTCTTATGGTTATGGCTCCTGAGGCGGGTGGTGTTTTTGAATTTAAATTCTGGAGGAGTATGGATTATGCCTTCTGAGACCTGCAGCCTGGTTTTTGAGGTTTAAAACAGGTATGTTGCAATGTTAATATTAGGGGGGTTATTTTGGTTTATGGTTAATATGCTTGTTTAAGGTAAATGGGATTTATTTGTTTTGTTATTTATTTATTTATTGGTTATTTATTGTTTATTTAATATTTATATTTTATGGTTATTTATTTATTTGTTAAAATAAACAGCTGCTTGCCAGCCAATTTAAGTTAGTTTTGGTTGGTAAGCAGGTTGGGGGGAGTGGGAAGGTAGATAATTTTGGTTTAATGGGGAAGGTTGGAAGGGCTGACAGGTCCGAACTACCCTGGTCATACAGGGGTTCAGCTCTAGAACATCTAGAAAGCTACTTTTGGTTGCAGGAGTCTCTTTGTATCCTTACAGAGCTCCCAAAAGTAGCCAGCTTCCCAGCCACCGAGTCTAGTCCACCCTTCTTCCATTTGAAATGATTCCTTACTGGTTGGGGGGGGGGGGGGTTGAGGTTGGTATTAGTGTTCTTGGAATTTGTCTCAGTTTAGTTCAGAGTCTGTTTGGCCAAACTGGGGCAAAACAAACTTTGGATTTGAAAAGTTTCCTAGTTTGTCTGAAGACCAGGATGCCTACCCAGCTTTTTTTTCAGCTTGGCAAGAGGTTAAGCTTTGGTGGTCTACAGCTGCCAAGGTACCCATGTCCTATACAAGCAATACCTTTAGGGGCCAAGCAGAGGATTCAAAGTTAAACAGTCAAAGCTAAAGGTAGGAATATATATAAAGGTCTATTTAGATGTATGTGTGGTGTGATGCCCAGTAATGCCTTAAGACAACACATCTGTGTTGCAGCACATCACAACTTACAGTAGTGCCTTGCATTGCAGTGAATGAAAAAAAATTTTCATGTAAGTGTACATATATTGACACACCACACATATCTAAATGGGCCCCTAAACTTTGATTAGCTTAACTAAACCCATAACTTTGATAACACAAGAAAGGTAAAGTGTAACTATCACTAAAAATGTTCCATTGTATAAATAAAAGGTTGGCTAACCTCTTTATATAATGAAATTGTTTTTTTTTAATGTTTTGGGGTGGAGCCTTCCCAATCCATCTGCAGCATTTAAAACTGAATGGGAAACCTGCAGTCTTCTAGGTTACAAACTTCATCTATCCTTGTCTTGAGGGCTTCTTTTTCTGCTCATGCAGTGAGATCAGCACACTTTTTTTTATATGTTCAGAAAGGCACGTCACTCAAACACTTTTTTTGTTTCTTTGCAGAAAATTCCACTTTAAGTCGGTGGTATGTGAAAATAAACAAAAATACATATTCTTGTTGGTTATTTGATAGGTATCACTGTATTATTTGCACCATATAGCAAACTTGCATCTACAAAATACTTTAAACAAAAGAATATAAATTATTGTAGTCATCAGATGCAAATGATTTACAAAGAATGAAGTAATGGTTCATTGAATGTCATAAAATCTTTCTGATTCTTAAAAAGGAACACAAAAAATGGGAAACTTTAGGTGGCATACATTAAAGATTACCTTCTAAGAAACATCTGGTGGTGCTAATAACACCTGTGTAATTACTTGAGAGTAAAAGAAAGCTGTTCATTAAGCCTTTTCCTAGTCATTAAACTTGAGGTATGTGAGCTGGAGAAAGGTGTGAGAAATTACTGATGGTATTCTCAAGGCAGAATGTTTCCACACGCAAAGTCAAACTAAGTTTTCTGCAGAAACTATGACTCACTTCTGCTTTGGAAAGGGCAACTATCATTAACTGCCTATTTTATAAATCACACAAAAAAGAATCTAATTTAATATGTAGAATAAATTTGTGTGTTAAAGTTACTTGTAAACTTACTTTGTTTTGCTTACTTTCAGGTCTTTTTTAGGTCATCCTAAAAAATTATATCTGTTCTGTTAAAGTGGAGGTAATATACAATAAAATCCTGTATCCTATTACGCATATGAGAAAAATGTGAGAAATAAAGAATTGTGTTTCTTACTGTCACTGTCATTTTTCCTAGTTTCTTTGCACTTCAATTGGAAGTCTCTATAAACTAAAGAAACAACCATTTAAATTTAGAAAATGATTGGGTCAGGGTACGGTCATAATGATGCCACATTCCTAATAAAGCAAATACCAAAAAGCATCAGCCAAACTTTATTAATTCATACATTACTTTAAAAAAAAACATCACTCATTAGTACATTTCTGTTTAAACAGGTCTTAAACTGTTTGCTTGCAATCATAGCATTTTGAACATATATTGTTCTGTTTCCTCTGTTGTTACATTTGAGACCGAAACAACTGCAAACACAAAAAAAGTCTTACATACTGTACGTAATAGATCTCATATACTCTATAAAACCAAGTTTCCAAATTTATATAATGTTACCATAAGATTCTATTATTCTATCCAAATCTGGAACACCCTATATGTTCCCTTCAAGATCGTAAGTACAGCGTGACAATGTGAGCGGATCAGTGGGAGGAGAAAGCAGAGTGCCCAATGAGGTCCAAAATTTTTGTAATTAGCCTGTTTTTCAAAACCCAATTATTAAATGCTAGCGATGATTATTGTCCATAGTCACTATTTCCCCATCTATATAACACAAACAAATACACTAATTAGGCAAAATATGAGATTAGGGTATTAGTTTGTTCTATATAGATGGAGATTTAGTGAAGTGATTTGATATCTATATGTTACTTTACCACAAGAGACATTTAGTGGGCTGAGCTTCCATAAGATAATAAAGTTATATAAGTGAGATAAGTAAGAAGGTTTACCTTTTCAGTTAGTAATTTTTAAAAAGGATTCTCTATTTAGAAGTAATAATGTTGTGGTGAACCTGTAAGAAAGAAAGACATTTTTACTATAGTTCTGCTTCAAAGCATGGTCTGGTTTTGAAAAAGAAATCAAGATCAGAAGTGTATTGACAAGTATTTTATATCTGCCTGGAGCTCGGAATTCAACATTAAAGGTAAATTTATTGCTAAAAAGAATATAGAAGTTTTAAAAAAGACATTCACTGTATGCATACTCAAGCACTAAGATCTCATAATATCATTATTATGGTAATGTAACTTCAGAAATAGTTTTAATATTATGAAGATTTCATTAAAACTTTACTTGGTGTTCTTATGATGATGACCCTTGTGCGGGCTGTAGGGGTTAGCTCAGCAGAGGAGTGAAGGTGGATGAAGACACTGCACTAATAGGCTGCAACACAGCAAAGTTTTCGGAGGTGAAAATTGTGTGCGGGTTTATTTACAATAGGACTATATAAAGATGTATTCAAAACTATTATTAACTTTCTGATTCTGATTGCCAATGGCTGAAGCAATTAACTCCATTTGATGTAAGCTACACTCTAGCATGTACGAGGCATGGATGACAACAGAGAAAAAATACCAGAGAGGAAACTGTACATTGATAGAGGTAGAGGAGAAGGATTTTTGAGGAAAGGAATGGGTGTAAATAGTAGAGAAGGACAATGGACTTAGAGATGGGATGAGTGCAGCTATTGATGAAAGCGGTGAAGTATGATCTTAGGGGAAAGGAGAATGGGTATGAATGGAAGAGGAGGAAACAACAAAGGAATAAAAAATGGGTTAATATATTATGTGAGCATGGTAAAGGAGAATGATCAGTAGGAATTGATGAGAGTGGTCAGACCAGGGCCATCATCAAAAATGTCCCATACTGGAGTCCCAAAAGAGTCCCATACTGGGTAAGCTTTCTGGGTTTCCTTCCCCCATTTTTAAAAGTTCCAGCATTGCAAAAGTCAAGCTCTTTTGATCAGGTCCCAGTACAGAAGTACCCCTTGTCCCCCCTTTGAATTGCAGACCTGGGTAGAGTTCTTAAGAAATACAACAACTTGCCAAGCACCCCAAAAAACATAATTGTCAAAGAAATATAAAGTATGTGGGAAAGAAAGAGAAAGAAAGACAGGATTTTGAAGGGCAAGAATATTTTATAAAAACAATACATTTTATTAGTTTAGAACACACTAAAAATTAAACAGAGGTCTCCTACGTTAACACTAGGCTAACATAGGTGCACTAATCTAATATTATGAAGTATTAATCGTATAGTACGTTATGTTAGGTTTGCAGTAACAGATACGTTTCCCACCCAACGCCTTTTGCCCTGCAGGGCTTCCTCAGGGGTTTGGGAGAATTAATGATAATGCTGAAACTTTTTACCACATAGGAAACATCTGATATCAAGTTACTGCTTGAGGGTACCCTGGTTAAAAAAAACAGTATCAGTTTGGACGTACTTGGTAATTAATATTGGAGTAAAAAGAGGCCTATTGCTCCATATAAACAATTATTGTATGCTTGATATTGAGTGCAGGTTGGCTGATCTTTAAGAAGTATAAGGTATGCAAAAGTTAGGGAAAGGAGGGAATTACTACTTCATAATTATTAGATTAGTGCACCTATGTTAGCCTAGGATTAACGTAGGGGACCTCTGTTTAGTTTTTAGTATGTTCTAAACTAATAAAATGTAATGTTTTTTTAAAATATTCTTGCCCTTCAAAAGTCTGTCTTTCTTTCTCCTACAGATACTACTTAAATTTCAGGCTGGGCAACTAGGAGTTACCTCCTTCTAAGTTTTGGGGTCTTCTCTCTTGGTGGAACACATTCTTTTACAAAGAAATATGAAATCAAGAGAGAGACCATCACTGACAGCTTGGATGTTGCTCATGAACTGCAGTATAAAACTAGAAAGGACACAGTGGAGGAATGGAAAAGTGCATATAACAGCACACTAGTTGAGGGGTATGGCTGTAGTGGAGATGGAATTACAGTTAGTAAGTGGCACAGTTGAAGTACATAGCCAGGAAGAAAAAGAGCCAATGCAGGTGGCTGCCCAAAATCTAAAGGATATGACCATAGTTAAGAAGGAGCCAATTATTTTCCCTGCTGGTCAGACCTCTGACCTCACCCTCCCTCCTAGCTTTTCTATTTACCCTACGCCCACCCACTATTTTCCTTTCCCACCAATCCTGCCTTGAACTCTCCTTGACCTCCTCACCCCATATTTAACTCTTAACTGCCATGCTCAGCCTTCCCACCCTGTCATGCTGCCCCTATGCCTAGCTCCTTCCCTTTGTAGGCTCCTGACCCTTTTAAACCTATAGTACAGAACCACTCCAATGATGGAATCACAGAAGAGGAGTGTAAATGTGCAGGTGACAGCACACAATCCGCAGAACAGTATGAAGGGGTATTTAGAGCCACAATGAAGAGGCATTGAGCTTATATAATGAAAGCAAAAAGATAGGTGTTAAATGTTCCATAAGCATATACAGCTGAATGGGTAAAAACTCTCCAGTGCTGCTGTAAGGAAACAGAAAATAACCATATTTCCTTATATTATACACACTCTATGGGATAATGCTTCACTTATATTTTGAATAATGTATTTGATTCTGCTTTCATAATATTAAAGATAAGAGGAAGCTCCCAAATAGCTTTATGTAAGCAGAGGGCCAAGAATTACTTCACAGACATAAAGTATAGTTTTGGCTGAAGGAAACAAGCACAAAAAAAGAATTAAGCAATGAACAAGAAATGTCTGTATTCTAACTGTGAACTATAGATGTGATAGCTGCTTATGGTGAACATTTGGCATATTACAATCTGCCAACCACAGGGAGAGATATTGTTATCTATGATGACTGGCTGTGACTACTGGTGTCAGAAAGTGACAAAGGTAAGAAATCCTTTCACAGCTGTCTACACTTCTCTTCCCTCATGTATTACATTTAAATTAGGTATTTATTGGGATTTTCAAGATTTGACTTCTTTCACTTTTGTTATAATTTTACCTTTACATATATCACAGATTCTAAGATTGTCATATAGAAAACCTAAGACACTTGTCAAAACTTAGAAAAAGTTTAAATTTATTATATTTTTCAAGGTCTGCACAGGATTAGCTGAGCAAAGTTATTAAATTTTTATGCTGCATTAAAGTTGGTGGTTGGGTTACACATTTGGGTTACGCAACTTTTTTTATTTTCCTTATTTCCTATTTTCCGAAGGTTCTGTACCAACACTCAATAACCATCACTCAAAACAAGTGTTAACGAATGTTTTGGGTGAGTATTTTTGGAACAATCACTACTGGTAAGCAGCCTGTTCTTTTCCACATTGAGGAGAGTAGGGAGATTTGGGGGAGGCATTTAGCCTCATCCCACCCATTAGTAATACAATCCCTGTCAATAATGGTCAGTCTTTTAGTGGTCTGACATGGCAGATCACTAAAATATGTGGTAAGACACTGCTAACTATCTTTCATCCAAAGCCATTACCAATGATCATCTCAGGCAACGCAAATCCAGCATCCCTATGGGCCTTAAAGCAGAACTAAAGTGAAAAGAAAAAAATCAGTTACCTTTAATCCTGCAGATCCCTCGATGGCACTGGACCTTTCCATGATCCAGTCCTGGGCGGTCCTGGAATTCTTTTTCGTCCGGTCTTCCTGCTACTGCACCGGATCTCAAACTGCGCAGGTGCGAGATTGGGTGACATAGCCCACTGCGCATGCATGAAATCGTCATTTCTTTCCCCTTAGTGGAAAAAATAGCCCTTCTGTGCATGCCTGAGATGGGCATATAGCAATATATGGCAAGCACTAATTTTTTCAACAGGAAGTTGTATTCATTAATATAATGTTTGTTTATGCAATTATATTGGTAAAAAATTAAACAGCAATCAGTTTTTAACGAGCATCAAGAACAATGTATGTGAATAAGGAATTAAGAAAACAGATATCAACTTTTTTCTGATTGCCACTTTTACAGTATAATGTCAATTTTAGGAAAAAACAAACATTTTTTAATGACTGAGCTCCTTTCCTAAATTGGCAATCAGAAGCTATGTTTACTTGAATGGAGCAACTGATGTAACTTTTTCTAGCCAAATCAACGGCCATATGTTTTCATAGAATCTTTATCCTTTTGGAAATACTTTTTTTCTGACTTCAGAAAAGTAGAGCAATTAGAATCTACCTAAACTCATGGTAACAGCCACCCTCTGCTAGCCACATACATTGTACATAATAAGGAATTAAAGTAAATAATATTTAATTGTTATACATAGCTTCAAAATTGTCCCTTAGTGTTGGCTAAGTTACTTTAAAGCATATTACTTTTGTTTAAGAAAAAATATGATAAATGCAATTACTACATCGGGCATTTTGAATTTTATGGTGTGCATGGAAAGTATCCAGTAAGGTAATTTTCGGATTGTGTGATCAGTCTAATTATTTTCTCAGTCAGAACCAAGATACCACTTAGATTTTAGGCAATAGGAATTCTTTTTTATGGTAAATTGCTCCCTAAGGGATACTACTAAACTCTTTCTAAAGGGATGCAGGCACTGCAGCTGCCCTCATTAGACCACCATAAGTATGCCAGGTTGTTATAAACAACCACTCCAACCCGATTTAACCCAACAGATGGTGTGGTCTCTTTATTGGGAAGGTTGGGTTGGATTGGGTTAAGAGCAGTTCCTGGCTTCCTATACTTTGCCCTAGTCAAGTATTTTTTCAGCACAAGCCTATTCAGTAAGTTTATATGGAATGAAGCTATAAAACCTAGGACCATTGCAATTAGACCTGATAACATTTAGTTGGCTTCTAAAAGTAGGCATGCACTGTGTCTTTATGGAAAAAGAAGAATTCTGTATTAACACAAAAACATACTTTCCACCACAAAAGTGGTTTCATGGAATAGATCCACTCATCCCTAGTTAAACCTGATCTCTAAGGAATCAGTTAAAAACACACATTCTATCTGGCAAAAGATTCATACTTAATTTTCAATCAGTCCTGTAATTCAGGTTTTTATAACTAGAAAAAAAGGGCATCCCAAAATTTCTGGGGAGATCACACTGCCTTCTCTTCTTAGCAATCTCCAAGTCTTAACCTTACACCATTAAATATTTCGGGCTGATTGGATCAGCGCCCTAAGTCTTGTTGTGCAAAAAAAGTAATATGAAAACTGCTATTTTAGTTGTATTTAAAATGCAGTTAATGTATATGTATAACCATAACTGTTTTTACACAACAAAAATAAAAATATACAAGATATATTTTTTATGTGCTGTCTCAGTCTTTTTGTGGAATCCAAAAGCAGAAAATCTCTTTAATGTTAGAGAAATTCCAATTTAAATAGTTGCACCTGGATAAGGGGGCCTTTCTAGAAGATTTCCCTTCTTCAGGGGACAATTATAACTTTTTAAATTTCCTATCGCTTTGGTTATCTAGGAAACGGGATACCTGGGCAAAGGACAAATCATCCCAGTGTAGCACAAATCGCAATGAAATCTTCACTGGGCTTCCAATCCTGTGTTAATTGGTGTTATTTCTTTCTATTTGTTTGGAGTTTTGCTTTTAAAGTTTTTTTGTTAAAAAAACTTAATAGGAAATAATTTTTTGTTTAGTTTTCCCAAAATGAAAATTGGTGTTTAACTACAATATCATTAGTTATAACTTAACATTTATGTTGTAATTAGTTTTACCATCCCACACACATACAACTGATATTCATCTGTGTTTAGTAATCCTTTTTATTAACTGAGGATAAAATATTAGGTAGATGACTGCCTTATGTAAAACACTAAAATAGATTGTGCCCCAAATTAAAACATGGCTGCACTGAATAACACCTACCTTTTTTCTATTAGGAATTCATATATTTGAAAGGCCACTTAATAATGAGTAATTACTCATTTTAAAAATGCATTTCATAAATACACTTCAAATGAACTCATTTTTTTTTTGTCAAAAATCTATAAAATCACACAATTTTACAAGCTTTTCAAATGTCTAAATCCGGTTTGCAGCATTTGTGAAAAAGTAGGTTAAAGTAACAGTTGCACATGCTATAATTTGGCATTATCTCCACATTCAAAAATAGCTCACATTGATGAACCTAAATCATGCTTAAGCCTAATGCATCATACAATTGGAATTAAGAGAGGCCCAGCATGTGTTTATGGAGATTATGTCAGCTGTAGGGACCTCTTTAACAAATTAATGCTGAAATCACAGCAGTGGACATGAGTGGTTGCAATATTCACATTGAATCATACGAAAATAGCACATGGAGAAATTAAGCAACATTCAAGTCTCATTATAAAGCTTGGCTTTTTTAAGATGAAGGTATAGAGTAGAACATTTTGAAAAATATGTTTTAAATTACAGCATATGTTCCACTATAGCAACCAAAGCATAATGATCCACTCACATAATTCAGATTGGTATGTCATTAGAGATTCTCATAAATAATAGTACACCAAATATATCATAATTAATATTATGTGTCATCAAAGTTTGCATAATAGTAAAAGATATTTATTTATATAAACTGCTAGGGGCTGCAATTAGAAACGGAGCCTTACGTATGAATGAAATAAAGTCAGGCAGCCTATAATAGCAATAGCATTTTAACTCAAGTGTTTACATGCAAATTTTGCAGTTAAAAAATTGGACATTTTTGTTCGTGCAACCAATTGAAAACAACACATGCATGTGTTAACATAAATATAGTTTAAATAAAGATGAATGTAACCTTCACAATGTTTTAAATAACATACAATAATCTTAGGGATCTTTTGGCTTATAATGCTAATGCACCCTGTGAATAGGTAAAGTGGTGGAACAAAACTTCCTACATTCCTTTAGTTGTACTCAGGAGGACTCCTGTAACACTGCAATAATGGAGATTTGTTGTTAATTCAGTTCCCAGGGAAAAGCTCATTGGATGGCAACTTGAGTTTTTCTATTACTGGTGTTGGGGCAAAGGCAATGGATCCCCTTGTTTGGTCAGCACGTGGGACAGGTCAGTGCCCATGCCTTCTGTATTTGCATTTAGTTGTAGTTTGATGGACTTTAATTAAGAGTAAATGGATGTTAAGATACTGGAATGTTTTCCAGTCAACTTCTCATTGTTTTTTTATGTAAAAAGAAATATTGTAGTTAGAAAGAATACAGTATAATGCCAGTCATTCATATTAGAATTCTAGGCCAGCAGAGTAAGAAGGTTTAAAATACAACATTTACACATATTTGCATTCTTGCCTTTGTCTCATTTGTGTGTATTACCAATAAAACTAAAAATGGGCACTGGGAGGAACAGTACAGTACAGAATTCCCCTTTTTTCTTTCTTTAAAGGTTTTTAATTGGAGGTCTGTGATCCAACGGTATTTCAAGTAAACCAGACAAAATACTTTCTACAATAGCACCTCATGGATTTATTTTTTAGAACAATAATCATGTGATAAGTTTCCTAATACACATGGGACCTCCTCAACAGGTTTCATCATTTACAAATGCTTAAAAGAGTGCTAGAGTCCTAGAATCATATTAGATGTAGGGAAACGCCTTAACAAGGGCAACATGCCATTTTAGTGTAGTTTTTCTATACTATACAGTCACAAAACTTGAAAGATTTAATCACAGGGTAAATCAAACCTACAATTGGAGTTTTCAGGAATTTCTATGCATATGGAAGGTTAGTATTAATGATCGGGAATTTTATTTTTTCAATAACCAATGATCAAAAATCTGCAAAGCAAATCAATCTAATCAGTTATCTAGTAATGGCCCCTTATAAACGCGTGTCCTGATTTCTTCCTTGTTGCAGAGTAAGCTATTAGTCACTGGTTATATTGATGACTTGGATGGCCATGGATATAAACTGACCATGCCATTATGATGTAGAAGATCATATATGGCTTTGGCAAAGTCCAAATAAGAGCAAATAGGTCATGCCGATAAGGCAAGCACTAAATGTCACTATGTTATTAGTTTAATACATAATTAATATAGGTCATAAAGAGTGCTAGGGGAACACATGCTTACTTATGTAGCTGATGATTGAAGAAAGAATCATGTTAAGCAACAGAACACAGGGCATGGAAATTCATGAGAAGATCCAAAGCATATTGTTTTCCATTAATTTATAGATAGGGATCTATAAATATAATCCATCTCCCTTCCATCTATATTTAATCCATCACAATTCATCAAATTTACAGTAGATCATTGATTTGTATTTTTTGATTACCAACAGAATGAATCTTTATGTTAACATCCATAGAGAGAATAAAGTAATGAAAAAAAGCAAATAAACCAACAGACAATAATAAAACCTACCAGTGCTAGAATAAATGTTGTTTATAAGAATACCCTATTTAGGATTATGGTATTAACTACTGAACTCCACCTAAACTTAAATCATCACATTCTTAATATAATAACTAGTTAATCTAAAGATTTAATTAATAAATTGAGGCACTGTATGAAATGTGATAGAATAATGCTAAGATCTGAGATGGAAAGTACAGATGTTCAATTTATACAGCACATCCTGGATCAAAGTATAATGACAGATGAAATTAGATGTACATGTATAAAAGTGTGAAAGGCTTTAAAATAAATGATGTGAGTCATAAGTAATATAGAGTTTAATTAAAAGACAGCTGAGGAGGTTTTGAATCTTCCGATTTATACAGCATGTTATCTTTATTTCAGTTTAATCATTATACTGCTCTCTCCTTACAATTCTACCAGGGAAAAATAGAATGATTTGTCAAACTCAGGATTGTGAAAATTCCAATTCTTCTGAGTCACCAAATAATTTAGCAAATTTTGAAAATCCTTTATTGGAAAATACTGAAATAAGACATTTGGGATCCTTATAAGAAAAATCTTTTAGATGACCTACAAAACATTATTAAAAAAAGTATTTAATAAAAGTTTTTTATTCCAGCAAACCCTTCCATTTCCCCTTAATCATAACTCCGTGGCCAGGCTATGAACACTATAAGTATTTGTATCTTCTTAACAAGTTCTAAGTGAGCTTTAAAAAAAGCCCTCATTGACCTTGTAGATACAGACACGGTAGAATAAATAATCATAAAATTCAAAAGAGAAGCAATACACTTGCTGAAATCAGAGCACTCTTTTCTATTACCTCTTCCTGTGTCCCTTTTTACTACACATTATTATTACACAGTATTTATATAGCGCCATCATATTACGCAGCGCTGTACAAAGTCCATAGTCATGTCAATAGCTGTCCCTCAAAGGGGCTCACAATCTAATATCCCTACCATAGTAATTTGTCTTTAATACAATCTAAGGTCAAACCAATTAACCTAACTGCATGTTTTTGGAATGTGGGAGGAAACCGGTGTACCCGGAGGAAACCCAGGCAAACACAACAGGAACCTGCAAACTCCATCTTCTCTCCATTTACATCAGAGATTAAAAGGCTTGTCAGGCTTCCAGGTCACTAGAGTGCCTAGAGGTTCACTTAGCATAGTCAATTATTACTCTGCAGGGAATAATTCACTTAGCTTAGTGAATGTGGTTAAAATTATATTTGCAAAGAATACCCAATAAAGTCCAAGAATATGTAAAAAATGATTTTTGCTTGCACATGATTGATAGCTGAAGTCAGACGAGTTGTATCATGTGAGGTTAGAGAAGTGAATTGTCTTGCACACAGGGATTATTCACTTTTCTAACTGAACAGTCTATACTTCCTTTGTAAATCAACTTCAAATGTCTGTTTTATGAACAGCCACAGCCTTTTTATTATTTTGACCCCCTGAGTGGTAACCCCAAATGTTGAAAGCGGTAACCCCGAGTCACACTCAGGGTAGCTAAAACAGTGAAATACAATAGTAAATACAACCTTACCTGATCAACGGGCGCCCTCCATCACGATCCCCGTCTTCTTGCTTCCTCCAGCCAGCGTACTCTGCATCCGATGAGTCACCGGGGAGTTCCCATTGCGTTGGGAGTGCGGCGGAAATTTCAAATCTATTTGTATTGCATTCAGTACAATATAACTGTTGAATGCAATGCAGTGGATTTATATGTGTAAAAGCAGTGCATTGTCTTTCATGACAATTTAATTTACATTATATATTGTAAAATAATAATGAGTAAAACATTTTTTTTTAAATTTTAAAAAATTATTTTTTAAATTTAGTTTTTGGACATGATTTTGTGTTTCAAACTTTATTATACTCATACTATTATATTATACTGTAATTAAAATTTTCATGAAAAACAATGTATCACTTTTATACATATAAATCCGGACAGAAATAAACTGCCCAGGACTTTAATGGGAATACCTTTAATAATAACTTCATTACTATCAGTATAAAACATATACACACTCTGCAAAAACCACCCATGGGAATTTAGTTACGGCAGCTCATTCTCAGTTTTTCTTTACCTCTCCTTTAACTCTTTCTTACTTTAACTCTTCAAAGGAAGAGACTTAGCCACACAAATTTAGGCAATGGCATTGAGAGAGAGGGTTGGGGAAAGCTTCTGGTTGTGTTTTTTTCTTGACTGTGGCAAACGATGGCTACGCAGACTTGCATTCCCCACTACTAGAACAACCTTCTTTTCCCCCCATTTTAGATCCCCACTTACCACCTTAACAAATAACCCCCCAAATAAACACACCACCATATGTTGGTTAAATGGCACGTGGGCCTTTTATTATAACAAAATAATAACTTCTAACTTTAATAATATAAATAACACATATAAATATAAACACTAAGACAATCACATGACAACAAATAATAAACATAAAATAAATAATAAATTAACCATAAATAATCCTTAAATAACAATTAAACATAAAAAATACTGTTCCCAACTTAAGCTGGTTGCTGGTCCTCGAAGGCCACCAGAATATACCTTTTTGGCTCTGCACCTTAACTACAATTGCTCCCAGCCGCCAATTCTCCCAGCTCATGAACAATATATACCTTCTATTTTTGTGCAGACCCGCAACAACTGGGTGATCCAGCAAACCTGGAATGGATTTCTTCAAAGTCATTTTGCTACTTGCTAGCAAATGTTTTGAATCCTGGACCAGATCCATTCCAGGTTTGCTGGATCACCCAGCTTCACTGATGAAAGTGCATCCTCTCCAGCCTTGGAGATCTTTATTAAATCAGGCCTATTCTTTACACTGACTACCATGCCAAAATACTGTGAGCTGTTGATATTTTAGCGGGGATTCCCTGAGGACATGAAAGTTTTTTTCAAGGGTTCCCCCTTAAAACTGAGAATTGAGAAAGGCCTGATTTAATAAAGCTTTCCAAGGATGGAGAGGATACACAATCATGATTGAAGCTGGATGATCCAGCAAACCAGGAATTGATTTCCTAAAAGTTGTTTGCTATTTGTTAGCAAATGTTTTCATCCTGGACCAGATCCATTCCATGTTTCCTGAATCACCAACTTCACTGGTAAGAGTGTATCTTCTGCAGCCTTGGAGAGCTTTAAGAAATCAGGCCCATTAGCTTTGTTCTTTGGCAGTGTAAGCTCAAGTCTCCTAGTTTGCCACATTCCAACCAACCTGAGAAGTCATGTGGCTATACACCAATGTAAAATTACATTATACAGAATTTTGCCTATGGTAATTTAATAGCAAATACAAATTAATCAGCTTTTGCGTTTCAGACAGATAAATTATACATTATGTAGAAAGGAACATTCTAAAAATGATAATTTATCTGCAAGTCCCCCTTTGTGAAGGAGGACAATATAATAAAAGCAGAGATATAACAAGCCAAGGAAACTCTGTCCTGTTAGAATTCATTGAGAACTGCAGAGGAAAATCACTGCTTCACTTTAATGACTTGTAAGATGACCACAATTAAAACATTCTTCCAAAGCCGCTGGAAGAAATAATTATGACAGGTTATGGCTTCATTAGATAAAGCTGAAAAATTAATTGTTTCACTTAACAGTTACCTTCTAAAAGATCAGTGTGCTGGTATTAGAATGAACTGAACAGTGTACACTCTGGCAGTGGACTGTGGGAACGCTCTTATGTATTTCATAGGTTCTGTTCTCCCTCTATTGGACATTTAATGGATACACACTGCGAACAGGCAAACACTTACTATGAATAAGCCTGGAAGTACATAACTTCTAAAATATAATACATTAGTTGACTTGCAATGCATATAAAGATATGTTTATAAGAATTTTTAAAATACATATAGAGTTAAATGATGACACTGTCCGTCAACTTTAGTCTTCAGTCATAGTTTACCATGGTAATCCATTTACAGGGAAGTGATAATGAAAAATATGTTAGCTGACTTGGTCCTACAATATGTTGCTCTATAGCTGTCATGTATCCTCATATAAGTATCTAGTGAGTTACAGGCCTGAGACAACTACTGTATACAGGGGTCCAAAGTTTTTAGAAGTAGTAGACTACTAGAAAGTGACATCCCTGCAAACTTACACCTTCTTTTATATGTTTCACTGGGACATTTTCAAATACATTCAAAAGTATTTTTTTAGCATTACTAAATCTACTATCTATCTGCTTTTTTAGAGTGCAGAAAATACCTGTTGATCCTGATGAAAAAAAATTATAAATATATATATGTGCCTACAGTTGGCAGAGGCAATGAGGCAGCTGTATCTTTTATATCCATTGGCTGCAGATTTTTATTTATCAATTTCAATAGCAATACTCATCTCAATCATCTCATTTCAGTTCTGTAGACATTGGGCCTGATTTATTAAATTCTCCAAGGCTGGAGAGGATATACTTTGCACAGTGAAGGTGGGTTATCCAGCAAACCTGGAATGGATTTCTTAAAGGTAACTTCCCATTTGTTAGCAAATGTTTTCAATCCTGCACCAGATCCATTCTAGGTTTACTGGATCACCCATCTTCACTGTGGAAAAAGTATCCTCTCCAGCCTTGGAGAGCTTTAATAAATCAGGGCCAATATTACATCATTCTAAGCCAGGTTAGGACCAGGAGAACAAGTCAACATTTAAACATGTAGAAGTGGTAATTCTAGCAAGGGGTGTTACATAGAAAGCTGTGCATCTAAAGGCTTCAGTAATAGAAATCTGACTCCATTGATATTACACACTGCCATTGCAGAGTAATCAGCAGTGAAAACCTGGGGCTTTTAGCAACTTTTATAGAACTATCCAAAATTTTTGCAGCATCAGCTCATCAGAGCCAGCTAAGAACCGTATTGCTGCACCCAGCAAGTGAAATAATTATTAGGCTGTAACATTAATCCTGACACTGACAGACTCAGCAGAAACATGGTATTTTATCTAATTAGAGACCACTTTATATTGTAGCATTTTTGGAGGTGAAAGATTTTCTTGCAGTTATTATTAGCTATATTTTCTACAGCGAGTTTCTGATTTTGTGTTTTTGGATCAGTAAAACATATTAAATACGATTTTTAAATGGCCTATGTCTTCTCCTAGAACTCTGTCCTCATTATACCGTTAGCAAGCAGTGCTCCATGCAATTATTCCCAAAAAATCCCAAGGATTTTATATATATGTATATATATATATATATATATATATATATATGTCATACTGGTATCATATTGTGGAGGATATGGAGAGTCATTTCCCATTTAAAGCTCATGCATATTATTTTTTAAAGATTCATCTAGAATTTAAAGGAGTAATATTCTCATGCCTTGTGGTTCCTTACAAAGGCATAAGCATATAACACAAAAATATGCATTATATACCAATGTCATACCTCCTTTATATGAAAAATGCATAAAATAGCATTGTGTACAATCTGTAATGGTTCTCACAGTCATCAAGATGCCATTCCAGTTACAATGATTCTGTTAACTAATTTATCTGGCAGAAGTGGGTTCTTTTGACCTATACACACATGTTTTTACCTGCATTGGCTATGAATAAATAGCTTTGTTGATTGTATTCAATCAACTCATTAGACCGATGGGTCAAGGTTGGGTCTGACAGCACACGCACTGCATTTTCATTAATGAAAGCTCTCCATACTTTTTACATACCATTTAATGCATTAAATTGGAGTTGGGCAATCTGATTGAATGCAAATACTGAATAACAGATTGTTGCTGTGCAATTACTGTCTTAACGGTGCTGCAATCCATTTCTGATCATTGCTGTATTATTTGTTTAAACTTGTTTTCTCTTATTTGTTATTGCCTTTTAGCTGTAATTTAAGATTACGAGGTTGGAGCAGACTATGGAATGCATTGTTTGTTTTGTTTATAAATGGAACCTTTAAATAAAAAGGGCAACGTAGATTTATGGTGCTCAGCGCAGTGTAGGGGTCTTTAAATAAAAGACTGAAATAAATAGCAGCCATTAAAGCGATCATAGTGTTGTAACACAAATTGTGTTTATTATGCTAATGGAACATGAAATTAAGAAAAAGACCTTTATGCCGGTGGAATTAATTAATGAGTTTTATGAAGGCATTGGGATGTAATTTATTTCTAGATAAGTAAGTGTAATTTGCAGTTCCACGGGTCTCTGCTATGCTGATTGTAATAGTTGTTTCTGCAGATGTGTTGCTCACAGCATGTCTTTCCATTAGAACTGAGCACCTCATTATATAAACCGCACCTAATTAAACATAATACAGTGTTGACTCCATACTAGCCCTTTCAAACCAGCCACTGTCAATATGAGAGCGAGCGTATACTATAGGTAATGCATGCTTTTTGCCTCAGTTTGCTCGTTATTATAGTGCAATGAATAGACCCCTCTGCAACTGTCAGTTTAAAAGAATAACTGCCTAAATGCATGCAACCTATACATTAGTGAGTGTAACGGTTATAATTAGGGAAACGGTATAGGTACTCATTGGCAGCTACAGCCAGCACCTATCCTCATCATCGTTAGTTTACCTCTATAATATAATGATCTCCCTGTCTTGCACTTGTAAATGAAAAGAGTGTGAAATGGCGGAGGACGGGCCAGCCTGAAGCCTCATCCTGAAGGCAAAAAGAATTGAATATTCCAAGTACCAATTTATTGTTTCCAAATATGTGATTTATTAGGAAGAATGCATAGGCAGCAGATTCGTAATAGAATATATTTCAGCTTATTAAACTTGCCATGGTTGTCAATGGATGCTTTGAGACTCTTCCTCTCTAACGGACACTCAATAAGGTCCCAAGTTAAACAGATGGCAAAGGTTTAGTGAGCAGTGTATAAATTTGAGCTATTGAGATTGATATAATAGATTGTATATCCAATAAAACTTTTTTTTTTTTTAGTTTTGGAGAGAGTAAGAAAAAAATTGAACTTCTGCTATTCATGACTTTTTGCAAAGACTTCAATCTCACTTTTACTTTTCTTCCAATTTTACTTTTCTAGTGAGATTGCTGGAAAATAGAGGAAAAACTCCCATAGGAGCACAGACAGTAGCATAGGGGATCCGCTATAGTGTTGGAGCTGCACTCCCTAAAATAATCAATGTAACCAATGGATGCTCATAATGACTTCCATACATGGTGGAACGGTGCAGTGCTGGATTTACCATCACTACCAGAAATAGCTGTTTAGTTATTTTGGGACCTGAATCACACAGTTTATAATAGCCAATGAGATAGAAAGGGACCCTGCAAGGCCCAAGAATGTTGACCATCATAAACTATGCGATACCGTGTCACAATGAACAAGTGAAATGTATATTTATTAGATTGCTGGTGAATTCCTATCTGTGCTATGGTCACAATAACAAGATAACAAAGAAAGTATTTAAAAAAAAAATTGAAGTGTTTCATCCTAGCCAAAATTACAAAGAAAACTATGCATTCATTCATACAGTCCGGAGCTCACCAATGTCACATTGGTGGACTGGACGTAAGTTTAGTGGAAATTTTTTACTGTATAGTGTATTGTCAAAAAAAAAAAAAGGTTCTTTATATGAACTTTTCACGATTGAATGTGATCTGAAATGGCTTATTAAAATTAGTCTTTTCTTTATTTCTTGTCTGAAAACTTTTCACAAAGCAGGTTGTTTGACAAGTTATCGTTTTGGATACATGACTGAAACTAGGAAAATAGCATCTTATTTTTATGCAGTGGCATATTTAAATTGTGTGCCTGTTTCCTGTGGTTTCTGAAATCTGGTGTACAGTATGCTAAGGAATCTATGCCAAATAAAAAGAAAATAACAGTTAATCGGGTGCCAGTAAAGAAATGAAATCTAATTTCCAAATGTACTGTGAGAATAGAAAAAAAAATTAAGTTTTAACCACTTCACTGATGAAGGCCCCTAATGAAAAGAAACCTTAACAGGGATCCAAAGTCAGCCAATATTTTAAAAAGGGCATATTGAGCTTTGTAAGATATATTATGTACTATTGTTTTTCATCAAGATAAGCCAATGCCATGAATCTATTCCTGCTTTCCCTTTTGTTTCTTCCCCATAGCCATGACTAATTGCACTGAATGTTTTTGTGATGAAAACATGCAATAGGTTTTTCCCAGAAGAATGAACAGATTGTGTCAGTGTACATGTACAGGCAATCAATTTTGCTTTAAATAGAATACAGAAGGGTATTATTAGGTTAGATTTTCTAGTAGTGCCCTATTAGAAAATTTTCCTTCACTTCCTGTCTTGAAAATTAAACAGGAAGAGAGAAGAAACCTCCCTAAAATGAGAAGAATTCCATTTTTAGATGTCATCAGTACATTTGCCCCCTTGGAGGATTTCCTCCTACCTCTTACTCTATTAGAAACATTACAATTTATTCACTTTTACTTTGTCTCAGTTATAGCAGTTAAAAGGACAAACAGAGGGATGAACCTCAACAGCATTGACACAAACCTCAATAAAAATTGTAGGAAGTTCTAACCCTTCTCTTTTCTTTGTTCAATAAAAAAGGGAACATCTGCCATTATATACACTTTACGATTAATTGGGGAAAAGAGTCAAAACTAGAAGGTTCTCTTGAAACACATAGAGGAATTTCTGGAGTTCTACATTATATTTATCCAATTCTTAAATGAGAATTATATGCTGTCAATTAAATAAATATTTCAAATGTCATTTACAAACATGTAAAGATCTCACAAACAGTAAAGTAAAACTAAACAAAACCCAATATAGTTTCTCAGCCCAAGAAATCCAAATATTGAATATTGAATTTGAAGTTTGAAGGCAAACTTTAATACACTGATTAACATATTACTAAATCTATGACCCTGTAGGACATGGACTTACAGTTGTTGTTGTTACTATTATAGTTCCAACATGATGCCAGTCTCATAAATTCTGAAAAAACATATAGTGCGAAACGTGTTAAAAAATAAGTGAGATTGGGAGTTGATTAATTAATGTAATTGTTATGAACAGTACATTCCCACTGTTTTTATTCTTTTTAAAAAAGTGTGTTACACATTTCAATAAGTGCTTTTAAAGTCCTTAAAATCTTGGTGTTTGCCTTATGAAAAAGTTGTGGCTGTGGGCACTAAATGTCATACCTGTCCCTGGTTAATAATACAAATTTCTAATAGCAATCGGGTTGGTATGTAAATATAAAAAGTGTATAAAGGCAAAGTGATGGAAAGAATACCATTTTATGTACCAAATGTGCTTGCATACTGCACTACATCTTTGTCCCTTTAGTTTCTGCATTCAACTTTTGAAAAGGTCAATCAGACCATGGTATACTCAAAAAACAATAGGTGCCAGACTACATGTACCAGCATCCATGTATTACAGAAACCATTCATCTACACGAAGAGGCAGAACCTGTATGTCACAAAAAGTAGGTAGTGACCTTGTAGACCTCAAAACAATTCAAGACCTCTGTCTGTTAATAGGAAACTAAAAGAGCTCAGTGTTTTGTGGTTTTTTTAGCTAGAGCCAAACACAGCAATATAATACATTTTAAATTGGTAAAATTCAGTTCCAAAGGTAGTACTTATTTGCTCTAATTAATATGATTGTTTTGAAAACCTGCGTTGTTTAATTCTGGGTTTAGTTGGCTTTTATGAGCCACACAGGAGGTTGTTATGTCCACTTAGCAAGTGATAATTTTTTATGTTTGACAAGCATACTTTTAAACGATGGTGTTTTTATATATATTTATATATATATATATATATATATATATTTAAAACATGTCAAATAAAGTGTTTACTTTTTTACATTTTTAAAAGCGCTAAAAAGGAGATGAACCTGATGAATCTGAACACAGATCTGCTCCAATATTTGCTTTTGTGTATCAGCTGTATACTTCACTAACAAAACCTAAATGAGAACATAATGATACATCTGACTATCCCATTTGTTTCAGTATCATTGGATTGTGGCTCCCATAACGATTATACTGTTCACAATCATAAAGGCAATATGGCCTCACATAAATTGTTGACATTTTTCTAGTGATAAGTTCATTTTCTAACAAATAACAACTTTTACAGTTCTGCTGTAATGTCTCATACCTTCTGAATGCAAATTGAAATTGCTATGTGATTTTCCCAATTGCTGCTAACATTTCCAGTAGATGACCAAAGCTAGATGTATCAAAAAGGATAAACTGGGGAAAATTAAGTGCTTGTTTCATTAGCTTAATTTAGGATAATACCATTGCGGATTGGACTAGGAATAAGGTTGTAAAGTGTTTTATATACAAGAGAATATTTATTTCATGAATTTTATTTAGCTCCCCTTTTTCTAGTTATATAAGTATACAGTTAGCCAAATAGGCTCCATATGCACTGTTAGAAGGCTGTGTGACAAGCTGCAGAGAAAAGGGCTTTCTGTTATGGATGTATGTTACATTTATCAATTTAATTTTCTTTTGCCTAGCTTCAGGCCATGGACATGATTGAAAAAGGTGAAATAAAGGGAACTAGCATTTACTTCAAACTAGGTTAGTATGTGAAGGAAAAGCTATATTTGTTAACGTGTATGTAAAAATCTTTCTTTAATCACTTTCAAAGTGCCTTTGAACTTGCAGAAGCTCCCTCCCTACTTGCATATCATAGGGCCATGCTCTTCTGTCTAATTACTCTCTGAGTTGGCTTAATGTCTCTTCCCTCCCATCACCTTCCTATATAACGTTTATGTGTCTGCTGGGGGAAGAGTAATAGGAACTTACGTGTCTGCTATAAAGAGTCACTTGAATGACAAGGCTGGAGAGAATACACTTTCATCAGTGAAGCTGAGTGATCCAGCAAACCTGGAATGGATCTGGTCCAGGATTCAAAACATTTACTAGCAAATAGCACGTGATTTTAAGAAATTCATTCCAGGTTTTCTGGATCACCCAGCTTCACTGGATAAAGTGTATTCTCCCCAGTCTTAGAGGGCTTTAGTAAATCAGGGCCAATATCACCAAGATGGCAGCACCCAAATGCAATGCCAGGGTTCTGTACAAGAGGCATTTTGCAGGCTAAAACATTGCATAAAATATGGTACATATACCTGTAATCGTTTGAGAAGATTGTTGCAATGAATGGTTTGATAATAGGCTATCTTAGGCTGTGTACACACATCAGATAATTATGACAAGACGTGTGTAAAGCACTGCACTGCACAAACATCATTCATGAATCCGTCAGGACCAATGGGGAATAACCGCTATACACGTCAAGACCTAGTCCTTTTTCACTATATAGTTGGTCAATACCGGTAAATCAAAGCATCCATGAACCTAAACTGTGAACTATCCTATTCCCTCTGGCGGCTGCTCTCGCAATAGCACAGGGGTTTCAGAATCAGTGCCCTGAGGGTTGCAGCATCCCTGTTTCCCTGTAGCTGGGGTTTTCCCCTTAGCATCCCCCGCACTGAGGTCGCACAGCTGAATGGAATTGGAGCTGTGTTGCAGCTGATTAGCAGAGTGGTTCCTGTGTAATCCCAAGCTGTCATTGGCTGCTGAAGCTTTATAGCCTCTCTGCTTCCAGTCATCTGTGCCTGGTATAGTGTTAGCTGGGCTTATCTGTGCTGGACAGATTTTTGAGTGGTTTTCTGTTACTGACCTTTGCTTGTTCCTGACAATCTGCTTGAACTCAGCCTGGACCGACCTTTGCCTGTGACCGCGACTCTGCTTGTGCCTTTTCCTTTTACCGCTTGGTGGACTGATCTCCTGTGTATGACCTCGGCTTGTTTTCTGGATACCCTGGTAATTTCTGTACTGTGTATCTGTGGGCTCCTGGTCAGCTGCCAGCCTATCCCCCGACACCATCCCTTGCGCACCATGCCCTGGGGGCAACCGAGTGCTGGGGGATGCAACCAGTCTCCCGAGGCTGAGCATGGGCTACTATAGTTGAAGACTGCGGCATTAGATTGAGGGACTGGTGTCTGGAGAATACTGTTACTGACCAGGGCCTTACAGTTACTTTCGAGGACAGTCAGATGTGCAAGTACTATCTAGCTAACTAACTATCTAACTAATCCCCCTATTTACTACCAAAAAAAATTTATAAGTTTAAGGTTATACCATTTATTACCATTTGGTTGGAGGATTTCACTATACAACATTTATACAAAACAGTCATTACTGGCCTGGAAGACTCATCTTTTGAAAATCCTTAGTTACGGAGCAATGGTGGGAGCACAGAAGGGGCAAATTCAATCTTGGAGTCACCACAGTTTGTCCTGAGAAAGGGGCCTTGCGCATCCCTTCAATATTGACTGTTGAATTAGAACAAAGTCTTCCAAGTACTGGGTCTTTAAGTTTTCATTTGGATTATTACAATGCACAATCCATGTTTTCACTGCATGCACCAGTCTATTACCTTTGGTCAAGTTACAATAAGGTGTGCAGATCTACAGACATAAGTGTTTTTTTTTTCTAATGTATACACTTACTCCATAAATTTACTGTACCACTACAAGAAACAATAGTGTTAAATGGAGGCTTTTATAGAGAGAATATGGAAGCTGTAATTGTTGATCTTGTCCATCATGCTGATTCAGTACCATTTTACATTTCTGAGGCACTGGCCTGCAACAAGTACAAGGATAAGGAGTTCTGACTTTACTCTGCCATTCTTATCAGCATGCTTTTTCAAGGTCAGTGACACAGAAAATATTGAAATAGCTTGTCAGCCATAGAATCCCTTGTATTTCATTTATTATAGGTTTCCTTAAAGTATATCAACACCTACAGATTAAGATAATAAAGTAAAAATATCCTGAGCTCAAAGTTTACATGAAGCCAGTTGATAAACCAGCCATCAGATTAGTTACACATATCTACTAGCTATTTGGTGGACCAAGCCAGGATACTAAGATAAATTACAACATCACATGTTATGGTCAGTATTCATTGGAAATTGATTGTGTACCAATTAATTACTTACTTGTAAAAATACAATGTATTCTCATGAATATTCACACTAAATTGTTGCCTTTGGGTATCTTTGGGAAACTCTGTTTTTTGATGAAGGTTTTGTAAACATTTTCCACAGCTAGCAATTAACTGGAAATCTATAGTTTAAATAATTAATTATTATTAGGAGGTAAGAACAGTATTCCCCTATGTACCTCTATAGATAAGGTGACAAGAAAGCTTAATTATTGTACATACACTAAGTCAATATTCTATCTGCTCTGATGAGAATAACCATTTGTGGTTAGCGTTCGCACACTAACTACACTAATAGAAAGCTGGGATTGGTTGTCAACTTGTACAAAGCAGGTTATATTCAAAACTATAGCAATAAACACCGCCATTAAATTCTACTCTTTTTCATTTTCTTTTATGAAAAACCTGGACACATGACATCTGGACACAATATTGGGCACCTGCTTTGCACTTTAGGGCTTCTTTAACAAGGGTATTTATTATATTTATGGTTACTGTACTAGGTGATTATAGGGTAGAAAAGAAGAGGTAAGGAGGATGCTATCTCATAGGACCTACAACACTGGCTAGCAAAACTGGTAAATCAAAAGGGGTTACCAATGGGTATATGAGGATCAGAGTGGTAGGGATCTGGAGTAGTTATCTCTATAGACAAACTCGGAAAATAAAAAGTAAGAAGATCTTGAACATTTTGCTCTACTTAAAGGCCATGCCTAAATCTCAGCATTGGAAAGAGGCTTGTAAAGGCACCATTTTTTGTGATACAGAAATATCCTATTGGAGAACTATTTGTTTATGTACCTTGCAAAGTTGTTGCAGGATAGCCCCAGGTATGAAGTGATAGCTAAACAGCCGAGAAAATAGTAGGGTCACATAAACTAAAGAGAGTCACAGGCATTACTGCATAGGGAAATGTTTCTTGATATCATGGGTCAACCGCTTGAAATGACTTTCAGGTCTATTCAGGGAATACCCAGTATAATTGCTATATCCACAGCTCACACATTGGTACTTTGGTGTGGTGGTCAGTGGGATAATGTCTCTTACAAGGCTTGACATTGGGAAAAATGCCACCCTTAACAAAAAAGATCATAGGTGTCAGTTAAACTGACCTGAAAGGCATAAAATGCCCGTTGTTTTAGGAACCCATAGCAACCTCTGCAGGAAACCTAGGATTCTTGAATCTCAAATTACATTTTTTTAGACTTGACCAGCATTTTTACTCCTGTTTGCCCTTAATTGGTTGTAGACATTACTCTCACAATTAAAGCAGAGCACTTATGATACTGTAGCTGCTTCTTGTGTGGACCGTGATTTCAATTATATCACAGACTGAAGCCTTAACACTGGTAAAAAGCGGAGGGGGGGGTGAATAAATTCTGAGAGTCACATAGACAAGTTATAATGATGAGAGTATGGAAGAATATATAAACAGAACAAATAGCTAAGAGTAGCAGAACAGAACTAATATCAGCGGAACTATACATTGAAAATTTAAAATTGCGAACAGGCATACTGTTTACCTGCTCATAGTTTTTTACAATTTCAATTTAGTTCTGCTTTAAGGTCCACTCTTTGGTTTTGAGTTATCCAAGATGGCAGAAACTCGGTGGCAAGTTCCAGAGGTAATCTAGTCAAGGATATGCAGATCTATCCTTCTTACAAGTTAACTTTGAGACTAATTTATGAAAAAGTTTTTACAAATAGGCATTATTAACTTACAGCCTGAATAAAATGTTAAAGAATGAAATCTAAAACTGCATGATGACTGTAGCATCCCTGATGATTTGTACTAGCACACCGATGCCAATGAACGTAATGAAGGGAAGAAATCATCAGGCCCTTGGAAGAGATCATCAAAACATTGAAGTACACCTGTCAAAAATATGATGGTTTCATTTGTAGACTTCTTTTTAAAAATAAAGTTTCCTGGCTATGTGTGGCACATGTTGCTGACCCATAAATAGGCATGCAGCAAATAAGAACCAAAACAAGTTAGAATTTCTTTCCTTTATGATTGTTCTGAATGGTCATAAGTCAATGAAAGCTCAGAAGCCAAGATAAATCTTGGATCCTTTTTGGAGTAAGAAAGCTAACCTTTAAAAATCATTAAAAATACAAGGCTAAATATTCTACACCTTTAATGACAGTTAATCTTTACAATGACTCTTTGGCTCTGCATTATATATATATATATATCCCTCAAAGGGGCTCACAATCTAAAGTATTGAAGATCTTTGCATATAAGCGTTGTTTAACATATCATTTGTCCTTTTCATTTTACATTTAGAGTTTCTGGAGGTGAAAGGTGAACAGGGGTGTTCAAGTATCACAAGCAGGAGTGTTTCAGGATCACTAAATAAACAATACTAGGAGCTGCAGTGGACTGATGCACTACAGCAAAATCTGTATGCAAAACAGAAGTACTGAGCAGGTAGGTTCTCTTCTTCTGGCTGCTAGTTTATTTATAATTTTCAAGAGAATATTACAGGTGGGTCCCGTGATATTGTCTCAGGATATGTTTAAAATATCCTACCTTCTCTGAGCAACTAGACCATAACACTACTAACTATTCCTATTGCATGCAAACACTTTTTGTCAGCATATAAAGCTTCACAGTGCAATAAAATGTTAGTATAAACAGGTCTCAATAAATAATACAAAAATAAATAAAGCTAAAAGTGCTCTTTTGACAAGACAAAGTGACAAAGTTGCCTAAATTAAAATGTTAGCGAATAGCAACTGTCTGATTATTCTTATCAATTAAACCAGGGTTTTATTGAGTAACCTCGCCGGTGGTTCTTGCAAAAAAAAGAACTATACACCAGTTTAAAGATTAACAATATTAAATCTATTATAGTGTCTATAATTCTTTGAATGGCTAAGTAGCAATAATGAGCTACAATTATAATAGGCACTGCTGCTGAGCAAGTATGATTTGCCCGGGACCTGCTTCTGTAAAGAGCTCTGCAGTTTTTTTCTATCAGTATCCTAATCTAGTATAAATGGGTATTCTTCATTTGGTCTTTCACTGTAGTCCAATCTTCTGGAATAAAAAAGTAACAAATTGTAGGAAATAAAGAAAAAAGGGAGATTAATTTATCATTAGGACTCTGCTTAATTGAAGTCAATTCTGAACAAACTTGAATTCAATTTCTTCTCATTAAATTGAATGTGCTCTACTATTCTTTTTCTGTAGCTTTGAGCAAGCAGCTGAGAACAAGGAGACTAACATCAAAATTATTAAATTGAGGAGATTTTTATTTGGTCTTCCTATCATGCCAGAGCGGCTTTGATGGGGGAGCTGCTTTTTTTGCTTTCTTTTTTTTCTTTTTTGGCACCGAATGGAAAGAAGAGCAGCTGGAGGAAAAAAAATCAAATGAAGCTGAGCCTTGAAAATTGAAGAAAACGCAAGCTTAATAATATTTAATAATTAAATTTCCACAAACAATGGTAGCAAATGAAGTAATCTGCAAAGTCTGTGAACTCATTTGCATAATTGATGCCAGTCCCCTGTAAATGAATAATGAAGATAATAAAAGATGTTGCTAAAATGAGTACAATAACATGAAATTTCATCAAGCTGAGCTCCCTGATTAATCTGCTCTTGCAAATCAGTACTGAGAGGAGAGAGCATGATTAACCACACTGAGGACTGCAGCGGTAAGCATAGAGCTCCTTTCTGTGGTCTATAAGCCCCCCTGATGTCTCCCCCCTCATCACCACCCTCCCCAGGTGTGTACCCTTTTTCCTTTTTAATTCCTCCTTTTCTCCATCTCCTTCCCCTTTCTTCCTTTGTACATGGTCTGTCCCATAGCTGCTTCTTCTAGCCTTGACGACAGCTGCTGCTGCAAGGAATTTTCTCTGGACCCCAGAAGGAAGAATAAAAAACAAACTTAAAGAGCAATTAATGCCGTCATTAACTGCTTCTTCACTGCATATTGTCATTTTTCATAAAAGCAACCAAACTCTTGATTAAGTTTGGGAAAAAATGATTGCCCTTATATTTTGTGAACTCTAAGAATTAACATTTCTTGCTAATTCTCTTTTGGCCTGGTAAATATTCCGCTGAAAGGGTTTTGTTATATAGTATTTGTATGATAAGTGAAGGAAAATATTCATTCATCATGCAAAATATCTAACTAGTTACTCTAGGTCAGAAAATGTGGTATCGTTGCATCACCAAATAAAATAAAGGCGGAGGGGACAGAAAAATGATCTACCTGCCACATATAAGAACTGTTAAGCTGAAATATATAACATTTTTATTCTTACGTTTAAATATGATTCAAGTCAGTTGAATACTGTGTAATTTGGAATCATGTTTCCATCTAATATAGTACCTTTGGCAGTTTAGCGAACTACTTGAACACTCGGCTATTGGTGCCGGCTTTTCATTTCATGCCTGTTAGCAGCTTCCTTTGTTTTGCTAAAATAACATTGAGTCATTGTAAGCCTTCATTATTTTCTCTATTAGAAGCTTACTGTTAGCAAGGTACAGAAGTAAGGCCATAGAGCGATTCGTGCAATTGTAGCTCTTCTGCAAACCAGTGGACTGCCTAAAGCATAAAAGCATAGCACAGGAGCTGAACTATATGGCTCATGTGTGGCAGGCATATGCCAGCTGCCCCACACCTGTCAAGGGGCACTATTGATTGAGCAAGTTAAAGAACCAGAGATAAGTCGTATAACCAGTGCTTACCCTTGCAGCAGCTTTTCTCCTCCTTTCTCCATTGTGCACTGATATAAACCTGCCATATTAAAATAGATGAACTTTTAAATTTAGGCAATAACCTGAAACTTCAAGAAGCTTGCTACCCTAAGAAGAAGCAAATCCAGCCCAAAAGTTATTTTTAGAATTTTTGCATTGCTCTTTTAAATCTTTGGATTAGTGGTGTGTTTATCACATCATATACATTTACTATTATAAAGTTGTCTATCCTTTTTTTAATGTTGCCTGAAACAACTGATATAGTGGTTTTGCCCCTGGCTAAAGCCGTGAGCACAGGAGTCAAATTAACCTCATACTCCAGAAGTCATTCACCAGTGTTGTACAATTATAACCCCCTGTTGTACATTAATGATCCATGGACCGATGACCGGGTTGCATTCCAGGGCTCTGAATTTATCAACCAGATAAAAGGAAAGAGACGAAGCACCTGGATTAATTATAATGACCTCAGATAATTAATCATAGCTTTGCAGCTTTCATTTTTAATTAAGAAGATAAACTGACTGGCATTTGTGAAGGATATAATATCTAAGGTGGTGTGGTCTTACCTAGGATTTTCAGTTTTACATAAAGATATATAGACGTTAGAGAGCTATTGCATAGGCATACATAAGAATAATGCTGGTCAGATACCTAACAAATAGCTCTATTATTCACTTATGTATTGTTTGGTTCAGCTAATGTCATACACTAAAACTCTGTGCCACAAAGTTCTTCAAAGGTGGAATCAAGCTTGAAAAAATAATGCCTGTTCTGATTATTGAAAGAAGAAAATACTTTGATTATTTATATATATATATATATATATATATATATACACAAACACACACATATATATATATATATATAGATAGATTTATATTTATGCTGATATCATACCTCTTACACTTCCCACTCTTTACCTGTTCTGTGCCTGTCAGCTGCGGCCTCACGCTGATGTGCAAGCATGTGCACATGAGCATGTGTGTGACTTCTTTATGCATGCAGGGTACCATATGCACATGCATACATGAGCTGAACTATTTTGGTCTCCTCAGTCCTGGGAGATACTGAAGGATCGTCAGTGTGTATTTACGCACCAATCTGCCCAGCATTTTTTCTCTAATTTTCTGTGTAATGTATTCCTAATGCAATCTTCCCCACACTGTAAGGATTACCTAATGGCTAATAGGAAAGACAACGCTTGTAGTTCTGCAAAAAGCCATAGTTTGTATGGGGTTATAAAGTATTTTGTGTGCATGAGCATTATCAATTATCTAACGTATAGTAATAGTTTTAAATATATTGTGTTTTTGTTTTCATTTACTGATTACTAGACAACATTTTTAGTACTTGGGTGAAGTGGTATAAGGAAACACCCTAAAAAGCCCTAAAATGTACACCAGGGCCTTGAAATCTGGGACGTTGCTTTTCTTTTGCATGACAACTTATATCCACAGCACTGGTCCCTAGTTGTGTACTGATTATGCTACCTGGCCTTATTTAAACATACATTAAGTATTGTTACAATTGGCACTACCAGTGCCACAAAAGAGGTAACCATGGGGCCCCATTAACATTTTTGTAGTAACTGTCCTTTCTTCCAATGTAATTCCCTTTCAATTCTAAGCACTAGCATAATCTGTATTTACAATATAAAGTCTTCAACTTGCCTTATGCTGTTTGCTCAGTATTTCTATTTTATTTCGCAGAGGACTAACGCTTTCCATAATACCTGAGCTTCAAAAACTGAATCCCACATAAGTGTGTAGGCAGACACAAGCCAACATTTTCCTCCATATGTCAAGTGTAATACTAACATTTTATAATTGAATTAATTCTGTATTAAAACACACTTTAAATTATTAACACTTATGTTGTTGTTTTAATGATTATGCTTTATACTGCATTAAAGCAAACTAGTAATTAGGCATGTTGTAGTCTTGGCAGGCAGCATAGCACGCTTGCTTATAGGAAAATCCACACGATTTTGTGCCCTATAGAGTTGATCCAATAGAATAAGTTTTTTTAGAACACCCACATATATAGAACATGTTCTGTGTCTTATAATTTTTAATAAACAAGTCACACAAGAAAGTAGCTAAAGCTATAAACTGCAAAGAAGGAGGATAAACAGGCATATGGTCTCTAGATATATTAATATATCACAAAAGATGAATACAGTTGACCCATTAAGATCTGTAAGTGCCTTTTATACATAAAAATGCAGTACATTTAACAATTACCTGGTACAATTTTCTAAAGAACCATATTAATGCTGAATTCTAAGCATATGGCACAGTTGAAATGCATATACAAAAGGTGTTTTAACTGCTAAAGGATTGTATTTCTGCCCATTCAGCACAACTTTTCTAGAAAGCATAGCCAGGAGAATGACCTGTCCATTTTTACTGTGTTTTATTAATACAACCTGGTGACTACCTTACACTAAGGCAGTGATTTAACAATGAATGGAAAGTGTAAGAATAATAAGCTCACCCAAAAAAAAAAAAAAAAAAAAAAAAGTTGGTGACCCCCCAACTTAGAATCTTTGCATACCCACTTTAAAATTTTATGCCTAGAATTTGGATGGGACTTTCACCGAAGCCTTAATATTAACAAGCTTTTTAGTCTAAAGCAGCCTTTCTCTAACTTTTTACCATAAAGGAACCATTGAAATACCCTTAAAGTCTAAGGGAACCCCCGCTATAATTACATTAATTGCAACTAATGTCCAAAACTCACAGTGTGGTGGTCAGTGGAAAGAATGCCTCTTACATTGCTGGTCAGTGGGAAAAATATCACCCTACACATAACCAGAAAGATCATTGGTATCATCTAAACTGACCTAAATGGCACAAAGGCCTCATTGGTCACAATGAACCCTTGCACATTTTGCAGCCCCCCAGTCTGTTTTCGTTAATGTTCTTTTTCCATTGGTATCAGCTCCCCTATCTTCTGTAACGAACAAAAACTCCTATTCTCTTTGTAATAGAGATTACAGGGGTGGGGTGAAATTCCAAAATAGGAGAGCCACTTGACAATAGTGTTTTTTCACAGTACATTGAGAAAGAATTGTCACTATAAGGGAGGAAGTAAGTTACTGGCAGGAGGTAAAAATAAAAGAAAAAAGCCTGAATAAATGAAAAATGATCACCACATCTATGGACTGAAAAGCTTCAAAATATTCCATTTCTGTTTTTAGGTTTAGATACACCTTAATGGGAACTTGTCAGGATAGAAATATAGGCCTTGTTTTAGGTTTGATTTTGAACGCTTAAGTTTATATTCATCATCTTCACCCTTGCTTAACCATTTAACATGTATACAGGTAAGGAGCGTTTACCACACTGGACCCTCTCACTCAGTGTTTCTAAACCAGGGTTCTGTGGAACCCTAAGGTTCCTCCAGAGATTGCCAGGAGGTCTTTGAGCAATTTGGACAGCCCAGGTCAGTGTAGCTGACACTAATAGTCTGTAAGAGACATTCTTCCCAATAGCCAGTAATGTAGGTGGTGTTCTTCCTAATAACCACCACATTATTGTACTGTGAGCTGTGTGTAATTATAGGAGAGGTTTCCTGAAGACCTGTGTTAGGAGACGCTCTTTGGACTGACATTCCCAGGCAGTGTGCCACCGCAGTAGAGCGTGCTGAGCCTATTCCCTCCAGCGGCAGCACCTGCAGCAGCAGAGGAGTTTTATGACTAAGTGCTCTGCTGGTTGCAGCATCCTTGTCCCCCTCTAGATGTGTATTTCCTCTTGGTATCCCCTGCACTGAGACTGCAAAACTGAAGGGGATTTGGAGCTGTGCTGCAGGTGATTAGCAGAATGGTTACTGAGCAATCATATACTGCCATTGGCTGCTGGGACCTTTTAGGCTCTCTGCTTCCAGGTCCCAGTGTCTGTTGTAGCAGATAGCTGGGCTAATCTGTGCTGGAGAGTTTCTTGTGTGATTTTCGATTGCTGATTATTGCCTGTTCCCTGACTTGTTTGTACTCAGGCTTGACCGACCTCTGCCTGTGACCCCGACTCTGCTTGTGCCTACTCCCTCTGTACCTCGTTCGGTGGAACAATCACCCCTGTATGACTTAGGCTTTCTACTCCTGGTAGTTCTTGTACTGCTTATCTGTGGGCTCCTGGTCTGCTGCCAGCCCATCCCCCAACATAATACTTTGCGCACTGGATTCTTGGGGGCAACCGAGTGCTGGGAGATGCAACCAGACTCCCAAGGCTGACCGGGGATTTACTAAAGGTGAAGACTGTGGCATTAGATTTGGGGACTGGCGTCCGGTGAATACTGACCAGGACCTTACAACCTGAAAGTTTTAAGAGGGAGAAAGGCTGCCCTAACTGGTGAAGCCAGAAAAAAATGACAGGTCAAGGTCTGCAAATTGCACATTTAGAAGTTCTGATATTTCTGTCCTTACATTTATTGAAATTATGTTTTTGTTTCTAAGCATTTTATTTAAAATTTTCTGTTGCCTTTATTTTTTTAAACAATTTGCATCCAAATGTATTGAGGAAACATCTTGTAATAGAAGCTGCCCTTCACTTTTTAATGCAGCAATCCATATCCTATCACTATGAAGTGGAGAATAGGGAAATAGAAAGTAAATAGTATACACAGCACAGGGGTCTACATAATGAGGGCAATGTAATGTAACTGCCAATGCAAAAAATGAGTTGATCAATACAGCTGTCAGTGAGGAATATGAGATGACACTTTACTGCTGTTTCAGCATTCTCCATGCAGGGCTTCACCCCATGACTTCTTTACACAGACTTCTGCAATCAGTACTGGTCTTTACAATGTGTTGCAAGAATTTTTCCTTTTTTTCACAGTAATTACCCATCTGTTACTTCATTAACTTTGCAATATGATGTCAAACATGGCCAGCAGTGTGAAACTGTAAGTGGAATTGTAATAAACCAACCAAATACATTTAAAGGCATCTTTTAACTTGTTTCCAATTAAGGATGGGCATTCTTAAATGGAATACAATTAAGTGAGCTGTTTTTTTTTGTTTGCTGGGGACACATAAAATGATTGTAAAAAGCTGACATCTTACCTAGATTACTAATTTTAAGTTAAAATTTTCTGAACCTGAACAACAAATACATGAAAGTGCAAGGGTCATTTCAGACCTGCACTTGACTGTAGTGTCCTGCTGTAGGCTCAACAGTGATCCCAACTGATCTCATTCAAGTGAATAGGAGCAGTTGCAAACAATTTGGTGAACATGCCTGCATGCGGCCGTTGTGGATCGAGGCCCAGTTTGAAAAACTAACAAGTTGGTTTTGACCATGTGGTTGGTTTTCCACCTCTAGAGAAAGAATTACACTGCAGCCACAACCTCATGCGAACATGTTTACTTACAGTGTGGTTAGCCACTCACCCAGGAGCAGCCAACCACAATGCTTTTTCACTGCAAGTATGAAAGTGGCCCAAGACTATGGGCCTGGTTGATTAAAGTTCTCCAAGGCTGGAGAGGATACACTTTCATCTCTGAAGCTGGATGATCCAGCAAACCTATAATGGATTTCTTAACAGTCATTTGCTATTTGTTAGCAAATGTTTTCAATCCTGGACCAGATCCATTCCAGGTTTGCTGAATCACCCAGTTTCATGATGATGAAAGTGTATCCTCTCCAGTCTTGGAGAGTTTTAATAAATCAGGCCCTATGTTGGATATACAACTCAGTCATGGAACAACAACGAAAAAAACTTTAATGGATCCAAGCTTTTAAAGAGAAACCCATTATTGCATATTTGGTTTTGGCTTTAGATAGCTTTTTCTTAAAAAGACAATCTATAGAGCTCAAGGTGAAATTTACACACAAAACAATCTCAGGTGTAGCCAGTACTTATTTATCTCCCTTCCTCCAGAGCTGCACAGAAAAAGGAGTGCCGGAGCATTTACAAAAACAGCTTTTTATTTTTTTTACAAAATAAAGCTTTATTGAAATAGCAAATACCATTGTACAGTATGTTACATTTGCAAGAAATATGTGCATATTGTTAAATACAATTACAATGGATAAACATACATTTCTGTTCATATTTATAATTCATTTTCAAGTTTCAACAAGTTTATTCATGTAAAATAACAAACTAAACATGTAAAAGTACAGCAAGAACAGTCACCCTATAAAAAGTAAACAAGAATAGTAAATTGGTTAAGATGTTGTAAAAAGTGTGCTTTTCCATTTGCCCTTGTGGCTTTAGGATAGATAGAGAAAGACAGAAAATGGAGGGGATATTGTACAGAAGAAATATTTGTATCTTTCAGAAGGACAGACTCTCTGTGAAGTATTGTTGTACACATTTCTATATTCTTGGGAGTCATGAAAGTTCCACCATAAGGCCCAAGTGGTGTAATATTTTGTTATAGCATACCGGGATGCATGAATCATTTCCTCCTTAATTTCCGATCAATTTGAGCAAACCATTCACGTAAGGTTGGCCTAGACATTGATTTCCATAGTCTCGTAATCAACAATTTGGCAGCATTCAAAACATGGAATAGAAGTGTTTTTTTATATTGTTGTGGTGTGTTGTGAGTGTGGTATAGCAAAACTTGTGCTGGGGTTGTAATATCATGTTCCCCTGTAGTTTTCGGTAAAAAATTGATAACTTTATACCAAAAAGGTTGCATAATTGGGCAGCTCCACCACATGTAAAGAAAAAAAGCCTTCAGCAGATTTACATCTCCAGCATTTTGAGGTTGTATTTTATGTTTTTATTTTAAGTTGAGAGACACTCTGTACCATATTGTGTGTATTTTAAAGTTATTTTCTTTTTTGTTCACATTTTGTGAACCTTTGCTCGTAATTATGTTGATATTTTCCCATTCTTCATCTGAAAATTCCATCTCCAGATCTAACTCCCACTGCAAATGAAAACGATCCGCCGGGGTGTCCGAGGGAACAGATTTTTATTAATACAATTATTTTATACCATTTTTTATTGTTTGTGTACATATAAAACTGGGCATATATAATACTATACCAGCAGTAAACAATGATGAGCAATAATGAAAAAGAGTGATGTTCAAATGTTAAAAAAATAATGATAATAGCAATAACAATAAACTGAGTCTGGGATAACATGGGACAGCAGTGAGGTGACAGGGGTGATAGGGGAATATCAAAGGATACATTTTTAGGTTGGAGGGCAGAACTATCTGCCTAAAACATAAGGTATGCAGCTAAACAGATATATGTTTAAAAGGTAATCAGGTGGACGCTATAACGTGCCTAATACAATTATTTTAATATATGAATAAAGCCAACAATAGTAACCTTGTCAGTGTTTGTTCCAAATATGGTTACTTTTGAGAGACCACTAGGTTGGCATACATGCATATATGGTATTTATGTGGAGATAAATTTAAAAAGGACATGTAATATGGAGGAAATCATATAATGAATACCAGCCTTACAAGAATTAAACAACTGATATTTTTTTATCATCATTTTCCTTTAAAATGTACTGTCAAATGATAGAATCCAGGTATTAGATGCTACTTTTTAGGGCAATCCATGCAGAAGTTCTGATAAAGGTCTACAATTTCTGTTATTTTTCACAATAATAATAATAATAATAATAATAAATATATAATGATTTATCTGAAAGCCAAGGACATCTAATAAGATTTGATTTGACTAAACGCAGAAAACACATATACATCTATTTGGTTTATTGTTCCATATAATGCGCAGAATATTGCTTGTACATCAGATTTGTTGTGATCATTTATCAAGTAATGTAAAGACATTTCTGCAGATGTGACAATAATATGAGTCTGCTAATAATCATTTGCTGTGGAAGAATTAATAAAGGATTGCATGCATTGGTCAGTCAATTCAATAGCAGATGATGAAAAATGGATGACATGCTTATGTGCAAATGTAACTTTCTGTATAGTTTCGGTAAAGTTCCATCTGTTTTAAAGAAAACCTGTTATTAAAGGAATAGTGATGGGGTTCAGGTTCACCAGTACCGTTGGTTTAAGGTGAATACTATGGATTTGAGATTCATAGTGCACACAAATTAATGAGCAAATACACCCAGAAGAACATTTTGAAATCTGTGCACCCTTGCAGTATAAAACCCTGTTTGTTCTGTCCAGCAAGGTAATTTGCAGCAGCCAGGGGTACTAAGATAGCAGCAGCCTCTGCTTCCCTTTAGTTGTGCAGCCTGATGTATTTTTGGCATCCCCAGCATCCATTGTTGGGCTGCACACTGCTGAAGGGGATTCTAGAGGCTGATCAGCTCCTGACTTGGTCCTGCGTTGCTTTTGGCTGCTTGGACTTTAAAGCCTCCCTGCTCCCAGTCATCTGTGTCTGTTATAACATCTGCTGGGCTTACCTGTGTTAGAGTAATTTTGAGTGTTGCTCTGTTACTGACCTGTGCCTGTTCTTGACCTGTGCCTGTTCCTGACATTCCGTTTGAACTTTGCCTGGACCGACCTTTTCTTGTGACCTGACTCTGCTTGTGCCCTTCCCTTTGTACCTCGCTTGATGGACTGATTTCCTGTGTTTTGACGTCAGCTTGTTTCTGGATCTCCTGATAATTCTGTACCCTGTATTTGTGGGCTCCTGGTCAGTTGCCGGCCTATCAACAGACACCATCCCTTAGTCCTGGGGGCAACCGCGTACTTGGAGACACAACCAGTCTCCCGAGGCTGAGCGGGGGCTGCTAAAGTTCAAGGAATCCCCTAAATATGTTATTTAAATAATGTGTTTATTGAAAATCTTCAAACATTCCCACCGAATATTTTTTTTAGAAAATGACGTAAGTACATGTCCTCCATGCCAATGTTGAGCTCCCTATTTCTTTTTACAATAGTTTGCCTTGTTGCCCTTTAAAATGTAACATTTCCCACCCATAGACTTCCAGGGGAGTGTAAATACCACTATGCAAATACCTAAATCTCTCTAGCTATCAGTATTATGTAATCTCTGTAAAGCAGCAACCAATCATAAGCTGTGGGCAAAGAAGTGGCCTGGCTGTCTGGGGTGGCTGCACTAGAGGAAAGTCAGGTTGTGATGTCGGTCAGAGCTGTGTAAATCTCTGAAATAGAGAATTTAAACCCCTTGGCAGGTAAAACAGCTCCAATATATATTTCTTCGGTGTATCACCCATTTGCGTTCACCTATTTGGTGTTCAGCTTTAAGTACAGCTTGCATTTAAACATTTAAGTACTTTTTATGACCTCCTCCCTTTGGCCAACACTAAAAGGGACTTTGTGTTTAGTGAAATTAGGCGTTTAAAAGGAATGATTTGTTTTCATTCACCAGTTATAGTATTCTTTATTGCATTGGCTCAGAGTGCTCTGTCAGGAAAGGTTACTGAGTGTTTTGTTAGAAGATGTTGTTGAACACTCGGTTGAAAGAAAAGCAGTCTAGTCCAAAAGAAAACTTAAAGTACATTTACTGGAATAAGAACAAATTGTTTTTTTTAATAACAGTGGCATGATCAGGCATTTTAATTTACTTTCAAAGAAGTACAACATTAAAAACATTTTATAGGCACACTATGCATCTTCCAGCATACATGGCTTTCTTTCACCCACTGAAAGTTTAAAGTGATACGGTGCTTGGTTCATGGATGGCAAATCAACAATTTCAATTTATTGTTGACCTGTGCAGATGCCTATACTTACCGTATATACTCCATAAATCAAGAATTTACCCTCAAAGTTTCTTTAAAAAGGAATATTGGTTTATGTTCCTTATGTAAAGTGTATAAAAAAAAACTCTAGCCATCTGAGACATTAGAGTTTGTCACACACTTTACATTAGGACAGTGCTATCTATTTGTCATGGTACACACAGGTGGGACAAAGCTTCTGCTGGCTAGAGAGGGGTGCACGGGAAGTGGAGCTATTGATGGCAGATCCTCTAATCATGTGGGGATTTGTGACATTATTGGTGGTCAGCAATTATGCACTAAAGATCATTTAGGAGCAAATGGCCCATCATACCATGAATGTAATATCATTTTCTCAGGAGAAGTGGGTTTACAAAGGAATGGGACAAACCTGATCATAAGCCCGTTCCTTTTCCTGCATGGGCAAAGCACAGATCTACAAAAAGAAAAATGTGTTGCTGGCCTACTGAAAATGCTAGTAGCCTGTATGTCCTTGGGTTCTGCACTTTAAGATTTAGGACAATCAAAGTAAACTATTGGAATATCATTCCAACCATGAAACCAATATTTTCACAGGTAAATGATAGCAAATTAGGCCCCCAAAGTACATTACTACATGTTTCTAATTCCGTTCAGTTGTCTGGCATGGTCTGTGAATGATTGGATTATTACCACATGTATGCAATCATGCACTATTCAGTCCTTTATAGAGAACAGCAATAAGCCGTATGGTTGGCTCTGTGGTTAGCACTTTGGCCTTTGCAGCAATAGGTTACAAGTTCCTATCCCAGCCAGCCAGGTTTTCTTTGTTTTCTCCAACATCCCAAAAAACATGCAGTTAGGTTTGATCGGCTTTCCCTTAAAAATTGTCCTTAGACTGTGTTAATGACATATGACTATGGTATTATTAGTTTGTGAGTCCGTTTGTGGGACAGTGATATGAAAATGGACCTTGTAAAGCGATGTGTAATATGTTGGTGCAATATATTTACTGGCTAACAATATTAGTAATATTGTAATCATTAATTTTAAATGGCTTTTGTCTAACATCTGTACAAAGCTTTAGATTGACAGCACTGTTCAAAGTAGTAGAACTTTACTGCCTTACTAAACCAGTACTGTTTCTGCCAGTTTGGCTATCCTTGTCACACTTACCTCCTCCTCGCTAAAGCACAGGCATCTCTCTCCTGCACATGCGGCCAGTACGGACTGGCGTGCCTCTGATCCCAAGCTTTATCAGTTTCGCTCAATACCCTGGTCAATCAGAAAATAGCCTCTGCACCATTCCTGGCTATTGAGTTAGCTCAGACACTGCACTTATGGTTTGTGCAATGTGTCTCCACGGGTGCTGAGCCCCTAGCTTCTGAGCTGGTTCCTGTACACCTGTTGGGTAATTCAGTGCTTCCTCTATCCAGTTCCTGTGTTAACCCCTTGTTGTGCAGTCTGTTGGTTTCCAGCCAACTTTGCTGTGCTGTTCCAGTTTTCCTCTTTGTCTGTGGATATCCCTGAGTCACATGTGCCTCCTGTTGCTTCCAGTGTTTCCTGTGTTCCCTGTGCCCGCGGTGGCCCTATGTCACTGGTATCCGGCCTTCCTTGACCATTCTTCAGCTTTGTGATTTGGTACCGTGTTTCGTCCTCCCCACCCTGGTGTGCCCAAGGACCGCAACCTGGCAGTAACCAGCAGTGTAACATTCTCACCATCAAAGGCTCTGGACAAGACCTGGTTACTACTTAGACTCTGCGCCTAGGCCCTTCTCAAGGCTCACACCTATCCTGTGCAAGCCATAGCCCCCCCCCCCTAGTGGCCCTGTCTTCCCAGCTGTGACAATCCTGTTACAGAAAGTTGTAAAACGCAGGCATTATTGGAAACTAAAATTAAGAATCTGTAGTAGTCGTTTTTAAATTTCCTTAGAAAGCAACTTTAAAAAGAGATACATTTTATATAGAATTTACTTCAATATGTTGACAATGCAAAGTTCTCATTGAGAGAGTTCCATTTACATATAAATTAAAAAATAAATATTCACAATAGTATAGATTAATGTAAAGGATATGCAGGGTGGGCTTAGTTACAATGGCTGTTATATCTCACTGGACATGATCTTTGTTTAAAAACATTAGCCCTTTTGCAGCATTTCCTTGATAAAATCAAAGAGTTTGGGTGATTACTGCAGCCAATAATTATATTTCAGGCAGAACTAAGAAACAAAGATGCAAGTGTAATAAATGTAATTGTGCAATTTATAAACTCCACAAAGAGCAAATGAAGTAAATATACTTCTGTAAGTTAACATGAACAACCTAAGTGATTAAACTCTAAAGTTCTAAAATCATAATATAATTACACAACCTCTCGCAGCTCATTTTTGTTCTAATTTCTTTTTACAAGATAGCCTGTAACCAAACGCTTAGAGCCTGGGCCTCCCACTGGTACTAGCCTTGTGTCTTATTAATAGACAACTAGAAAGTAAATGGAAAATTACACTTTTTATTAAATGTGTGTACAGAGTTATGATTAACATATTTAATATTAACATTACCTGAAAGCTTGTTTTTGTGCATTTTTCTAATTACCTTAGAAAAAAAACACCTACAATATTTTCTCTTAAGCCTTTTCATTTAAATGCAAACAGCAGAAGTGTGTGTAAAATATTGGAGCAATATGTTTAGATGAAAAATGTATGCAATGCAATTATGCTTCAAAGAATACTGTATTATGTTTCATAAAAACAGTATTAACGCCTTCCTATCCTGAAAAATCCATGGGAGCTGCTCTAGTCTTATAGGCAATAGAAATAATTTTTACATTTAAGTCTAGTTTTAAAATATATGATATCCAGTAATTGATACAAGATGTCTGTTATATGTTGTACTTAAAGTAAATTAAAATTCAACACTTTTTTTCTGTATGACATGTACCTATATGATGGCTTTTCTCACTGCCCCACTCCAAATACCCCAGGATAGAAGTATAAAAACATACAGATGAAAGAATGGTACAAAGGATGGTGGATGGCTTGTGTCACAGAAACCTGAGAATATTCTCATCAAGTAATATAAAGTAGTAGAGAAAAAGGTCAGCAATGAGAGGAGGTCAACCCAAGCTCATTAACAATGAGGCAAGATGGCCCCAGATCAGCAGGCAAATATGGGAACAGGATTGAGTTTGGCAAGTTTCAGGCAACAAGATACCATGGCTTAAGTCAGAAGATATAGCCAATGAAAGAGCTAGGGTCAATGCAGGAACAGACAAGGAAACGTTGCAAATGGGTCAAGGAATAAGTCGGGTCAGTACAAGGAATCAGAATCAGGTAACAGATTGCTAATAGCTATCCAGCTGTGCATTGTACAGGTTCTTGTTCTGGAATTTAACGCTGCACAACCAGGCTTGTGACAACCAATGATAGTTTAGTTTAAAATAGAGAAAAGAGCAGAAACTCCATCAACTTTTTTTGCTGTCCATTTCCCAGTTCCCAGTCCTACTGAGTCCCAAATACTGTACATAACAGAAAATGAAAGGACATTTTTGTAAAGTTAAACAGCCTGTCTAATAGGGGTCCCCATTTCAATACTACATTGTTGGATACTTAATGCAGACCTATAAAAGATATACAAGATGCTTACTTGCCATTTTTAAGAAGAAGATGTCATGACTTGAGTTGGCAGAGTTGGAACGAAGAATAGGTAAGAAGACTTAAGCACAATTGGAATGATTAGCAGAATGAGTATTCCACTTTAATGGATAATACTTTGAAATGAATAAGGAGTTGGTACTGTTTCCAAGGGCATAACTTTTAGGAAAATAGTGTGAATTGTATTTGGCTAAACAAAATTCAGCAGAATTCATATATAAAAATATATAAAGATATAGATGGTATTTCTGTGCCTCCTATGAATAGTATACTAAACATCAGATAGCATTTGCAGTGTTTCAGCTTTTTTTCTAATGCCTGTGCTCCAACATGGAGATATGTGTACTTGCTCCAAAAGGTAAACAGGTGAAGATTTGCCCCTTTCATCTCTATTGAACTTGTACTGAATATGCAACTGTATTCTGGAGCCGAACACTTCCACAAAAGTTGAGCAATGTAGATAAGTATTTTGCTGCATCTGATGTTTTGTCTGATATGATGGAGTGGAGGACTTTTATATAAAAGTACAGGTACTAGCAAATAGCAAATGATTTTAGGAAATCCAATCCAGGTTTGCTGGATCACCCAGCTTCACTGATGAAAGTGTATCCTCTCCAGCTTTGGAGAGGTTTCATAAATCAGGCCCAATGACTTAATTTTATAAAGTACATAATCCCTCTGACGCCAGTTGTGTCAATGGAAATACATCTTTGTAGCGCCCTATTTTGATTCACAATTATCACTGGGGAGAAAGGAAGGGACAAAAAAGCCATCCCTAGTCCTTATGTGTTGTTTTTTATTTTGTAGCAAAAAATACACAAACCATGTAATCACCCTTGTAACCTGTTAAGACATGTTAAAGTCAAATGATGCCCTATATGAGCCTATCATTACTGGTCACTTATACTGGTATGAATGTATAAATGCATTAATTGTTTGATCATGTTTAGAGGTATTAAAATTGTTCTCAAGTACAGTGAAGGTTTTTAAAAATAACACAGCATAAGCACAGATGGGTCTGTCGAAGTGACTGATTGAGCTTGTGTGAGGAGTATCCACAGGACCTGCCGGGGGTGGTAGAGTTGGCAACCTTAAGCATTAATTAGGGGAGAGCAAACTGAGAGCAATAGCCTAACAGTGAGCCAATACAGTCCAAATCATCAATTTCACTCTACTTGTGTGTCAGGTAATTCTGTGTGAACCAAAGATGACTTAGTGCCTATGCCAATTAGCAGAAAACTCAACTCTGGCTTAGATCCTTAAATTATGAACCTTAGAAAAACCTAATTAGATTTTCTAGCCTTCAAAAAACATAAATGATTCTCTTTTGATCACTCGATAGATGTTGATATTTTAATTGTAGAAACAGACTTGATGAATAAAAGGAAAAGTTGTGACAACTTTGTTTGAGTATTAGAATGTTGTATGTTGTTTGGATAGAAATTATAATAACAAATCAAACCAGGAATGATTCCCATCTTAAGTGAAAAAAAAAAAACATTGAAAATATGTATACTAATTCCAATAGCTCCATGATGAGATTACAAACCCCCAAAAATTATTATGATTTTGGAAATTCCCTTGTGCATATGGGAACCTCTAATCAAGAACTTGGAAGATTATGTTGCTGTTAATCATAGTAAATGTACACATCACATCACTGTTTATCATAATGTGGCTTATGAAAGTTTGAACAAGTAAAATTAGTTACTATCCCACATCTGCTCTGCCTTGTTGCCATAAACGTGGCCCAGCCTAATAGGATTATTTCTAGAACATCCAATTTCATTTGCATTGGCATTTGCCATATTATTTCAAAAAGATAATAGCTACTAAAATGATCCTATAACAAAGATTGTATATAGAAATATTTAAAGCTCATCCCTTTTCCAAACACACACACACTAAACTGGAACTAAATCCAAAAATTACAAAATTGTGACCAGGCAGGTCACAGAATGGACAGATGATATTCTTTATGCAATAAAATAGCTTTATATGCCTAATCACAATTTTTTAATTGCACTTGCCTTTACTTTTTAGGAGCCACACCATCTTCTCCTGGTCTTCTTCATGGAGTCAGGTCCTAATAGCTAGGTTAGGATGATGTAATTTCCACACAGACATAATGAAGTTAATTCAGTTTTGGCAGCTGCAGGGAATGCTAGAACGCATCGGGAATCCTGGCATCTATTTTTTTGACAGATGAAAACAGAGATCAGGCAGGTAAGTATGTTTTATTAGCAACATCACCTTAGTTCTAGTTTAACCTCCACCCATCTCTAAATGGTACCAAAAAAAGATTTATAAAAAAAAATGTGGGTCAAATTGCAACCCAAATCTATGGTCACGTAAAACATTGGTTCTCAGGACCTCTTTCTTTTGCATTAAAGATTGGGGGTGTCCTTTTTCAAGTAACCATGTCTCTCTATGGATGTGACTCACAATGTCTTGAACATGTCCTGGTATGATGACATCAGTGCCAATGAGAAAGGTGGGTAATGGCCTGGGGTACACTAGAGGCCCCACCAAAACTCACACCATGGTGGACACTGATGTGTGCTGCATTAGGAGTAACAAAAACATAAACTCATCAATGTGCTGTTTTTCTTTCACTGTTACAAGCTAGTGGTGAACAAAAAAAATGTAAGTTAAAGTGCAATTGCAACAGAGAAAAATCAGTTACTCTTCCCTAACTTTGCTCATTGTGTACGTTAACTGTGTTAATGTAAACCTTTAGCCAGGCTATGTACATTTAGGTATGTACATATACAGTAATACTCATACATTTACATGTTTTAAAAAGCTGGTATTGAGCTGATCTAACTGACCTCTGGAGCTTCAGACAATCTGGAGTAATTCTGTATATTTATATATAATCTGGGTGCAAACAGGTTCATTTAAGTTCATTAAGTTTGGAAACATGGAATCCGAAAAGAGAAGCATAAGCCATAGGTACCACTGACTAGCAAAGCTGCAGATTTGAATCTGACTGTATCTCCAAGTATTTGATGAAAAAAGTTGAAGTACTTAATTGCATTAATTGTTTCACCTCTTGCTTTTAAACACATTGTGTAACATACGTGTACCCAAGTGACACATGCTGTTCATATGGCTTGTAGGAAGCAACATTTAAACAACTTTGGCAGATCATCAGTATTGGAAGAACATTTTGGTGAATCCAGAATTCATTAACATTTTAAGAAGTGCTAAAATTAATTATTACAGATTTTAATATGTATGTATGCAGTCATATAATTGATCTTAAAAAACAGAATAAAATCATTTAAAACCTGATTTAAAAAACACATAAGATTTGTACTTAGTGCATGAAAAACTAAAGATGAGTTTATACAATGTAGTGTGCATTAACTCGTATTTATTAAAATAGCAAGGGGAAATATTTATTCATTAATGGGGAAATATATATTTCTTTATTTCCACAGTAAACTGGTTGACTCAGCAATGCCTCAAGCTGCCTCATATGACTGTCTTAAACAGTGCTCAGAAGGAGGAAGGAGGCTTATCAAAGTAGCAGTTTATCAGGACCAAAACTTGAGGGCATGAGGCTTAGGACCTGATTTATTAAAGCTCTCCAAGGGTGATCCAGCAAACCTGGAATGGATTTGTCCAGGACTGAAATATTTGCCAACAATTAGCACATGATTTTTAAGTATACCATATGAGGGATCATCAAGGTTCTTCCATGATAGTCTGTCTTCTCTAGATTTTGAGAAGGTTAATAAATTAGGTCCAATGCATCTTGGAAAAACTTCTAACAGCAAGATTGCTTGTAGTTTACCCAACAAAATGGCTAGTTGCTCAGATGTGCACCCAGTTTATCCTTACGCCAAGTCCATAATTCCCTTGAGAAGTACTAAGTAAAATTTTGGAGGTATGCTTAGATTTTATGGGCCTGACTGAGATAAGAACCTGAGTGATCCAGCAAACCTGGAATCACTCAAGTTCTCCAATAATAGTCTATCTTCTTCAGTCTTTGGCAGCTTTAATAAATCAGACCCACAGTATCTACAATTTATTACTAAAATGATCCTCTGTAAACCAGTTTGTTAGTTTTTTGCATTTATGTTTGTGTATGCAGTTTTTCATGATCTCCTGTTGTGTTTTTCAGCTGTATTTATATTTATGCTTGTTCACGAAATATCTATTTAGTCCCCCGAGAATCATTGCTTACTAAAATATATGGGCACTAACAGTAAGTGGTAAGCTGACCAAACGTGATGGAACATCCCAGTCATGGAGAATGGTGTCAGGGGCAAAGGCCAACCATTGCTCATTGGCCTACTTTTTGTGAAGACATTTCCATCACATATTTACTGTATACAGTTAAAGCATAATTATAATGAGTGTTTTCTTGTTTAGTAAATAATACTTTCCTCAGACCCAGTTCTTTAAATATTTTTTTCAGACTTTTTAATTAGCCACATCACTAACTTATTTCTAATTATGACTTTATTCTTATCTATTATGAATATTATTCTCACTATATACAGTAAGCCTAACCTTTACAAATGCAATTACAAAAACACAATTAAATGAAATCTATACTGAGAAAATGCCTTTTCCGAGCGACCAAGAGAGCCAGGCTCTGTGTTAATTATGTGTGATGTGTGATTAAGTCGGTGACACAGAACAAAATTGCAAATCGGAAGTGGTAACTTAACTTGCTGCATGCCTATGGGGGTCAGGTAAGGCAGTCAAATATTAGTAGACATTTTTTAATAAATTAGACCTTAATTTCCTAACCTTTTTAACCCTGGGCAATCCTTGTAATAAACTTCAAGTTTTGGGGAATCCTTATTAAAACATTTTTGGGCCAATGGAATAAAAAAACTATGCAGGCATCATCAACCACTGTTGGTACCATGGGGTTTCACAGAACCCTGGTTGAGAATGGCTGGATTAGATACTAGATTTGATTAAAACAAAATAAAAATGGATTTTGGAGGACCTGATTCTTTGTTTAACTATTTTTGCTCCTGTCTGCAGCTGCCTCCATTCCAAGTCTAATGTCATTCAGCAGAATACACTCCCTAACAACAATAAGCCTATAGGCTCCCTGTCATTTACTATAAAAACACAGCTCTAGTAAATGGCCGATATTACTCCTACTGGCTGCTGGTTATATGGGAGTGCTCCTATCTAATTACATTAGCATGCCAGATAGTCTGGTCGATGAGCCATGGTGGTATTTCAAATAAACATCCAATATGTTGGATCTGCGTCTAACAACTGGTATATGTGTTTGTACCCAGATTATTCTCCAGAATGACCTGACTTTTGTTTGGATCATTGGTATATTATCATACTTTGTATATCTAACACTATAATGTTTTATGTCTGGTACAATGGAGCAGTGCAAAGACCCCAGCCTGGAATTGAGTCATGGTGCACAAAGCTTGTTGAAAATTCCAACATAATGAATGTTTTGTGTGGCAGCACTCCTGCTGCATTTCCTGCTGGAGGTTCAGTATGGTTTTTGGAAAAATCATCTTATATGAAGTGAAATAATGAGAGCTCCAACCCAAAGGAATTTATTGTGTTTGTTACATTAAAAGGATCATATCTTGATAGACCCTTTTATTATAGCAAATAAAAATTCATATCTGGACCCAATTTCCACAACTTGGAACACACATCTTGTAATTCCATACATAGTTGGCCCTATAACAGCTCATGTATGTTTGTAAGTGGTCACTATATAGTGAAACCATGGGTCAAGCACTCTCATGCATTATTACCACATTATCTACTATATTTTTATATTATAGTACTATAATTCTAGCCATCGCTGCCATACTTTAGATATGTGTCAATAAACACATCAAATATTCTGATTTACAAGAATGAATTTGTAGGTAACTCTTTAAGAGGTAACAAATATTAGTCATAAAAGGTAAAAGACACATAAAACACATAGAAACGTATTTATGCCACGTTGGACGTTTCTAGTAGTTTGGAGGAAAAATGTGTGGTATTAATATACAACAGCACAACCAGAGTGTATATTTTACTAGTATATATACATATTTGTTTAACTTGGAAAACTACTTGATTAATAATATATGACCTGTTTTCACCCAGTGCCAGCCCATATAGTCAAAGTCAAAAGGGCTTTTCAATAATACATACTTACAGGTATTACATGTGTCCATAAAGAAAGGTCAAAGTTCAGGGAAGGTGACAGTTACGTGTTCGGTAATGTTGACACTGTCTGAATAAATAATGTGTTAGAGAGCCTGGCTTTCAATAAAATGATACCCTTCTTGAATCATATTCCTGTTCCGGTTAATCCTCTCTCTTTATTAAACATTATCTCTGCCATCTGCTCAGGGTGAGCACTCCACATTTTACAGAAGAAATTGGTACTGATTGACTATATGAGAAACATGACCAGGGTTGGCTCGCTCATAGTATGCATTACCCAAAGGACAAAGCGGATAACCAATCCATTAATTAAATTAGACACTGTGTACATCACACAGCAAAACTCATGAGCCTCTAAAGGCTCAGGGAAAAATATTCTGTGTTCAGCATTAAAAATACTAGACGAACATTGACATTTTAAAATGTACACTATAAAACCTACAGAGGACAAAAGAAAATTTTCATATTCTCTGGGCTCATATATTTGTGCTTAAATTTTTGTCATGGCAATTAATATTTTAAAGTTCAGATCAAGGACACCTATTGTTTTAATAAATCCTTAAAGGAAAAGTTATTTATGCAGAATATCATCCATTTATTTTGCATTATCATTTATTTTAATGATAAACAGATTAGGTAAAAAAGCCAGAGAAAATGGTTTGCAGTTTTAAAATTTTCAGTCATTTAGCAAAATAGATAAATTAGAAAAAATAATAAGACTATTTTGTAATATAGTAGTAGTGCCCAGTAGGCTTGGGCATGTAATAAGCCCACAAAGAACAGCATACAGAATGACACCAGCAAGAAAGATAAAGGGGAAACTTTTTGAACAGCTACTAGGGTGTATGTAAGCCCTAACAACAGCTAGAGCTGAAGGCAACATTAAAGATACTGCTGTTTTTTATGTTTTTCATTTTTCGGGTGGAGGGGTTGAGCATTTTATTATCAAAAATAAACCTTAAGTGGCTATCTTGTATAAACGTAGGACAAAATGTAAGTACACTGATTTATTAAAGCTCTCCAAGGCTGGAGATACACTTTAATCAGAGAAACCTGGGTGATCCAACAAACCTGGAATGTATTTCTTTAAAGTAATTTGCTATTTGTTAAAAAACATTTCAATCCTGAACCAGATCCATTCTGGATCACCCAGCTTCACTGATAAAAGTGTATCTTCTCCAGTCTTGGAGAGCTTTAATAAATCAAGCCCATTATTCCAGTGTGCCTACCGAATAGTCTATAGATAAAATAACTTCAAATAACTTCCACGACCTAAGAACAAGTAGTAGCTTGATAAGATTCTTATTTATTTCTTTTTTAAAGGCTAAAATGTATCTTTTTCAGAACTGACCTTTACCTATGCTTTATACTTAACACACTCTTTAAAATGTACCTAAAAATCATACATTGTAGGTATGAAAATTTTTATGGTGTTTTGGTATGTATTGAAAATGTATGAGCAATTCCGGACCAAGGGGGTTGGGGGGCTGGGTGTTCCCAAATTCTCTCTATATTACATGTTGGCCCATATGGTCAGGATCCTAGATTGGTTCAGACATGGTGAATTTAAACATTGCATAGGGACTGAGCAGTCTTTTTCGTCAGTCCCTCTCACGGCACTCCCATGGTTGCCGAAGCTCCCCCACCCGGTTCTAAAACATCACCCTCTAATATCGGCTACATGGAAAGTGTGCCAGAAACCCCTGTTTAAATGTCATCTATCTCCCTGGCCCTCACCCATGTTCCCGATCATAGGTAACCCGTCCTTCCTTCCAGGCCTGGAAGACGGAAAATTTGAAGAGTTAATGGAAGGAGGGATACAACAGGCAGAACATTTTGTCCATCAGGATCAGTGAGTTTCTATGGAGATGTTGATGGTTGCATCTGGCAGCTTTAAGCTTGACTTTTCTTGAGGTCACTACAACTTTTCCACTTTCTTAAGTCCCTGCCCCCAGATCATGGCAGTTGCCTCCCGAAAACTGTGTTTGAAAGGGCCTGTGCTAGGAATGGCCCTATACGCCATTCCTTGTCCTACATATACGCTGAACTTAATTCCACCCCTGACCATTCTACTCCTACCTACAGATGCTGGAGATGTAATCAGGAGAAAGTGTAAGGAACTTACCCGCCCTGCGAGCCCGCGGTGTCCCTGGGGTTCCCAGCCACAGAGGGGGACGCCACAGTAGCAGGCAGCATGGCCGAGGCTGCTGGCCTGCTCGCAGCTTGTCTGTCTCTACAGGCGGAGGGATCCGCCCTGGCCAAAGTACTGTTCAGCCAGGCAGCAGCCCTTGCATCCCTTTGGATGTGGTTCCTGCCCCCAGCACTCCTTTGCAAGTGCAAAGTAGTGCACGTCCTAGGGGTACTGTGGGAAGAGGTGCGCGTGTCACCATGCGTCCCTCTTGTACCCCCCGAGGGCGTGACACTCGGCTGCCTCGCCCTAGGGCGGGACAGAGTTAGTTTGAATTCCCTGCGGCCAATCAGCCGCAGGGGATTTACTCAGTCTCCTATCAGACAGTGCCAGGTGGCGCAAGGTGATTGGTCATCCTGGCCATTTAAGGAGAGCCTGTCCATTACACCATTGCCCGCTATAGCCTCTGTTAACACAGTGTGCTTGGGTGTGTCTTTGTGTGTTTAAAAGTTTGTCTGCTTATCATTACCTTAGTGACCTGGTCTGAAACTCACCGTGCTTGAACTCTGCCAGCCCTGACCTCGGATTGTTATTGACCATTCTGCGTGCTGCCTGCCCTGACCTCGGATTGTTCTTGACCTGCATTTGCCTTATCCCTCTGTACTTCGCTTTATTGGACTTAACCCTTGCTGTGCTGTATGATTTCAAATAAAGCCTGATTCAAGGATATCTGGAGTTGGCTGTGGTTTGTGTGCCCAGGGGCATTACAGAAAGGTACCATGCTGCAAATTTTCTGGTCATGCCCGCTTCTACGCCCATAATGGGAACAGGTGAAGAGGTTTATGCAGAGAGTTACTACTTACAATGTACCTGATAATCCCAGATTAATAATTTGTAATGCTATATTTATTTGCACCACAACTGTCCTTTGTTTATACGAAGCGTATTATACTGGTTATTATTTGTTGTGCCTTCCCCTATTATTCTAGTTTAGTATTGTTATTGTATTTTGTATGTTATTAAGTACTGTTGAAAATAAAGTAAAATAAAGAATGTTTAAAAAAAAGAAAATGTATGAGCAAGACACAGAAACCTACTACATAATGAATAATAAATCAATTTAATAATATTTATCAAATATATAATAATATTGTTTCTCTTTGCAAAACAAATGTAATGCTACAATGCATATAAAACCAAACATGTTTACTCTTGTATCACACCTGGAAAAAAGTAATACACAATGGGCTCTATTCATAAAATAGGGAATCTGACAATCCCCGGTTGGAATCAAATACTGCCATTGTAACACATGGACCTAGAAAATTCTACCCAAGTGTGAGGGAATGTCAGACTCCCTGTTTTATAAATAGAGCCCAATAGGTTCTTTAGCTAACACCAGCAAACCATTTAATACATGCATGGACATATTTCAATGTTCAGTTTAATAAAACAGTTTATGAATGACTTCATAGGCAGCTAAATAAAAGCCTCAGTGAAACACTAAATATCGATCTGTTATATGTGTGGGCATAAAGCCCAGCTAAAGTTGAAATTGAGCAAGGCAAATTCTCAATGCAATCATTTTAATTCATGTAAATTATAAGTTTTATTTTTGAAACTGATATCTTTAAATTAAAATACGTATTGTGTGTGTACATGCCTGCTATGAACAGACTACTTCTGGAGACTACAAATCTTCCAATGGTATCTATTCTAATGCAGGATGTCCAGAAAATGTACTCTGCCATTTTTTGGTCTTCCTACTTTAGGTGTCACATAAATGCACATGATTGACTTTGCATTGATTGTATTCAGAGATTAGAGGAACTAAAATGTAGAGCAATATGCTACAACACAGTGGTAGTGGTACCACATTCTATTAAAAAAATATTAAAATAATTATTTATCTTTGTACCTGTCAGGTCCAAGGTTTGAGTTATTTGATGCTTTGACAAGGTGCTCCAACAAACCAAGGTAAGTCCAATTTTATACTATACATTTTTTACTTTACAAACTAAATTTGATCTCTGCTAGTGCCTGTTTGTGAGAATGTTTACATTTCATTTTTCCATCCCTATCTAGTCTGAGATCTAGGTCGACCTTTTTACCCCTGAGAAACCCTTTGTAAAGATTTTCAGGTCTCTGGAAACCTCTACTAACACCAATCATCAAATAGTTAGCCACAGATGGAGGAACCCCTAGCAACCTCCGGGGAAACCATGGTTGACAATGGCTGATTTAAAGTGCTCTAGGTATTCTAGACTCCTTACCAGATGAACATTATTGTATGAATTGTATGTATTATATATATTCAGTTATACATGTTATATTGTTAGTTTTTAGTTTGGCTTTTTTTTATTGTTTTAACAGTGGAAAGAATATTAAAATAGTCACAAAAATGTCCTGCTACAAGCTCAGGATTATGGTATGTTTAGCTCCAGCCATAGTGAAATGTATATAGAGGCATAATAAAGTGCAGTTTTGCTTCTGAACAAAAATCAGTCAATCAGCATAATTTTTGAAAAGTGCACGTCTAACATTTAATTTCTAGGTGTGAACCTTTGAGTTTATTTGTGTTCAGGTAGCAAAACCAGAAAAAGCATAAAAAATCTTATTGTACATTTTCCGTAAAAAACTCACTTACATAACAAGATGAAATTCAAACTTCTAATATGAATAAAATATTGATTTCATTACAAATTTTAGGGCATTTCAATTCAGAAACATTGTATACGTTTGCATATTTTCTTGCATATTTGCATACATGTTTGCATATATCCTGAGAAGATGAACATTAATTAGACTTTAAAATCAATTTCAAAATGATACTAAGGATGTTTCTTGCATTTTAAAAAGGTAGCAAATACTTTCTTCTTTTGTGTGTTATCTTTGAGGAAAACAGGCAGGAAATCAACAGTATTATGGAAGGATTAAACAGGAAATAATCTGTCTTTAAGGCCTATTAAGAAGTTCATCACAGCATTATTTTCTGCAGGTATTTAACTCTCTAAAGTTTAAAATATTGTTTTGTAGCTAAGTTAGTTAGATAGGCAACAAGTGGTTTTAGCAATTGATATATGTAAGTAAACATATGCATACATGTTACTTTGGTACGTAAAGCCTGTTCAGAAGACTTACATTGTCGAAAGTGGATATTTGTGAAAGCAAGCTCATATGCAGCTTAAAGCTGAAAGCACCCAGAGTCTAACATGTGGGATCAAGTGTACAAATAGTAACCTAAGCTGCAGAAGTTATACATGGGCCTGATTTGCCTCCTGGACCTTGCAATTTGTCAGAGAGCTGTGGACAAATAATGACATAAGGATAAGTGAAGAATGGTGCCTTTAGGTCTCTACATGTAAAAAATATATATATACTATATATATATATATATATATATATGTGCATTAGTTGTTATGGGCATTTACCTCTACAAGCCTGCTTTTCATTCATGTTGATTTACTAGCTTTACAATACTCAGACTCACTTTAAAATAAAGGGAAAAAGTAGTAGAAATGTAAAGCACTAAAAATGTAAACACTACAATAGAGATAAAGCAATCAACCAGAAATGTCAAATGTGGCACCGTATAAGGTAGCACAGTATAAGGTGCACCGTATACTTTGGCAATACCAGGCATATTTATTGTGGCATCAATGAGAATATGTAGATAAGTATATTGCTATGACTTTGAAATGGATATTCAGTGTGGCAATGATATGAATACAGTAGGATTGTCCACCTTAGATCTGTAGATCTGCAAACAATCCATTATAAAAGCAGGAAAAGTATGATTTACAAAGTGTCAAACTTTTCTGTATGAACTATACATTTCCACTGCTTTATTTTCTACCAAAACAATGAATCAACCAGTAGTGGATCCTTTAAAATGAGTCAAATGTAATAATACAATGCTCATGCATATAAAAATTCCAATGATATTTAGGGATGAAGCTGATGATGATAACTATAAATGAAACTGATAAATGATAACTAGTCGGAAACTCTCAAATATATGGTATATGGAAGCATGACTACCAATTAAGCTAATACGGTGATACCTCAGCTAGCAAAGATAATTCGTTCCTGAATCACATTTGTTAGTCAAAATGTGATTTCCTATAGGTTTCTATAGAAAATTAGTTAAATCATTCTGGATGCTGCTGAAGTTTTTTTTTAAAAAAAAATAGTAAAAAGCACAAAATTAAGGTCATAAACTCACCAAACGCTGAGATGAACAGCTTCCCAATTGGAACAGTCTCAACATATTATTAGGCAGTGTGGTGTCAGTTACTGTAAAAAAATTCTCACTGTGAGTTATTCACATACAAAGCAAAAAAAATCTTAATGGAGCCTAGACATTCAATAATTTATGGAGCTAACTGTGCTTTGATATGGAAGAAAAACAACTGCAGAGTTTGTCTGGGTCATTAAAGAGTTACAAGAGGTTGCAGAGGAGCTCACCCCTAAGATCACCCACAACCTCAGCTGTGTTTAGCAAAAGATTTCTTCTGCAAGTCATGCAAACCATCCCCCTCCCCCCATCAAGCCTCCGTCCTGCACACAAGCAGCAGGGAAGCCCTGTTTGTAAAGCAATGTCTCTCTCTCACCTTCTGATACAGTATACAGGAAGTACTGTAAATTTGTCATGCATTATGTTATCAGGGGTCTTCATGCTTTTTTTTTTTTACATTTGTTAGCCGAGTCCATATTTGTTAGCAGAGTCTCTTAAACAGTGAAAAAAAATTGTTAGCCGGAAAATTTGTTAGCAGGGCAATTTGTTAGCCGTGGTATCACTGTACTTGGAAGCTTTTAACAATAAAAACCAATATCATTATGATCAAAGAGTTAGGACCTAAAATGTGATGGTTGAAATGATGGTGATAACGTATACCTGGCTATGGTTCAAACTATACAATAATTATTTAAACAATTCATATGTTTTGTCACTCGCACACAAGTATTCTTTGCTTGCACCCTGCTCAATCAAGCGCAACTCCACTCTATCCCACAAGCTCGGTAAGGTTAATGAATATCAGCAGGAAAGGCTCCTGACAATCAGAAGCCAATGGAACTAAACTACAAGAAAAGTAATGCCATATTACCCATGGAAAATCACAATATTAGATGACATGCATGACTGTTTCAAGGGAATACTTTGCCAAAGCAAGTACGACTTTCCAAACAAAATATTGAAAAATATATATACATATATACCCTAAAAAGAATTATAGAACTAATATTATATAAAGTAACTGCAGTAATCCTGAATGACTCTGCCCCCAGTGGAAGATCCTAAAAATGGCTCTATTCAGGATAAAATATAAACGATATAAGACACCCACATTGTACTTTATTATTGCCAGAAAGCACACAATCAAAACTTTCTAAGTTCATTAGTCCCAAGCGTTGCATCAAATCACCATTGTGCAGCTATAGCCAAAAGATATTTTATTTGAAAATGCAATTAGCAAACAAAAGCATGTGACTTCATACAGAGCAAAGATCTGCTTAATTGTCAGGCCACAATATCGATCTTGTGGAGTAACACAAAGAGGCGAGAATGGGATATGTGATCACATACTTTAGGAGGAAGGCGCTCACTGTGTCTCAGCATTTTCTCTGAAACAACCCATTTTTAATGGACAGCTACAGAAAAGCCTTTTGATTCTACTCAGTTGGTATTTAAATTTATACTTACTGCAGTTGCTACCAATTATGCCTCCCCAGTCTTTTACATTTATTCTCTTTATGGCATTCAATCTCAAGCTTGAATATCCATTCAGTAGGAAGCCACCATGAGGACAATTACCCACAATTGTACTGTGATTCTATTTTAATTAAATCATCTTGATGATATAGTGTGTAATTGTTTTTGTCTGTTGCCACATGCTTTTATCTAATCTTAAAGAAGGGGGGAAAAGTAAAAAAAAAATCAGAAAGAACATGTCTATTCTGGCCAGAATTTTCATACATAAAAGATTTTACATACAATAGTTTCATCTGGACTTTGCAGACTCTATTCTGATGTGTGTACAGAAATACCCTTCATTTTCTCCCTTCTCTGCAGTTATTAGCTCCCTTTATTACTATTCTGTTTTTTTTTCTAATAACAGACTAGTTGCTAGAGACTTCAATGCCAAATAGTCAGTAATGATGAAAGTGTTTTGCAATGCATTTGGTGACTCTGGATTTTTTAGAATGTACATGTACAGGGAGATAGTGGATTGAAGTCATTCAAGACTTGGCATTACCAATCCCACCACTAATGGGGATTGTTCTAGTTCCTATAGCAAGATACCTCCCATTTGTCCTTCATCCTACCTGCTCTGTACAATTATAGGCTGATCATTCCTAAAACAGAACAGGTTAATTTAGGTTGGTTATATGCATTTAAGCAGTTCATGGTGAGTAGTAGAATGCAGCTTTGCAGCAAAACTCTGTTGCACATAAAAAAGTGCATAAAACCCCAACACAAAAATAGTGCAGCTGGAGTGCTTTTGTGATCCCCCTCCAAAGAGGATGGACCACTTGTCCCTGACCCCCCAGGGCGTAATATTCCAGACAAGAGACTGGGTTACTTGACCCATCTGGCTGAAACTAGGCTTATAACATTCCTTGCAGTACAGCCAAAATCAGTGCGTCAAGTACTAAGCTGGGACTTCCACTAATGTAGAGCTCTGCGGAGGACATCAGGGCTGCACCCATAAGGATACTAGCACCCTATGTTCCAAGAGAAAACACAATAACACACTAGTGATGGTGATGAGAAAATAGTGGTAGAAAACAGCTGATCATGGAGATTTGAAGGAGGGACAGAAAGCAGACTGGGAGCTTACAGGAGACAAAGCCCCTGATTCATCAAGCAGAATCGGATTATCGGTCGCGCATTCGTATTCGCGATCCGAAATCGTACGCGAGGTACCTGAGGGAGAGAACATGATCATGGATTGGGAGGATAGCAGAGATGATCATGAAGGTTGTAAAGTTATAGTGCAGCTATTAGCAATTGACATGGCCCAACTGAAGTGGAGTGCAATTAGGTGGGATATCAAGCTGCCTATAGATTTTCAGCACCAAGGCTACGTACATACGCACAATGATTGTCGTTGGAAAGGAACTTTTACGATTGTTTCCAATGAAAATGGAAAGTGCATGAACAAGTGCTGTACATACAGCATTGTTCTGCTATATGAAGAGGGGAGGGGGGGGGGACAACAGAGTGGCACCCCACTGTGCTCTCTCCCCTTCACTTGCTTTACGATCATTCGTCGTCCGTGGATCCGCCACTACGGTCGTTTGGATAACGAGCACTGTACCCACGCCAGATTCTCGTCCGATATCAACCCTGAGCCAGTTATCAGACGAGAACCATTACATGTGTGTACATAGCCTTACGCCTGAGCTCCATCAGCCCTAGAGCCAGCAGCATGGGACAAATGGTACAAGTAGCTTCTTCATTCATCTGTCAGATAAACAGCCAATGACATCAAAGTAAGGGACACTCTTCCTCCTGTTGACACCAATGTTAATGGCACTCTTTCTCCCGTGTCCACAGTTTAAGGGAAAATACTTTTCTATTGACATTTTTTTTACAATGCATTATATTTCTTACTAATAGATATGAAAGTGGCATGCTTCCTCACAGTTTCAAAATTAAAACAGAATTTTAATATAACACTGACACCAATTTCACGAGTTGCACAAAAATTACTGCCTACATGGTAGCTATAATGAATGTTGCAGTTGAGTGGACGGTATACAATAAGACATCAGTTTTAATAATTATGTTAATTACAAACTACATGGTAACATTTTCATTTGCAAACATGACTGGTACTGTAATACCCCACCACTATCAAATTAAGGTTTTGTTTTCACCTTTGTAAAAATCCAGGTTTTTGGATAGAAGAGGGGCTTACAGCTGTCTTTTTAATTAAAATTAAGTGTTGCTTTGTCTTGATCCCTTTACCAATTTACAGACAAGATTAGTTTATTGACAAAGCAAACTAGTCATCCATGGAAAGCATCTGCATTTGGGTTAGGGTGAGGCAAGATCAGGATTGGTAGCTTTCCTTTAAACCATGATTACTCCACTATTTGACCACAATCTTTGCATACGCACAAAGATTTTTATGCATATAAACAAGCTCAATACCCACCCTGTTCCAAGCTGAATTTATGAGAGAATTTTAGTCCATACTTGCAAATGATAAATGCTGATGAGATGTGGACAGGGGTCAGTGGTCAGTTCACCTCTAGATTAGCAGGTAATCATGAATGTAATAGTTTAATTGCTAGTCAAGACCCCAGCAATAATGGTCATCTCTGGACTGACTGGTCTTGTCCCAATCAAATATATTGTGCATCTCCAGTTTCCATTAACATTTAGCCTTTTGTTCATGTTTTACAATTTTTTGATGTATTTAAATAGTGATATGTATTTATATTGCCACTTAGAAATGTTATTTTAATATCATTTTAATGACAGCTTTTAGTTCTACATTTAGTTAAACACGAAATTGCATTTGCGATTGGTACTATAAGGTATATGTTATAATGACATAATTAACAGTAATTATAATTTTTGATCAGTTTTAAATCGTTCTATAGGGAATTTAATTACTGATAAGGTGACTGGATGCAGCTACAATTAAAACCGATAACATTAAATCTAGTAAAATGTGATAGTTAAGTGTTGCTTATTATGTGTTGTTAAAACTAACAGACTATTAGTTCCTTACATTATTTATTCAGCATATCAAGAGCCAGATTATGAAATAAATATTTAAAACATGCTTTATTCTTTTCATCGGTTAGAATTGTTTTAAAATGAGATCTAGAGGGAAAGTAGTTGCAGTGAAAAGACCATGTGGTCTACTATACTACTAATCATAAGCGGTGAGAAGATAGGGACCAGGTAACATAACAGATAGTAATCAAATGTGTATGAACAAAAATAAGTTAAAAAAAAGGATATACGATTACAACTATGGTAGGGGGATAGGAAAATCTTTGCTGACACTCTGCCTTGAGGAAAAAACAATAGTAATTGGTTAGAAAAATCAAACACAGCCAGTGTTTGTTCTACCAAGAATAGGGAAGAATGAAACTATGAACATTTTGGCAAAATGTAACCATGTAAAAATAATTCTAGTCAATTGGCTAAGGTATAGGGGTTTAGCAGATGTAATTATATGTTAATGACTCCTGAAGATTCGGAAAGCTCCTTTCAATTATCCTTGATATACGAGGGGTCGCTGAGAAGTTCCTGGCTTTGCCCCCTTCCAGATGAAATAGAAAAATGAGTGCGGGGGCATATGACAGCCTAATATCTTGGTATGTAAATGTGCAAATATCCGGTCTTTGCAATTCTTAAAAAAAAAATTTTCTTTTAGTGAGAAGCTTTGACGGCAGAGGCACATGCAAGTTTCATGATGTTGGAGTTACGGGCCATCATGAAGTTTTTGTTTCTCCGGGGAAAGTCAGCAAAGAACATTCACACTGAGATGTCACAAACACTGGGGGAGAAGTGTCCTTCCTACAGCACTGTCAAAACCCGGATATCTCGTTTCAAGACTGGGCATTTCACCATTGAAGATGAGCCCCACAGTGGGCGCCCCCCAACCTCAACTGTCCCGGCAACCTCCTATGATGTCCATGAGCTGATTATTAATTATTAATTATTTAATTTTAACAAAATATAAAAGTAGAATTGGTAAATTCACAGCAAAAGAGTTTTAAAGAAGTGTCCACTCATTCCTACCCAAAAAGGGCCAGCAAAAGTTTATGTAGCAGGGCTAAACATTGCTTACAGTCATGCGCGTTTTGGAAAAGGATCATCAACCAATTTTATTTTACATTTTCAGGAAGGCTTAAAGGTGTTACCAGATCTTGCGCCTGTGCAGTGCACGATCGGGTGGCGTAAGAAGAAAAAGGTAGAAGAAGGCCGTGCCCACTGTCAAGTCTGCGCCTAACAGAAGAAGAAAGACGGGATGACGCAGGAGCCACTGGACTTGGCTTACATAGGCTTTAGATGTAAGAGTCTTTTTTTCCACAAAGTTACACTTTAAATAGCTCACAAACCTAGTGACAACTACCCAGTAGTTTTTCCATACAACTACCATTTTTACCGCCTCCATGTACATGACACAAACACTAATAAAATGCATTAGACTGCACATAAATGTCATTTAAACACTAAGATCCTATGTTTTGTGAGCGGTGGAATATTTGTTATATACAGTTAAAATTATGATTAGCTCCCTTTTAACATAATATTTGGTATAGGTATAGTACTCTTTGTAAAAGTATAATATAGATTAAGAATGGAACTCTAGGCTCAAAAGCTAGCTTAGAAGTATTTGTTTCAACACAATGGCTGATAAGGTTGGTGGTATCTAAATAAGGATTTATATCTTTGTTTTGGTGTATATTGTCTAGAAACAGAGGCATAATAATATTAAGTTTTATTTAATAACAGTATTAGTAGTCACTCAGACATCATGGCTCAGGATCACTTAGCTAGCAGGATTCTCTTTGTTTATGCATTTTACAAAAGTTGTGCTGCTGAATAATTCATACATTATTAGTGTGCTGAATGTTCAAATGAATGCATGGCAAATACAAAGAAAAGCACAGTGCGTGTGGTTTCAGCACCTGTTATGTATATATATCTATGACTTACACTTATACGATTAATTTTTCTTTTGTATGCACCTATACAGAGCCAATTTCACATATCAAGTAAGACAAGTCAGAACTCTGTATCAGATGGTTTCTGGCTTTGTTTCTTTTACTTTACGATCGCTTCTTGTGTTCTAATTTTTTTCTATAAAAGTTAAATGTATGCTAGAACATTTCCAAAAGATATATATTCATGCAGATTTAGGCAACATTTATTGTTGATGTATGCAAACAGTAACAGATGACCAGAGACCACATACAGGCCATAAAGCTTAACTCTTGAATGCATAATAAAGTATGATTTGCTAGAGTGGTGCCCATTTAAGCATGCAGTTGGTATGCATATCCAAGTATACATATCCACATCTGTCTTGATATCTTCTTCTTGAAATCCCCTGTACAATAGAAGTCAGAGAAAAAAGGGTAGATCAGTTCTTTGATCTAATTAGGTTTATATATATTCACATGTGCTGAAAAGGAACATCGAATGGAAAGAAATGGCTTCATTGGTCCTCTGTTGCTCAGTCAGGTTCACTAGACCTTGGCATGTGTGGCATGCACCCCGAGTCTTCAGCAAATCTCCCCGGTCAACAGTTTTGCTTGCTCATCATTACGACTGGCAAGTGTTTATGGCACTTCTCTCTCCATATTCTGCAATGATCTGTGTATAATTAGAATAACAGACAGTGCCGTTAACATGTGCCAGTTAGAAGCACAGTTGTAAGCCAGGTGTAAGCAGCACCAAGTGGATGATATGCCACATTCACTAACCGAGCTTCAACTGACCACCAACATAACATGGCTGGGAGGTTCTTTGGAACAATACCCACTGACCACCAAGGTTTTAGGAGATAGTACTCCCCTGGCCATTACTTTTGTAGATGACAGTGCCTACTAACTATCAGTGTTTTAAGGATATCCATCACTTACTTCCAGCAATGTAGGGAATAGTAACCGTTAACCAATAATGTTGTAAGGGAGATTGACCCCTGAATACCAGTGTAGAAGACATTACAAACTGACTAACAGTGTTGTATTGGCAGTGCTCGCTGATAACCATTTTTATAGAGGCAGTGATCACTGATCACCACTGTGGTTGCAGCTGTGCTCAATGACCACCATTGTTGTAGGAGTTGTGCTCAATGATTGCTAGTGTCATAGGGTACCTTGACCACTGATCATCAATGTTGTAGGGAGCATTAACCACTGAGCAGGATGGAAAAAGGCCCACTATGTAGATTTAAACAGGGTTTTGTGTCTTGTTTTAAAAGCTTCCATTAACATTTAAGCTCCCTAACACAAAAGACAATAACCTAAAGGCTCTTTTTACAAATAATAACCAAGAAGGTGGTAATTTTAAAAACTGCAATCCTTTTTAAAGCAAAATTCTGGTTTAACAGATAAGTATACAGTTAAAATTCACGCATGCTAAAAAAAACATTGAAGCCAATCTTGTAGATTCACACACTTCATATACAATAAACAGGTAATTATCATAATCACACTGCTGGATGCTTGTTTGCTAAGCAGACAGGAAACACAAGTACTATTAGGCTAAAATAAAAAAAAACATTACTATTGCCTTCCCGGCTATGTAGCATGGTGAGGGTGTATGAATCGTAACACTGGCTCAACATGATTACATATTGGTCATTTAGAGCCCTCCAACCTCAATTTCAGGTCATCGGCTAACCAGCATAGTCATCCTGCCACACTACAATTATTATTATTATTATTATTATTATTATTATTATTAATAATAATAATAATAATAAACATTTATTTAGCCTCTACATATTAAGCAGTGCTGAACATTAAGAGGAGGAGGTGAGGACCCTGCCCCAAAGAGCTTACAATAACTGACAATATAGTGGAAAAAAAGGGGCATCTTTTATCATAAATACTGAATTTACTCTTTTTTTTAGTTGATTTTAGCAACTTCCTGTCCACACATACATGTTCTAAAATCATCTTTGCTCTGGACAGGCTTCCTATTACTTCATCAGGGCACATGTAATAGGACACAGTTGTGAGACCGAGGTATCGTCTAATACCAGGAAGTCATTAAATAAGGTCAAGGCAGGGTCTCGAGTATTCTTTTAATGAAAACTGTAGATTTCAAAGGATTTAAAAGAACTTATGAAATGTAATTAACATATCCATGCCTAAATAAAACTTTAGTTATTTGGTTTAGATCTATGTTAATGTAGTTCTGAATGAATAACCTAAAATTTAGTTACCTTAATAGCTATTCATAATTAGAAGTTTTCAGCAAGGTGATATTCCTAATTTTTAGGGCACGGTGACCCTGTTGCTCTCCCCTGATGTAAATATATACATTCATGCTGACACAAAAAGAAGCAGCTGTCTTTGAACATACAGAACTTTTCAAGAGGCTGAATGTCCCTAAAGGTCATCTTGAATCAAATCTTCCATAATCTCCAATACGTCGTGGAGACAACCACTTGCAACGAATCACTTTCAGATAGCAATTTGTTTCCTTCAGAGAATAGATTGCTTTGCTGGTGTTCAATATACTCACAAAATTGCATTTCTTCATAAAAGCACTGAGCAACCGATTTTGTACACTTCATAAAACACCAATTTATCCAAGTACTGGACATTGAGCTTGAAAATTGGACTTCTCTGCCTTAATTTGCTTGTATAAAACTTCTTTATAGTTGTCTAACAGCAATATGTAGGGGATGACTGAAGATGAGGAATAACAAGACACAAAAGAAGGTGATCACTCCAACAGCCATCATCACACGCAGGGAGAGTGATACAGTAATTACAGAGGCCATTGTGTCTGGTAATGAATAAGCCACTCGTGCTTGAAATATGAAATTTGTCTTTCTTGGGACAAAGTGAATATTTTAACTCTTGCTCAACAAGCAAGCAGAAGAGGTTTGTTACTTATCACTTCTGAGAATGTAAAAAACCCTGCTATTTAACTGAAAAAGGGTAGATTGCTCACTAGGTGATTGTTCAAATCCTGTGTCTACCCAAATTTTACTACATACATAATAGAAAGATTGTACTGCAGCTTTGTACTTATTGGTATATGTAGCATATATTTCTAAAAAGTCAAATGCATGTTTTGCTCCACCCTTTAGAATAAAGTGGAGCTAAACCCTCACTGTTCTAACTTGTTCCGTTTTCATCGCAGGGCACCACCATCTTCCTTCTTCTTTTCAGATCTTCAGCCACCTTCATTGGCCGAGCCCGCATGGAAGCCTGCACTGAAGTTCATTCAGTCCTGGCAACCATATTTGACAGGTCTCCAGAGTGGCATGTAAAAATGATTATTGAAGAAGGGGCATTGCCTGTCCCTTTCCTGAATACAGTAACACAACGAACTGCTGTAAAATCACTGAGAATAGCACTACTTTCCTAAGATCACATATTTTATTTCATGGTGTGTACAAAAGGGGAAACTAGGTACACATGTACCAATAATAGGTATGTTTAGTATTCCTCTTGATTATATTCCTAAAGCTCTACTAAACCCAATATTAAACAAGGCAAACTTTCAATATCATTTTCGTTAAATATTGTATATTACAAATACTGTTTTACTTTTGGAACTAAATTTTACAAAACTTAACCTAAACACAGGTTTATTTGATCATCACTAGTCACAACCAGCCCCCATTCTGCTTTCTAAATTTTCTACTAGCTCAAACCCATTTGTTAATCTGCCCTTCTTTTCTCAATGATAATTTCATTTTATGACAAAGTAAAGCTGCGTACACACGTCCAATTTTTATCGTTGGAAATGAACAACGAACGAACGACGAACAACCGATTGGCCAAAAATCGTTCGTAAAAAAAGTAACCAACGACGCCGACGAAAGAGGATAGTCGTTGGAAATGAACGACCGGACCGGCGGATCGGATTGGACTACGATCGTTGACCATCTATCGTGTGTACGGTCGTTCAGTGATCGTGCATGTTCTGAGCATGCGCGATGAACGTTCGAACGTTCGATCGATACAGGCTGTATTGTGTATATGAGTGTGTGTGTATGTATATATATATATACATATATATAAATATATATTCATATATATATATATATATAAATATATATTCATACATATATATATACATATATATAAATATATATTTATATATATATATATATATATATATACATATATCTACAATATCTTTGAACGATCGCGTCGTTATCTGTATGTGCAGGATCGGTGCTATACGATCATTCGCAGATATCGTGCAGGATCGTTCGTCGTTCGTTTACAAACAATAATAATTGGAAGTGTGTACGCAGCTTAATACTCATCGAATATAATTGACATAATGTCCATCAAATATATCTAAACAATGCATGTTTGTGTGTTACAAAAAAACTATAAAAATATATAACTCAACCAGCCATAAATTAAACTATTTAAAAACAAAAACAGATTAGCTATAAATATATCAAAATATGACAAAAGTTATTATTATTATAAAGTTATTATATATTTAAAGTCAAAAGTCAAGACTTTTAAATATGTAAAATATTTACCAGTGTGTGGACTGTCGTGATCTTTACAGTATCTACAAAAAGCTTGACTGATTTTCAGCATGTGTTCTGGGAATGCCGCCAAACCTGCCCACAACACAACCTCTGCCCACCTAAGCTCTGTAAATATTTTTAGTGCTAACAGCATGTTGTTCAAAATATTTCCATGCCGAAAGCAGATCAGATAAAAGATAAAGTGTGTTTTAAGTATGTTTAGACGTTTGTTGTGCAGGTTATTTAAAGCATGAATGCTGTCATTATTATTTCTGAAAAACATTAAGATGCTGACCAACGGCAATATTTACAAAGACCAATACCAATTTTCATACCACTCAAAATAGAAAAACTAAACACTCAATATCTACAATCTGGTGGAACCCAACCATATCCAACGAGAGATATTACAAATAAAATATTAAAGCATGTTGATGGAAGGTTGTCATCATGTTTTTTCTTTTAACCACAAGATAATAGAAAAACTGATTGGATGATCTGCCTTATAAAAAAATGAAAAAAGCCAAGTCTGGTTGTATATAGATTTATGGTGCAAATGAAGGTGAGAACAACTACCGTATTAGTAGTTTCATGAAGGCGCTATGGTGTATCTGAATCATAGTGGAAAATAATGAAAAAAATAAAGGAATTGTATCTGGTGGAGAATTGTGCCCTTGCTCAAGAATAGAAGTAGACTTAACCCGCTCCTGGGGTCACAACCATCACAGCGATATCCCTAGTTTCATATTAAACACTGGCTCTATGTAAGACCAATCTAATCAAGTATTCTTGTAGATTTCTGATTAATCACAATAGTATTGATGGTAACTGGTTTACATGTAGAGGGTCTTGGCTACCCAGAAAGGGAATCAGGTGCAAATGGTTTTGCAATTGCAACCTATTTCCCCAATGGCTGGAGCAACCCTAACACTTGCACAAAAGCAGATAGGCAGCAAGGGAGCCTGGTGCAAGTTGAGGGTCTGAGCTGATCCAGCAAGGGAGCCCACCCGCCTCTGTGTAAGGAAGCCCCCACCTCTACTAGCAGTAAGCTCTTAATTTGGCACATGCTTCTCCTGGCAGCCACTAGATGAATTTGCACATGTGCCATAGGACCCAGTGTATGAGCAGACGCAACTAGCAGAGGTCAACTTGCTGGGTGGTGGCTGGGCCTCAATAAAAACTGTCACAGAAGTACCTGTTGCCCTGCTCAATGGTGGCCCTGGTTCAGATATAAACTGCTACACAAACTGACCTGTAACAATCCACTTCTAACAAGTGCTGCATTAAGCCAAATAAACATTATAAATACCAAACTACAATCTAATCTTCAAAACATGCTGGATCTATGTAACATCTTCATTTAATGGAATATTGGTATAAACTTGTATCGAAACTATAATGTCACAGTGTACAATTCTAGATAAATCCATTCTAGACTTAGTCTAAATTGACTATTAAAACTAATTGCTATGCAGAAGCCACCAACCCACTATTAGATATAAAAAAACTCTTCAGGGCCTTTCTTCATTCCCTTAGGGTAAGTGTCTATGGTAAGTATTTTACTGTATTTTACTGTATACTGAACGCACCTCACATAGAGGTCAGCAAAATTCCATTGCCAGAACAAAAGGAAAGAGAGAAGGTGCCTCTAAGAGTAGCAGCAACACTCCAGATTGTAGTTGACAATATAATACCATTTACTTGCCTTACTGTATACCAAAATGTGCAAGCTGCAATGCAAGCTGGCATACAGGCAAATGGCACTCTTCTCTCCTGGAAAGAGATACTCCTGAAAAAGGAATGAGTGTCTTTCTGGAACGTGTTGGGTTTTTCTCATTGACTGCTGTTTTTATTAGACCAGGAAGATTTATCACGTATTATGTGGGCACATAGGAAAGGCAGCCGAGGAAGATGGATTTTTTGAATAGACTATTTGCAGTTTTGGACTTTACTGGTTCCCTTTGTACAAGCTTGATTTTACATCCAAATTTAATTAACATTTTTGAGCAGTGCCCATGGTAGGTCAGCTCTTTTTGAACTTCTTTGTCCTACCCAGGATTTTGTTGGATGCAGAATTTCCTAATCAAATTAGTCTTTTCCTGTCAAATGCTGTTTGCCATTTAAACATATTAATTTATGTTTCAATGTATTTGCTGTTTAAACATAGATCTACGTATTATTATAATGCACTAAAATTGCAAACATAGCATTTGAAAAGAGCACCCATGAACACTTACACTTAAGCTTCTTGTTGTTTGATAGATAGAACTCTGCCAGTTCCTGATAGTACGAAAGTTTGTCTTTTCCAATCTGCCTCTTGATCATTTATATTGAATGGTAAGGCCGGTTGTGAGAGTGACAAATGTTGGTGCTATATTGGATCAGCCAATAATTCTGGTGAAAGGGCAGATCTAAAAAAAGTTCTTGCAGGCATATGTACTATAAATGACTGCACAATATACTTGCAGTGGGTTTTTTTCGTTTGTTTTTTTTTTTTTTTATAATAATGTCTCTAAAGTCTGGACCGAAAATCTCAGTTAATGGAAAACTTTGAATACACTGCAGCTTACAACAAGCAGACAAAGGGTTATATAAAAACAAATCACACTGAGTCTTCCCCTCTTCATATGCATTAAGAATCAAACAATTCAATGTGTTGTAAAAGATAATGATAATTTGGGATATTGAAAAGAATGCATTAAATTGTGAGCATACAGTACAATTGATGGCATATCATAAAGAAGAATATTAACATCAACACGGCATACCAGTAATGAATACATTAAAGTGTTTCATTGTCTTAGAAGAAGTTCGGGATGGAATGAATGATACGGCTGTTAAAAGAAAAGTCTTCGTCAAAATAAACCAAGCCTTAAAATAGGGTCTAATAAAGTATTAGCACTAAAACAATGCCAGAAATTCACCAAATCACATTGGAATATGTGTTCCCTTCTATTATAGCAAATCCTCCCGGGATACAAGATCATTCAGATTTCACATTCGCTATGAAACAAATAAAGGCAGTTTATATTTTATTACATAGAAAACTAATAAGATATACATTTTCTGACAATTATAATTGTCTTTTTAATGTTGCTGTATTACTGTGGGATTAGAATGAAATACATGAAAGCATTCACAAAGAAGGGAAGCTCCAATTAATCCAGGATCCAAAATGCATTTTTTACTTGGCTGATTCCTAAAAGGGAACACACGACTCATTTTATACAACAAATGCAAAAGTGCACAAGCACACCACATACTGTAAATCCATCATCTTAGGTAACTGAACAACTGACAGCTAGGACTAGCCATTGTTTTACAAAGGGAAAGACACAGGGGCATCTCTTGCCTATCCACCCCTCTCCATAGTATTGGAGTGGACTGTCTGTACAGCTCTCATTTGTTCCTATTGTAACCAGAAACAATCACCAACTTACATTTTGGGTGACAAATGTTGAGTTTCTGTACAAGACTTTTCGAACAATGTTCTGCCAAGATCTTACTTTTATGATGTGTTCCATCCTGCAACAAAATAGAAAGTGCAGCTGCATTCATCCAGCAAATTCCTTATAGGTCATTGTTGCAAAGTACCGCCAAGTTTTTCTTGCTCTGCACCATGTCATCCTGCTAAATAGAGGAGGATGCAGAAAGGAATAGGAACAGTTATTTACATATCAATATGAAGACTATAATACATTTTACAAAGTTACATATGTCAACTTATATTTCATTGCATAAAGGGTGGAGCAAGAGGGAAGAAAAGTGGAAAGGAGAAGAGGAAGATGAAAGGAGAAAGTAAAGGAAAAGCAAAAAAGGGAAAGAAAAGAAGAAATAGTGGCAAACATTGCAATTAAAGTTTAGTTCCTAGGAATATTCTATTCTGCAATGCAAAGTGACAGTGTTTTTGTACAGGACCTTACCCTGCTCTCCATAGTCACCAACATAGCAGTGCCAGGGCCAACACAGGTAAAAGATAAAAGGGGCTTTTCTAGGATGAGCATTAGGGGGGTCAGGGGTGGCTTTACTGCCAATTTGACCTGCATGAGCAAGTTTACAGTGTTTTTAATGAGATAAACTTTGACAGATCACCCATGTATGTTTATAATCACATTTTGAACAAATGATATCAGGCTAAATGAGGTATCAGTTGAATCTACCACTGATCTGTTACACATTGTTGCATGCATTACTTTAATGAGTTCAAGGCAAAGAAGAAAACCCCTTAAAATGAATGCTGATTATGCATTTTTTTCACTAGCTTCTTTCCACAACAAATTTAATGGAAATGCAAAGCAACTAAAGCAGCCTAGATACGGGACAACTATACCTGCATTATATTCTGAAAGATTCCAGATATGTCTTATACTCATTTTAAAAGCATATTGCATTTGACTATTAAAGCCTGTCCACACAAATGTTAAAATAAGGAATAAGTGTAATATTATGTATTACGAACTGGCAATCTGATAAGTTCATCTCTTATTTGTTTTCCAACTTTGCAAATCTGATCGCCACTTTTATATCACTAAATTTATAAAAAAAAATATTATATTTTGTACAATGGCATCAGTGCTTTGAAGGATTTGAACTGAGTACCTGATCACCATATTTGAAGGTGGTGAATGTGGACATTTAACATCTATTCCAGAAATACAAGTACACTTCTTTAAAAAAGAGACAACTGCAGCAAAACTGACAATCATTATCTTATTAAAAAACACAATGATCTCTCTTATTTCGTATTGATCACCATAATCAAACTGGTGATTTCCATGGGCCCTTATAAATTAGTGACCAGGTCTAACTAACACTTTATAAATTAGCGAGCAATAGTATCTAATGTTGGCAGTATATTAATAAACATAATGGTGATGCGAATGATACAAAAACAATAGTGCCTTTATTTTAGTAAAAATAACAGAACTTTTCTGGCATTCTGATGATTCTACATGTAATAAATGCTATCCCTGGAAGAAACAGTTAAACATTGCTTTTAACACTGCTGTTTAGGAAAGTCAGTTCAAGACAAACTAATATAATTTACCTTCACGCTTAGTTTATTTGTCTTTAAAAGCAAGACATATATTTTACAAATAGGCTAGCTAAAATAAAAAATAAAATCTGGAAAACATGGCTGTTTTAAGTGTCCTAAGTGGAAGCCATGCAATCTAAATGAGAAATTATTCCACAAGCACTTAAAATATCATTAACCTCATTAACTAGCATCTGCTGTAAGATTACTTATTGCGGTATGTCCTTGCAACCATATGTGGAATTTGCTGCTTTATGTACACTGTGAACTACACATGAAAGCAATAAACATCATAAACACTACATTATGCAAATGTGGCTGGTAGATTGAGTGTGTGTTTTTTTCTGAACTATTTATTGTACAGCCAGTCATTATAGTCATTAGTGTAGATGTATCTCTAAAGACCACACAGATTGTTAGAGGAGAAGGGGAAATATTTCCATGGCAAGGGAAATGGAAGAAAACCTAATGTTCTATCTATCTGTATGGCTCTGTGTATCCATTGTATACATGAAACTACACACAATGGAAGATTGCAAATTATGTAAAAGTAGATCCATGGCCTCCAAATAAAAACATGTGCTGTAGCACTAAACTGTAAGGGCGTCCATATTATAGTTTCCCCTTAGGCTGGCTTCACACCTATGGCTATGGTAGTGTACACTACTGGACCACCATGAACAAGTTTCAATAGCTACACTACGGCTATGTTCGGACTTATTGTGAGGATATGGTGCTGCGCTGATTCCTGTAGAGAATGAATGAAGCTGGCAGTAAGTGGTTTAGTAATATCCACTGCAGCCTGCTAAAATATTTAAATTCTCATTCTATAAGAAGCAGGGCAAATGTGTGGACAGCCGGCACCTGGCAAGGGAACCACGCAGGAATGTCTGTTCTTCCACCAGTCTAAACATAACCTAAAAGCACAGCAATGCACTGTAATGCACTACAGTTGCAAAAAAAAACAGCACTGGTGAAATTTCCAGTCTGTTGAGATGTATTAATGCAATGCAACATTATTATTATTATTATTAATATTATTATTAATAATATTAATATTTTGTTAATATTATTATTATTATTATTATTAATATTAATAATAATAATAAACAGGATTTGTATAGCACCAACATATTTTGCAGTGCTGTACATTAAATAAGGGTTGCAAATGATAGACAAATACAGACAGTGACACAGGAGGAGAGGACCCTGCCCGGAAGACCTTACAATCTAGGAGGTGGGAAAGTAACACACATCTCAAAACTGGAACAGTGATAATGGATCTTACAAATAGCTGTTGATCCTGCTAGTAATGCTCACCTCCAATGATGGGATCAATTTTCCTGCACTGCTACTAAATTCAAAGCAATGTTGTCAGCTTTATGTATGATGTACCTGTTACTACACAGCATGACCCTATCCATCAAAGTAAAAGACCTGATCTATATAGGCCAGAGGGTTATATTAGGTATTCACTTTGTATTTATAAAATAGTATTGTTGTCTTAATGATTACAGTGCAATTAAAGGATATTTGCATCATTGTCAGCATGGGTATCAGTAAATTAAATGATGGATTTTAATGTGCAACTTCAATGTTTGCCATACCTCCAAGATACTGAATGAAAAGGTTGACAATGCCCCAACATGTCTTGTGAGACTTTGGAAAAGTTCACCATATCTTTTTCTGTGTTTATAAGTAAATATCAGAACTTTTTTAATTGTAAAGAATGCAGTTTTTCTTTAATAGTATCCATTTAAAGTATTATTATCCAATAAATTATTTGCATTTGTACGCATTAGGGATACTAAGGATCACTGACCATTGCTGGGCACCTCTATAAACATCAGAATGGACCTACAGTTGATAACCTGCAAGCTTAACTTTACCACTTATTGCTGTACTTCCTCTGCTGGGCTCTGACAGATGGCACCATATAATGGAGAGCTGGGACGAAGAAGTGAGTAGTAAATCTCTGCAATACCGGCTCTGATTAGCACAGTAAAAGATGAAGGTAAAACATCCAATGGTGAGCTGCTGTGGGTCTGCAGTAATAGACGGGGAGACCATTGATAAGAAATTAGGACTCTAAAGGGGGGAAATGGGGGGCTCTTGATAGGAAGGATGCTAACGTTTGATGTGAAACAGGTCAATGGTTATGAAAGGACTATAAAAGAACAATTTGTTGTAAATTTGAGGCTCTAAAAAAAAGTAGGTAGTCCAATGGGGGGGCCCTTGATATAAAGAGGGAAGCTGATGTCAAAGAGGGGCTTTTGGTGTAAAGAGGGTCTATAATGTTAAGGGAGAACTATAAACTAAAGGAGGCTCTCTGATGTAATGGTGGGGCTCTTCATTAAAAATTGGGCTCCGATTAGAATATTAGGGATGACGGGGTGACTCATAGTATGAAAGGAGGATACGGATGTCAAAGTTGGGCGTTTGAGATGAAGGGGGTCTGTGGGTGTTAAGGAGGACCTACAAAGTAAAAGAAGGACTTTAATGTCAAAAATAGGTTTTTGAAGTGAAGGAACACTTGATGTGTAGGGGAGACTTTGATGTGACGTAGGGGTACAGGAGAATCATCTAAATGGAGTGGGGTCCTTGTCAAGAATTTTCTCATAAATCTGTAGTTCAAAGAATGTCATTGACAGTGCAGGGTTGTGGTTAAGGGGGTGGGGGGCATGTCCAAATTTCATAGGTCTGTAACTAGCCCCCTACCACACCACCGTGTAATGAAGACAAAAAAGCCTAATACATTTGTCCAGTAATGTATTACTTTTTTGTTTTTGATCTTAGATATGCTTTAAATTATACTAAACACACTTGAATAGTCTCTTCCACATATACAATCTAATTGATAACTTGCCTTTTTTCTTTGAAATTTGCAATTTAGACGTGCTTTCATGTTGCGTGTTTTTTCTTGTTCTCAGAAACATTTATTATTGTGTAACTGGATTTGGGTCATTGTTCTGGGCTTTACTGCATCCAAACAGTCCATCTTCAGTGCATGTTGCTAAAATTTCAATTTTTTTGTAATAGCACTGACTTTCCAAAATAATTTGTAAAGTGTCACAACCTTTTCTATATTATGGCAATCTGTATTTCCCTTGTTACTGATCTGAATGTATACACAGTTGTAGTACCATTTAAGCCCACAAGATGGCACCAAGTCTTCTGTTTTTGGTTTACACTGCATTAAATGCATTGGAAGATGGGAAAATTTTAATTCAACTTTAAAGTCTTAAATGATGAAACCTAACAAAATAATTCCAGCTAACAGGGAACTATAGAATTTGTATACCCTAGAGAGTAGCATCGGTTAAATATCTCACTATTCGATTCAACAGCTATTCGATCAAATAGGCCGATATTTTTCGGGAGATCGAACTTCGAAATTCAATGTCAATGGCGGGAAAATTTGGGGGTTTTTTTCGGGACTGTGTAGAGCTTCAAAAGCCTCTGAATACATTTAAAAAGACATGTCAAGACTCCCACATATCTGCACAACACTGTACAAGGCAAGAAAAAAGTCAGGAAGGCGTACTGAACTCATATGACCTCTCAATGGAGATTCTCCATATAGAGGTCATATGAGTTCAGTACGCCTGCGGTCACAGCTGATTGGAGACACATGCCCTGCACCCACGTACCTCCAATCAGCTGTGACCGCAGGTTTCCATGGTCCAGGTTTGCAGGATCCCTGGGCTGTACTTATCAATGATAATTACAGTCAAGGGATCGTGGGAACCTGGACAGTCACAGCTAAACTCATATGACCTTTCAATGGAGAAGTCATATGAGTTCAGTAGTATGCCTGCGATCTGAACTGAATCTGAACTGAACTCAGATGACCTCTCAATGGAGAATCTCGATTTAGAGGTCATATGAGTTAAGCTTCTGGAATTCGGAGCGCCGAATTCACGCCGTCGAATCCTGTGTTTTTCTGGTTGGGTCTATCCGAATTTGAACAGCCATGTTTGGGTCGAAGCACGGTGGCTCAGGGGTTAGCTCTCTGGCCTTTGCAGCGCTAGGTCCCAGGTTCGATCCCCACCCAGGACATTATCTGCATGGAGTTTGCAGGTTCTCCCCGTGTCTGAGTGGGTTTCCTCCCAAAAACATGCAGTGAGGTTAATTGGCTTCTCCCTAACAATTGACTAACTCCCTTAGACTTAATGACATATGACTATGATAGGGACAATAGATTGTGAGCTCCTTTGAGGGACAGTTAGTGACATGACTATGGACTATGTACAGCGCTGCGTAACATGATGGCGCTATATAAATACTGTGTAATAATAATAATATGGACTTGAACACCAACACTACTACGGAGTACCATTTTCCTGAAATTATTATTTGATGCAGTGACGTAAACAAATGCTCACTGCTTGAAATCTATAAAATTAGATATATCAAAATCCAACTAGCATTTACTGTAAATAGTCCTCATCACAGGCCTAATTCTTAGTGCAGTAACAAACAATAACCAACTAAAAGTCATAAATTCCTGGTCTAATCTCAGCAGAATGAATTTTGATTCTTTGTGTACCTATACCAGGTTAGTTTAATATATGGCTGGTGGGACAGAACCTGACCCTGCAATGCATTTGACCTGCAGGATATGTCTAGGTTCTAGTGGGCTCTGATTTCCTAGGATTAGAGATCCTTGGTCGGTGGATCACTGCGTGCTGACCATTTTTACTTTGCATAGAATTACATTTCGAATGGGATTTAGGGGCAGGGAGTCCTTTTGCAGGGCAGATAAAAGTCAGGTTGCTAAATAAACTGACAAAGTAATATGTTTGCTGGCCATAGTATCTGAAGTCAGATATTTAAAGTAGAAGTTAATTAAAATGATTACAAAAAACAAATTAAAACCAATAGCAATAGAGCTAACATAGATTTTAGTCATGGATGTCTCCAACATAATTGTTGCAGAAAACATCTATATGCCACAAGAAAAAAAATTGGTTGCATGCAACCAATGCAGCATATTTTTGCTGATTAGATGGCACATTTTTTCATACCCTGCAACAACCAACATGTTTTCAAACATACTATTGTCACTAGCTGTCTTTATTATAGTATAAGGTCAATTTTGGGGGAAGTCAAATAACCTAACTGCATGTTTTTGTAATGTGGGAGGAAACCATAGTACCCTGAGGAAACACGCAAACACGGGGAGAACCTGCAAACTCCATTCAGATAGTGTCCTGGCTGAGATTCGAACCTGGGACCTAGTGCCTCAATTTACATTAAAAACAAAAATCCTGAAAAAAAGTAAAGAAAAAGTAATCATTTCGGTTCCTAATTCCAGTTAATGTTCACTTATAGATCTATTTGGTAATGGACATTTGTTTTTTAACAGTGAATGTAAATTTTGATTAAAATACTTACACTGTCTGCATTTCAGTAAACAATAGTGGCAGTGTGTTCACAAATACTGTAACTGGGTAATGGTAATGCAGAAAATATTTCATTGTAATGTACTTTATGCCCCCTAGATGGCGCCAGACTACCTCAATATCTTTCCATACAGTTATAATTAACAGATATATACATGTATTTTGGCTATTAAAAATAAAATGCAAATAAGAAATGCAATGTTACATTTGTAAAGCATATTTATGTCAGTCACTCCTACAGAAAATATGTAGGTCATTATTTCTGGCCTTTCACTGTGCAAGGTTTTAGGACCACACAATTGCAATATCCTAATTTGTCCAATGCTTAAAAAATGTAAAAGTGATGGGTATTGTACCCCAAGAACCAAAAATTAGCCAGGTATATCTCTACTTAGCAGTCATGCTCCTAGGAAGGGAACATACAGTATGTGGCATGTCTAACAGGTGCATATACTTATACTCCTAGGCTAAAATCACTAACTTTAATTTTGTAGTCCAAGTTGTGTGCCTACTGTAGAAAGTACATTTTTTTCAAAGTGGCAGGGCGTCTATGGGATTAGTAAGTGGGTACATAATGTCAACTAACTGGTAAAACAAAAAGATGAAAAGAGAAAGCTCCTTCATTTATAATAAGATAACCTAAAAAAATCCTGGAGGGACCAGGAAGATCTTTCAGCAACAAACAACCCTTCATTGTCAACAGCTATAGGTATACCAACGTTTAAGAAGTCAAAGACCTTGTCACCTTTTCAAATTCAGAAAGTAAGAGTCCAGGCAAAAAGATGAATTATCTTAGCAAAGTAGCAAAAGTGAGTGAAGACCTTATACAGTCTGGACTTTCTCAAAAATTTTAACAAGGGGGAACTAATGAAATAACTTTCATATCTTTGGGGAACCCCGGCTATAATTTCTATAACTACAACTCACAGCACATTGACCTGGTGCTCAGTGTAAAGAATGCCTCTAAAAATGACTGGCTACTGAAAAGAATGTCACCCTTATAGATAGCCAAAAAGATTATTGGCGTCAATAGTAATTGATCTGAGAGTCACAAATTTATCATTGCTCAAGGAACCCCTAGCAAACCTCTGGAGAAACACTGCTCTAGTCTCTTGCCCATAATTACTTTTTGACATCATCAGATTTATAACATACCAATAGACATTATTTTACCTGCTTATGGAGCGGATAAATGGAATTGTGTGCCCAATGGACATTCATTTACCTGTTAGGACAGGACACCTATATTCACTGCTTGTATTCCTGACAATATGAACTTTTTCCAAAAGTTAATATTTCATAAAGCATCAGATTTGTACTGATCGCTCTGGTAAATGAGCAGCCTGGTGCTAGCTCTAAGCACAAACCTTGCCTTCATACTATATTGTTTGTTCCTTGTTTGAATCCAAGCTTTTTGGTTAGCATTTTCTATTAAAGTTTACTTTTATTCTTCAGAGGACCAATAGGAAACCCCTGTATTTTCTACAGATGAGGAACCCATCACCATCACGGAAACAAGCAGGCATTCAGATTTTCATACGTTTTCTTAACCTTTTCAGCTAGACTTTCATAGATGTAAGACTTCTTCATCCATGAATGTAGCTGCTTTTCTGTACAGAAGCTGCACCATGACTAAGAACTATGGGACATTAGGCTGAAGATAAACTTATACTTGAGTGCTTGAAGGGGATAAAGAAGAAGAGCGTTGAGTGGTGCCCTGGCTCAAATTCAAGTACCAGATTAATAAACCTGCTATGAATGCACAGATGAGTAAACAATTCAGTTGACAATTTTAGCTGCCCAGGGGTATGAATTGGCCTGCTGATACTATGTAACTAGCCTGGGAAATGCAGCACTTATTTGTTGTTGTCATTGTGCTTTCTTCTTCTAGTGCTCAATTGCAAGCATTAAAATTGTGGGTGCAGGTGAAACTGAAATATAGTGTCTTCAAATCCACTATTTCACCTTCCTAATAATTAGGTTTTTGTCAAAAGCAACAAGCCCCACCACGATGCAAATGTTTGTACTATGTGCTACCCAGCCGATCCCATACAGTTGAATGGGAGCGAGTGGGAACACAGTTGAGCCTGTAGTTCAACACTGCAGTTTAGTACAAGTCTAAAAGGGTCCTTTTTCCAAAAAATGATAGCACTGACATACTGTATATGGATACTATAGTTGTGTTCATGTAAAATTAGGTACACTAGGTGCATAAATACAATGTTTTGTTCAAACGTATAGGACAAAACAGTATTTGGATGGACTGGCATAGGGGAGCGTTTGATAAAAGAGTATATCCAGGTTGTCTAATCTCAAGTTTTTTCATATATGTATATAGTGGAGTTTAATTGGACATTGGCATAGCCCCTTAGGTCTAATAATATAAAACCTTTTGAAATCCGATGTTAGATTTCTTTGGCTGTTGGTGTCCCAATTGGTGAATTTCATCTTTGTGATTATACTAGTGACCACTAACGGTGACATTGAAACTGAGTGTGTTGTCATTTTAAGACTAAGACCTGATGACAAAAAAATAACTTCTGAAAGGCTGTTTTAGGAACTTTTGGAACTTTTGTTGATATCCCTGTGTGTTTATGAAGAAGCAGCTACATGTATCGACATTATTGGGAGATTATGTATTACCTAGCAATAAGAAGTAGCGCATGATCCAAATTCCAGAGTCCTAATTGTGACTACATAAACCCCTGACCTTAATTGGAATACATCAGCTGTCTTTACACTGAAAGAAAAGCTTCCAGTAATTTTTTTTCAGGAAACCATGATTCAACAGGAAGAATAATGTTGGCATAAAGGGACTTGCTGACATTCTTTGTTAGAGTCATTTGTAAGTTGTGCTGCTCTAGAAGTTTTGGCTTTTTTATACAGAATATTCACATAATTACTTTAATTGATGCTCTAATATTATTATTAATGACACTGTTCTGTAATAAAATCTGTCACATTCAAATAATGCCATTTCATTTGTCTGAAATAAAGTTTAGAGAACTGACTACATCAAATTTTCAAGGAATAATCAAGCGCAAGTCCACATAAAACTGACATTTAACTCCAGGGAAAGGCACAAGTGGTTTTAAATGTCTGCTCACTATTTAAAGAGAACCTGTGCTTTACCTCCATAGCAAAAAAAAAAAAAAACAGAGAGAATACCAGGGATTTCTGGGTACTTATCAGTATTTATCCCCTCCCTCCCCTGTAACATGTGTTATGTCTGATGAATTGCTTCTAAGGTACCCAAAAGAGTTACAAAGGGGCAGATACGAGCAATTAGCCTTGAGTTACCTCTAAATTGTGAGATAGACTGGGCTAACTCTGCGCACTCCTGTAGAGAAGAATGATGGTACGTACATATATGTGGTTGGGTCAGCATTCAATTAGATGTTTTGGTTTACCCTGCATGGACTTTCAGGGATCTCAGGGCAGATATATTTGTCCTTACATATCAAGTCTTTTTCACACCAGTCAGCAATCCATAGGAATTAAAAAGTGAACTAATTTACATAACCTTTGGTTGGTCCCAAATCATGGTATTCCACTCGAAGTTGATGACCGTTTTAAAGTTTATGCCATATTTAGCTCCTTTTTACATTTAGTAGGATCATCCATGATGCCGTACAAGCCATGGCGGACTCTCCAGTTCTCCATAACCTCAGATCAGTAGAGATAGTGTCATCAAAAGCATGGCATATCTCCTATTGATGTTCATAGCCGTTTACGGCATGGTGTTTTACAATACCTGTGTACATTGGGGTATGCTGTAAGTTGGTTTTAACTTCCTAGTAGACAATAATTCCCAGTTTTCCTACCAGCCTTACTTCTAATGGCAGATGGCTGTTGCTACCACCACTTGACCACACAGGGGCTAGCAGATATTCAGATATCCTGTCCGTGTATCCCTAATCTTCCTTGAAGTCTAAATAAGGTACAGATAACAAGTAATGGGTCTGTGTGGACAAGCTTTGAGCTTGTGTCAATAATATCTGGCATTTATTTTGAAAATTTTCTGATTTCATTCAGAGTTTGAAAGTTGACAGTTGCATTTGCAGTTACATACCCCTTTCTGACCTGCATTTGACCTGCTTGATTTGCATTACTATAGACTCATGTGCCAATGCAAATCCCAAATGAATCAAACATTAGTCCAATGTCACAACGCCTAATATTGGTTTCTGTATAAACACATTAGCTAAGGTACATGCCTGTCATTAGGAAATGAGGCATAAACTAGTGTTACAGTTCAATAGTAGACACAGAGACTCCAGAGGCTGTCTGCCACCAACTCAAATAACATTTACTATAGCCCACAGTGAAAGACAAGGTACAGATACAAAGGAATGCAAACTACAACAAAGTACAGTGCTGGCACAGATGCAAACAAATGTTTTCCTATGTAAAAGACCAACACAACAAAGCCTTCAAAAAAGAAGCTACATTTTGAATATAATGGTGAAGAAATAAAAGCTGTGTCGAGTTTTTATTTCTAATAATTAGTGTATCCACAAGGACAAATACTTGCTAACACTGTGAACATATTGGAAACATTAAAAAAAATATGACTTTTAACAAAAAAAGGTCAAACATACTTATTGTCAGACAAATGGCATTAATTATATACATACAATGCCATATTGTTATTCTCCCTATTAAAAAAAAAGCATCAATCAGCTGAAAAGATCACTGGATGTCATCATTTATAGAAGATCACTAATTTAGCAGATAACAACACTTTACAACACCATAGGCCACAATGGAAATCAATGGTGTTTGTTTAAAACCCTGATCATCATTTTTTTTCTAGGCACAATTGTCAGGTTATAAAAGTAATAATCAGTGGCCCCAAATTTATGACTGTTGATCCCCACTGTTAAATGTAGCAAACAGCTATAAAATGCATTGATAAGTTTCTTCTTAATGCAAATTTGCTAAAAATGAAATTGCAATCAAAGTATTGATTGCCACCTTATGGATTCTTAAAGCCCTTTTTTATATATAGTATTATAAAAAGAGGCAATCAGTTTAAAAAAACTGAATACCAAAAAAGGAATGCCAGTTGGTAAAGCTTAGGCTATGTGCAAAGGATAGAATTAGGTTGTTGGACAAGTAAATGAATCAAGAAATTGAGAACTGTACACACAGCGCTGTTCAGTTCTAAGGAGAGGCGAGGACAAGCAAGGGGCATCCCGCTGCATCCCCCTCCATTGGAAATAACAGCAGTCTCCACTCAGTCATATATTGATCACCCAGGACAGATCAATAAACAATGTCAGGGAGCTGATGTATACATGCAAGATTTTTGGACCAGACGATCATGGTTGTTCATGTTCAGGTGTACAGCTGTGAGTTGGTCTAAAAACAAGGTCATATAAAAGAATTGCTAATAGAAGTATATTCAGAAATCCTCAAATGTCTGCTTTTAAATTACATCCATGTACTAGATGACTGTCACCTGGGACTAACAACAATCTTGATTGTCTCAGATGAAAGCCTAGCATGTGTACAGATGTCCCATGTTTTCATTCTCCAATCCATCCTGGTGAATCAATGAACAGCCAAGTGAGGACGACCACTGTGAGGACAGCATAGTGGGGTGTCCTTGTCGTCCTTCACTCTCCATAGAACGGTGCTGTGTGTATAGCACATGTTCATTCTTCTGCCACTGGAAATGACCAGGAAATATGGTTTCCAGTGACAGAAATCTAATGTGTGCCTTGCAGTGGGCTCCTGTATGCTCCTTCAGTGCAGGAAAAGCAAAAGACCCAGTGAGTCTAAAATAAAGATGTGCAATAAATGTAATACACAAAAAGTTTTGTTTATTAATTTTATTAGCTTGTTGAAATGGGATCCAGGGAAGACAGCAAACCTAAAAAGTCATTTTAAACAGTGTAAAAGCCTTTAAAATATGTTATTATGCTAGTTTGTTTTTATTAGGATTTATATTCCATATAATATACCTGGTAATCTTGCCAGTCTGCAGCACTTCCTCTTCTGTGTGGCAACACAATACATTGCTATTGTCTCTCCTCTTTTCTAGGTGAATAGGGCCTCTTTATTTTCCTATGGCACATCAATGCACCCTTGGTTAGAAAGTGCTATTGATGTCCTTGGGACCAGAATGGCACAGTGCTACCCTAGACATTGTAAGGGAAATTAAAGTGCCTAATTCAATACTTTTTTCACATAAGTGTACTTTTATTTCATGGAAGATTTAGGGTCCTGCAATGCAGTTTTGGCAGGCGAATTTAAAGCTCTGCCAGTGATTCACAGTCTATTATATAATAAAACATACTAGTCCTGTAAATATACACTATATCTTAAAATTAATTTAGATTCAATTTAGAATTTATTCATGTAATAGTGGTTTGATATAAGTTAACGATTTATATGACACTTAGTGGTTTTTTATGATTTAAAACCAAAGCTCTTAAACACATCTTTATTGAATGTAATAAATAGACTCTTTACACTTCACCAGCCAATACAAAGGTTTAATCATCTAAAGTGTGTGGCCACTTTAACTTTAAAATATTTATATGGAGTGCTCATCCATTATAGGATTTTCTGGAGCATTATCACATACAATAAAGCTGAACAGAAAAAAGGAATGGAAATATTATATACACAATATTCAAAAGCAGATGAAGGCCAAGAATAAGGAGGGTTATGTTTCACTGAAAGTAATGGGTGATTGCGCTACGTTTTCTCTTGTATATTAGGAGTAGCTCCCTACAGTGATAGTTCCCCTAACTTGGCCAATGGGAGAATGTGGTGCATTTAAATCCTTTGTATCTCTTGAAAAGGTAACCTAATCTTAGTCTTTATCATCTCTAGAGAATCTCTACATGGCTTGACATTCTCCTAATAATTGGGCTTGTAGGCAAAGCTAAGATCCAGAGCTAGGTCATCCACAGGGAAACCCAAGGCATAAGCCAATGGCCTATTGGACATCTGGGGGACTTAACTGCAACCTTCGTGCTACTTTAGTAAACCACTTTTCAAACTTGCCTACCCATATTCTTCCATCTCTTAAAACCTCACTACATACCCACCATTCTTTATCCCCCTCCTATTGTGTGATACGTACCCCACCTCCTAGATTGTAAACTCTTAGGGGCAAGGTCCTCTCCTCCTCCTGTGTCTGTCAGTCATTTGCAACCTCTATTTAATGTACAGTGCTGCGTAATATATTGGCGCTATATACTTTTTATTATTATTAATATTAATAATAATAATACCGATAATAAAAACCAAGATCTAGTGTAAGGTCATCCACAAGGCAACCCTAGGCAGAAGGTAAGGGCCTTTTGGACATCTGGGGGGCCCAACTACAACCTTCACACCACTGTAGTAAACCACTTAGTAAACCAATAAGATCCAGAGCCAGGTCGTCCACACGGCTCACTGGATGTCGGGGAGTGATTAGACAAATTGTCAGGACATGTATCTTCACATATGAGAACACATTTTGTAGGCAGTTGTGTTCTGATGGGGATCATCCATGACAGTATCAACAATGCAAATATGGAGGCTTTTTCTGTGCCTATTGCATTCCTTATCAATGTTAATAAAAAAAATAGATTGGGGGCAAAGCTGCTACTGTTCTTAGGGCCCTATTTATTCTCAATAAACCTCTGATAAATTCCATGCTTTTAAATTACAAAGATCAGGTTTTGTATAGCAAATATATTCCAGCTCATCCACAGAAATCCTGAAAAGGCCAACTTATTTTAAACATACAGCACTGTAAACGTATTTTTGGATTAACACATTCAATTCTATACTAATATCAATAAATGAGGTAATATGTTGATCTAACCCTAGACAAATCCATTGTTTCTTCATAGACCCATGAGTTTGTTTGAGGCACAATAGGACTTATGGCTGAATCAAAGTGCAATAGATAAGGTACCAAGTGCTCCCTACAGGGACAACTCAATTCAGCAAAACAAATACTCTTCAAAAATGAAGTGTCAGAAAGTGTAAATCAAAGATCAGATGTGTCACAAATTCAAAAAGGACAAGTGTTTACAGAACTTTTAGTAGGAATAAATGAAAAAAAATTAAAAAAGTTGTCCAAAGTAATCTTGATACCTTACAATGTATTACAAAAGGAATCACTTTCAGGGCAAATCTAATAGAAGGTTTATTGAGTTGGTGGAGAGCAATTGGATTTTAAATGAATTCATTTTTCTTTTACACAAAATAGCCTATAAAAAATCTTTTTACACTGTAAATACTATGCTGGTGCTCAGGACCTATCTGGACTGACAGCCAAGGTCTAAAGCTATAAATGCAGACCAGATGACTGTCACCTGGGATGAATGATCATGTTTGTCCCAGCCAAAAATCTAGAAAGAGAGGTGTACAGCGCCCCCCAACATCATTCATTAATCCACCCTGGTGAAGCTGGAGGTATGCTAAAGCAACTGTCAGTACAGGTTCACTTTAATATCCTATTTTTTAGCTTTTATGGAGTAAAGAAAGGTTAATACCCCTGTCTGGTTTTACTGTTGGAGGCTCCATTAGACATATTTTCCCTCATTTACTGTACTGGGAACAATCTTTCCACATACTATTCATAGCTATTCTTAGCTTAAAAAAACATTTACCTATACTTTAACCACTAAAAATCCAAAATAGTGGATAGTCACTTTTGACACATGCTTTATCTACCCCGTTAATTGTTTCACTTTAGATGATCATTTTAGCTATTGTTTGGATAATTGTTCTATATATATAATACGTTATTTTTCCTCCCCTTATACTCCTTTGTTAATTGTCAATACAAAATGCAGTATATATATATATTTATATATTTATATTTAGCGTTTCTATGTTAATCACAACTTCTCCCTCCTACCTTTGTATGAAGTGTTGTTCTTCCTTGTAATGTTGATAAGTCTAACCAATCCTGATTTACTCATAACGAGGTCTTACATTTAACACCCCCCAAAGAATTGAACATCAGCAACAATATTAGGAAAATATGTTACTTTTAAACAATGCTCAGCTGGTACTAAGGGCCTAAAGTATGCCAATAAATATCCCCCACACCATTACACCACCAGCCCAAACTATTGATACATAGCAGGATGGATCCATGCTTTCATGTTGTTGGTGACAAATTCTGACCCTACTATCCAAATGTTGCAGTAGAAATCAATGGACATGTGATGTTTTCCAATCTTCTCTTGTCCAGTTTTGGTGAATTGGAAATTGTAGCCTCATGTGATTGTTCTTAACTGACAGGAATGGCACCCAGTGTGGTCTCCTGCTGCAATAACCCACTTGCTTGTGCATTCAGAGATGCTCTTCTGCATACCTCAGTTGTGACTAGTTTTTTTTTAGTTTCTGTTTCCTTTCTATCCCCCCTAAAGCAGATCTAAGCCCTGGTATACTCACCCATCCCTGTTCTTTTGCAAATTTCCTCAAACTTTCGATGGGTCTGCATCAGAAGATCAAGGAAATTATTACAGGAGGAGTACTGTGGCTGCATTAATGATGGGAATCCTCCTGTGTGCAATCCCCGGGCACTAGAGGTTAAATGAGGCCAAGCCCTTATTTAACCTCTAGTGCCTGGGGAGGCAGGAGGAGCATTTATAAATGCAGCCGCGCTACTCCTTCTGCCAGTGTGAGTCCCGCGACTGTGCTCATCAATGAATGCAGCCGTGGGAATCATCAAGATTCATGAAGAACTCTCAGCTCCGCTCCCCCGATTGCTCTTGCAGGTCCCAAAAAATTCGGCCTCGGCGGCTCTTGTTTACATGTTCGGTAAGCGAGAATGGCCCAATTCGTCTCTCGCTTATCCCTATCCCGTTGTACCTACTATAGTGGACAGTTACTGTTTCTTTAGTTGTACCACTATTCAATAGCTTTAAAGGGGGCCATAAAGGATAGACATAAATAAGTCCCCATGGTGAATGTTCTCTGTTACCTTAAGTTTGGCATCATTGAGTGACCGACCTCAAACAGGACTTGAACCTTCATAGATAAGTCAGCAATAGTAACTTCTACATTTACATCTTTTACACTTTATTGAATTGGTCTCTCATTTTACTGTAAGGGAGCTGAAAAATAGAAACCACCAGGCAACATTGGGTCAGAGATGTGTCTGCCTTGAGGTTGCTGCCACCCCTTTTTTGCAACCACTATGGTAATTCTTATCTTAGGCAAACTTCTGTCAGCACAAAAACAATACTTAGTGTCTGCTACAGAATTCTGAATAACAATAATCCAATAAAGAAATCATTTTGCATCTTCCATTACTGATTTTACAGTGCTGAGACTTCATAAATACTATCAACCCTGTAATAGGAAAAGTATTTCCTCTATTGATTGACAACCACAGCAAACTGCGTCCGCTGATACTGTTTGAGAGCTAAGCACTAATGCTAAAATTACTGCAATCAAAGTATCATTACCATGTAAACAAGTGTATCTTCCATTACATTATGCATAATTGAAGAGATTTTTTCTTTTTTGGAAACTGCAGTCATTTTATTTTGTTCCATATAAATTTATTTCAGATGCATAAAGTGACTTTTTTTTAACTTAAAGCATCTAATAACTTGCCAGATTGGAGAAACTGATGACGGTATTGACTTTTATCAAGTACAAACTGTGACCTTGTCTGATTTCAGGTAATAATGGAATCTTCTCTTTGTCCCCCGAGGCCCCTAAAATGTTTCAATAGTCACATGATTCAGCTCTAGGTAGCTAAGTTCAGGATGGGGCTAAGTGGTTATGTCAACAGCAGCTCAGAAAAGAATAATCTACTTTAAAGTAAAAAGTGAAAAGTCACCAGTAAGAGAGCTTTTGTTGGAAGAGGTGTTGATTTGACTTGAAATAAAAAAGTTCACTTTAACACGGCAAATTGAATTACTGGACTTAAAGGACAACTAAACCACAGAACAAACATATAATATTTTGCAGTTTACAGAGTCTTTAGATGTGGTGGCTGCTTTAATTTGTATTTATTAGGCTAACAACATAAAATACCTGTTTGTTATTTTATTTTACCAGAAATGCAGAGTTCTTTTGCAGAAGGACTTTACACAGTCGATCTAATTAGCTGATGATGGCAGTACTGTAAGCCAAGACCTCATTGTCTCCTGTTTTAGAGCACTGTAAGTGCCTACTTCACTGTGCCATTGATTGAATTGGTTATGAAGAAAGTCTGAAGGATGTTTTATAAACCTTTTTGACTCTTGACATTTTCAAAACCAGTGTCATAACATTCATTAAAAATAAATATAGCATTTTATTGCTTAGGTCAATAGGTGAGATGTTTTGGGTAGCTCTAACCTTGATTTCTTTCTAGTTTTTCTTATACCTTCTTTCGTAAGATGGGTCTTACCATAGCAGGTTTCAAGCTTTTCAGTAGAAGGTGTTATCTGCAGTATAGGTTTTAGACGTCCAGTCACTGGCAGGTGAGGTGAGATCACCAAGGTGTGGAGTCACAAGTGACACTTGGTTTCATAGGAGCACCCTGAAAGGAGTGATGGGTGACAAGATCTCAGGCTCTTTGCACCAAAGGTGGGAAGGAATTGTGGTTTCAGCACGGGATGGTTGAAGTAGTTTGTGGCAGGCTGAGGTCTTGAGCAGGTGGCAGACGAAGGGCCGAAATGAGGGCAGGCAGACATTGAAAAACATAGTCAAAGGCAGGCCTAAGCCAGGGCAGTTGGCACAGAAAGAGCACCAGCCAAGGTCATGAAACAGGTGATCAGGGACAGGATTCTGGTAAGCTGACTGTGCTGAATATCCAGCAGTGTCTGCCATGACTAATCTTAGACCCTGCCCATGCCTGGAAGCACACCTATGTGCAGGCGTGTGGCCCCATGCTTTTGGCTGCATCTTGTGCATAATGTCATTCCCAAGTTTACAACCATACATGCTTTTTTCCAGAAACAAGAGCACTGTGAGCTGCAGCAACCAGGTGAGTGGAAGGTAAAGAGGCAGGCACAGCAGGGGCACCGGAAGCACATTAGCAATAGTATTCTTTTTACATAACTATTTTCTAATTTCAGCCTCAGTCACTGTGAACGTTGACTATGCCAGTGTACAGTGTGTTGTGCATACTTCCTGCAGGTAACACCATGGAAAGACTCCCCAACCACTCCACCTCCACCTATCACTAGTAGATGAGGTCATCTACTTATAAATAAAGAACAAGTTTACTTTTTTTTCTTTTTTTCCTGAACAAGAAAAACGCTTTTGTTTTTATATGCTACTGTTTTTGTTAAGAATTAAAATCTGTTTAATAAATCCTTGCATTGTACTTTAAATATAAAGTATGCACCAAAAAAAATCATTTTCCTGCAGTGTCTTATAAAAGGTAAAATAGAAAGCACACTTTATGTCGCCTTACCTAAAAGTATCATTTGAAAAGTTAATGTAATACATCTGCATGACATCATCATCTTATAGTTGCTATTCCCCCCCCCCCGGGTATTGATATTGTTTTAGAACTTTAAGAACTAGAAATACAAGAAGAAGCTAACAATTTTAGGTGTGTCTGATTTTTTGGGGCTTTCTATTGCTGCTCCATGCTGCTACATCATGTATCTCATAGAGTGGTCCCTTACACAAGCTCTCCATATCATAATTCTTAGCCTGCACCCCCAAGAACACTTGCAGGAGTAGGATCAGGGGTAAGTTATCAGCATTGGGGAGATATTCTTTGCAAAGCAGTAGTAGCTCATCAGGGATGCATTTTGAATAGGAACCCTCATCAGAAAGGACAGGTGGATCATGAACTGACTTATGTTGAGCACGCAGGCAGAAAGGCGAGGACAAAAACAAAATTTATTGCCTGCCATCTTATTGCTGTCAGGATCCTATAGGTGGAAACACCACTCATAAGCATGTAAAGGAGGATGAAAAAGAGGAGGAGGATGTCACTGATGATGTGATGATGTGATAAGAATGTCACCCCTGCCTGGCAGGCTTGCCAGCAGGAAATGTGATCAAGATGGGAACAATCAATTTCGGTACATGACTTTTATTCATGTATGGCTTTTACATTGCATGAAGCCTAAACATTCAATACAATTGCAAATATTCTTCTTTTATTATAACAACTTTTTTATAAATGGGTTTTATGTACTGTAAATGGATGACTTGTTTGTTAGCAGAAACTCACAGGGTGTTACCAATTAAACATACAGTATGTCTGGAAATACCTGTTGGTAGGTGTGAATAAAAATAGGTGTATGTGTCATACAAACACATTAACAATACAAAACACATACTAAGCATCTGCACAGTTACTAACATAGTATTTTATTAGAGTATTTCTTTCCACTAAATTACACATTTAATCCTCAGCATAAATCGTTGCTAATCCTAAAGAGTAACAATAGTGAAATATGGTGAGACAACATTTTTGTCATGTAATCCTGACCTAAAAAAAAAGTTTTCTTTTTTTTTTTTTAAACTCATAAGCCGCAAATAAATTCTACCATTTTCAGTTAAGCCTCATACAGACATCGGATAGACGTCAGATTACTGTCACTGGTAATGATCATTGTTTCCAGTGACAGATAAAAGAACAAGTGTTGTACACACAACGCTGTTCTGTTCTAGGATAAGAGGAGGGGGAGGACGAATGAGTAGCACAGCACTGTGCTTTCCTCCATAGGAAGGCACAACGGTCCTTTCTGATCAGTTCATTGATCCTTGAGAGCAGATGAATAAACGACTTTGGGGGACTGCTGTACACAAGTTAGTTTTTTACCCAACACAAGCAATACAGATACAATACAAGTGCAATACAATCATCTTATGTGTGTACTTAGCTTGAGGTTGAGTTGACTGATAATCATCTGCTTTATATGCATATAATATTATGAAAGGGCTTGTATAAAGTCGCATACACAAGTGCAATAATAGTCGTTGGAAAGGATCTTTCATAATCCTTTTCAACGACCAGCAATGCACAATGCATCAACGAGTGCTGTACATACAGCACCATATTGCTCTATGCAGAGGGGAGGGGGAAGAACGACGCAGCGGCACCCTGCTGCACGCTTTTCCCCTTCTCTTGCATTATGATTGTTAATGGTCCATCGTCAATGAATCCGCCAGGACGGTCGTTCGGACGATGGACGACTGGCGCTGTACACACGCCAGATTCTCACCCGATTCTCGCCCGATATCGGCCCCGAAGCGGTTATCGGGCAACAACCATTGGACGTGTGTACATAGATTAAGACCTTTTCTAATGATTTGTAGGTGTATGGTTACTTGCTGTTTTTTCTGCTGAACAGTTCCTGTTGAGATAAGAGGCCTGATTTATTAAAGTTCACCAAGGCTGGAGAGCATACATTTTAACCAGTGAAGCTGGTTAAAACCTGGAATAAATGTCTTCAAAGTAATTTGCTATTTGCTAGCAAATGTTTTGAATCCTAGACCAGATCCATTCCAAGTTTGTCCAGGATCTGGTCCAGGACTTCTCCACTCTTGGAGAATTTTAATAAATCAAACCCAAAGTAGAAGAAGCAGTCTTTTACCACTCAGTAGAAAGACAAAATAAATGAAATTTGTGTCGGAAACTACTTACCATATTTGCCACTAAAGGGATTTTTTCTCAACAATCTCAGTAACTATAATACAGTTTACAGCTTTAATACTCACATATATAAAACATATTTACTTAAATAGTTCACCCTACTTTAGCAAATTATGGGGTTCCATTTCCTATTCAACCTCAATATGTGTTTGTCTTTAAGTAGAGATAACAGTTTGAGAACCAAATCATACCCAGTGGTGAAGCACCTCTTTTCTATGTAACTCACACATCTCATGGGGTTAGTTGTGATGTGATTTGGTGATTAGCTGACCTCATGTGCACTCCAGCAGAAGAATCTCCTAATCTATTCTGAGCAAATTCATTTATTAACATCTTATTGTAAGCCTATGCCAACAGGTGTTTTTTGTAACTTTGACTTGGTAATCTCTTTTCACTTATAGGATCTTCTTACTGCAGTTTCTAAATTCCTCATGTTGAGTCATTATTCTACTGGTTCTTTAAGCCATTTAATAATAATATCATGTATTTATGTAGAACCAACATATTATGCAGCACATAATGTGGGTTTATAGTCTTATCACTTCCTGCCCCTTTAGAGCAGAAAACAATCTAAACTTCCCCAACATATTTATAGTTTAATGTTTATCAACCTACCAGTATGTATTTGGGATGTGGCAGAAGAAAATCCATGCAAATTTAGGGAGAACATATAATCTCCATGCAGACTGTGTCCTAGTTGAAATTCAAATATGGGACATTGATGCTGCAAAGTGAGACAGAGTCACTGCACCACCCTGTATTTGTCACATATGGCCATTATTGTGGATTGCCACATCTGTTACAGAGGAGGCCAGATGCTAATGAGGAGAAGTCTGGAACTGTAAGTATGGCCAATTCCTGATTTCACTGACATGCAGGAACAATAAAGGACTGACATGCAGGAACAATAAAGTGCATAGGTAGGCATAGGTTGGGGTAGGGCTTTCCTGAGTGCCAGTAGTAGTGTTGCAGCACCTTGTCAGATGCTCCTCTTGTGTGCTACTTCCCCCTTCTCTTAAGCTGCGTACACACTTGCAAAAATTATCGTTGGAAATGAACGACTAACGACCTATCGCCCAATAATCGTTAAGAAAAAAGTGCACAACAATTGACCAACAACGCTGACTAACAAGGATTGTGGCTGGAAACGAACGACCGTCCTGGTGGATCTGATTGAGCGATGATCGTTGACTGTCTATTGTTTGTACGATCGTTCAGTGATCGTGGATTTATCTCTTTATATGTCGCTTCCTGCATCGTTCAAACGATCGTATCTAGTGTGTGTACATTATTGGTGGATTATATTTGAATAATCGTATTGTTACAACATGTACAGAATTGTGCACAATACGATGGTTGAAAATATCCGTGCATATTTGTTAGTTGTTCGTTTTCTAACGATAATTATTGCAAGTGTGTACCTAGCTTTAGGTTGTAAGCTCTTCTGAACAGGGACCTCTCCTCCTCCTCCTGTGTCATTGTTTGCATCTGTCTATTATTTGCTACCCCTATTTAATGTACAGGGTGGCGTAATATGTTGGAGCTATATAAATACTGTATAATATTACTAATAATAATGCTTGGATGCCAACACTGCTTGTTCTTAAAGTACCAGCATTGGACCATTGTACAGTAGGTCACCATTCCCTTCCCATTCTTGGGAACATTATTTTGGGGTGTTAGGAAGCAGTAACCACACTACAACCTCACCACTAGCCTGGACATAGGTCACTATGCACTGGCACACAATGGTGTAGTTCTGCCCGAAAACCTGTACTGAAACAAACATGGAGGTGATCCTTATAGTCCTATCTTTTAGAACCTTTTGTTACTTTTACTTTTTAATCTGCATGCCTATTTTAAGTAACCTTAAACAACTTAGGCCAGATACAGCCAACTAGCAAACACAGCACAGCAATGGCAACTTCTTAACCTTTTTCATACAATGGAGTAACCAAAATGGAATCAACTTATCAACGTATTTTAAAGGATTGTTTTGTTGCATAATCTGCAGGTTTGTTAACATGACAACAGGTAGGATAAGAAGCGGCACATTTACAACATTCAAGTTTCTGAGTCATTTGCTTGGTTCACTGAGGGCAAAAGGGAATGAGAGAGCAAGTATTATTGTTGGCCATCAGATAAATGGTTTTAGCATGACTGAGCTCAGTCATCTGACTCAATAGTTATAGGAAACATTTTCTATAGAAAAGCCCAGAAACCATGACTAGCTTTGCTTCGAGAAAGGATTTGCATGCAGTAATATTCAGCAATTACAGATTGGTCCAGAAGCCCCTCTGCTTCTTATCAGCCTGCTGACACATGATACAAAAGCACCTGTAATAAAAAAGACCCTGGGAAAGAGGAAAAGGGGTTATTGTATCTGACCTGGAACTGTGAGGATAGGTTCTGGTGAGTTGTTTTGTCTTTGTTATGTATAATTGTACATTAAGTATGTTTAATAATATATAAACCAAGGAGGTTGCTTGTTTCTGTATTGCACAGAGATGGTAAAAACTGAATAAATATTTGCAGAGTAATGCACTTATTTGCATCAGGATTGAACTCTGTGACAAGGATCTTGTAGTGGGAATGGAATGCATTCAGATATTTTTCTGGATCTGATATACAAAATTGATATCCTGCAAATTGATGGCAGGAGAATCACTTGTGATCATTTGCTGATCTGCCAGTATGATTATGGTTTGGTTTGGCTTGTGTGAATCTTCAGGAAACCAATATACCTGGAGCCCATTCTGACCATTGTCTTGGTAATACGTTATACTGTAGTACATTTGCGATTAGGAGTACTTAGCCAGTGCACCACAAAGTACATATTATTAAGCCCAATTCAATATTTAAATGTGAGCCACCTATGGGCCTTGGTGCTCTGCTTTAAAAAATAAGAATAGTGCATGCTTGTTGAAATATGCATGGAGGTGCAATGGCAGCTCATTCAAAATAAATGAACAGTCTTACTGTAATATACATAAACTCCTATACCTCACTGCAGCACATCAGGAATTTACACAAACCACAATGCTCTGAGGACATTTTCCCTGAGATTGTAGACACAGGTGTGCCCAGGAACGCTCACATATCAGGAAGTGACTAACTATTTTTAGGAGAAATTTGAGTTCAAAAAGTACATTTTGGAAGCAATTTACACTGACCATTAATGTAATGGGATAATTTACCATAAACACCAATTTAATAGGGGAATCTGCACCAACCACCAATATAAAAGTATTTAGGTCCTGTACCTTCTGTGGCTGTGAAATTGTCTTAGAAAATAATGTTCACTTTGGTGTGAATTGTAATATGACAGGCAACTCATTTGAATAGGTTGTCATACACATCCCAATGCAAAAAAAATGGTATATGACCATGCCCTTATGCTGACCTCCAAAAAAAAAAAAGTGTATGCTCCCTTTACGTTGACAGTCATTGTAAATGTCCTTTTACATTGGTGGTCTGTGTATATGCCCTCTGTTACAGGGAAAGTTATGATAAACATTCAAGGAAAGAACCTTTCGTGGTGGAGGAACTTGCCAGATGAGTATCAAAATACAGCTTCCTATGGAATGGAAAAGACGTGGCTGAATTTAGCCCAGCTGGTAAAAATTAACTTCCAGACTGCCCACATCTGGGCACTACGCATAGTCTTGAGTGGCATTTACCTGTATAGCAGCATGGGCACCCTGGCACCAAATTTTTACTGGCTTTCCTGGACACATCATTCGAGTTTTCATTCAAAGTAAGTAAAGAGTACACAGATCAATTTATTTAGGGGGCTAGGGAGGAGATTTTTACACTGGTGGTACCCATCCCTCTTTATAGGGATATGTCACTACGTCCTGCACTGAGGGTACTTGTCCTATCCCTGCCCCTCTTTATAGGGATATGTCCCCATGTTTTGCACTGGTAATACTTGTCCTATCCCTGCCCCTCTTTATAGGGATATTCCCTCTTCATAGGGCTATGTCCCCATGTCTTGCACTGGTTGTACCTGTCCTTCTTTATAGGGCTATATCACCATGTCTTGCACTGGTTGTACCTTTCCCTCTTTATAGGGAAATGTCACCATGTTTTGCACTGGTTGTACCTGTCCCTCTTTATAATGATATGTCATCATGTCATGCACTGGTACCTGTCTCTCTTTATAGGGACATATCACCATGTCATGCACTGGTTGTACCTGTCCCTCTTTATAGGGCTATATCACCATGTCTTGCACTGGTTGTACCTGTCCCTCTTTATAGGGAAATGTCACCATGTCTTGCACTGGTGGTACCTGTCCTTCTTTATAGGGATATGGCAGCATGTCATGCACTGGTACCTGTCCCTCTTTATAGGGCTATGTCACCATGTCTTGCACTGGTGGTACCTGTCTCTCTTTATAGGGATAGATCACCATGTCATGCACTGGTTGTACCTGTCCCTCTTTATAAGGCTATGTCACCATGTCTTGCACTGGTTGTACCTGTCCCTCTTTATAGGGCTATATCACCATGTCTTGCACTGGTTGTACCCGTCCCTCTTTATAGGGAAATGTCACCATGTTTTGCACTGGTGGTACCTGTCCCTCTTTATAGGGATATA